>NC_056733.1:824865363-825195363 GCF_019279795.1 Protopterus annectens
TTAGAGCAAGAAATCTGGACAAAGCCCCAAATAATGGGGGACAAAAGCCCAAAAATAGGAACACTTTCTAAATATTGCTCTTACAAACTTAGAAAGTTGATAGAATAACAGGTTTTGCATCAGCATGAATTTTTTTGAATGATATGAAGTCTGAAACTCAAATGTCTGCCATTATTTTCTGACTTCAATCCTCAATGATCTGCCAGTGATTTGCCAGAAAAAACAGAGTTTTATGAGAAAATACGATGCAAAACTCTAGACATTCTGAAAAATCTATACAGTTGAGAGGTTTGCATGGGATGCTAGTTGTGACTGGTGTAGGCATAACCTTTCAGCTTTTATAGTAGTTCCTAGTAAGAATTGTTTCTAATTTAAGATTAAATTTGGAAATTTTCTCTTTTTTGTTTAAAGAGCAAAATGTTGACTTTTCCACCAAAAAGTGCACTGATGAGACTGAATGAGCAATATCCTGGCCTGCAGTTCAAACTAGTTCGACAGAGAGGGCCACCTCATGTTTACGGTTAGGGTTGAAATAGCTGGAAAATCCTTTAAAGCATCAGGTCCTTCCAAGAAGATTGCTAAACACTGTGTTGCAGTAAAGGTAAAAGTATGCCTTCAGGAAGCATCCTTAAAGTAGATTTAAATATTATATAACTGAAACAGTGGCCCACATGATTATGTGAATTCTCTGACTAGTTGAGATTTAACTCATGCAAAAATGTGAAGATAGTAGGAACAGCTTGAATTGAATACATCTCGTTTTTTTCATTTTAGGTCAGTTATTCATGGCTAACCTCACAGTTAATGTTGTTTATTATGCTGATCTTTGAAAGATCAGTTAATGTATGCCTACTGAGCAAAATATACTTTCAGTTTGGAGAGAGTGTTGCCGTCTTTTACATAAAATTTAGTTAAAGCTCCTCACTGAAATTTAATTTCATTGAAAAAGTGCATTGTAACATAATAGTGTTTTAAAACAAACAAACCAGTCCCAAATGTTGACATAAGGTCCTGTGGGTTCTTGCTAGTTAATACTAGGTTACTACACGGATACTTCATTGTGTGTGGACGTTTCTATAAGAGACATTGTAAAGATCATGCTTGTGCATATCTTACATAGACGATTGGTGTGAAAGTTGAATTTAAACTTCTCAGTTTATTTTACTCAGTTTTTAAACTTCCTGAAAAGAAAAATTCTTGCTTGTGTTCTTCTGTTTACGTGGCATGTTTTTATTTTTCCTCCATGGCTGTAAGAATGTGAACTTACTATATCTATGTAAGTGAGATGTGAAGTCCTGCACATGGGGTGGAGGTACCACATGGGGTTCAGGGGCATTCTCCCACAGAACATACTCCACAAAGTATTTTCCCCATTCTATAAGTCCCATGGCCATCATAAAAAAATTCAAGTTCATAAACATCTCATGCAAATGTTTCTTCAATCCACACCCTAGTTGAAAATATGTAAACTCTGTCCCTACTTTGTGGTTAGCAATCTCTTTCACTGACTTTACCTCTGTCTCACACTAACTCCTTTAATCTCTACTAATCTGATAAATTAATCCTTTGCACCTGCACCTTTGCTGCCTCACTTTGTCCTCCTCCATATATTGTAAGTAATGTATATATTCTAGAATATGATAAGGTAGATGGGCTGGTCTGTTGACACTTTTTAGTTATGACTTAAATTCAAGAGTATAGTAAAAATCATTGTACAGTATCACAATTCACTTTTAAATTTGGTACATAAGGAGAAATACATATACATTGATAATTGAAACAAAATTCCAAATAGTGTATGGCAAACTCAGCAGTTTGTTTACAATATATATAGGTAGAACCAATCCCGTATGTGAGTGCCTATACATTTCGCCAGTGTTTTGAAAGCAGGTATACTTAGATTTGTTGTGTGAATTGTGCATACAATTTCTTTTGAATGCATGAAGTTCCAAAGTTTTAATGAATATGAGTAGTTTGTTCCATATAAGAAGTCATTTCCTGGAGGTCTTTTTTCAATAGCCAGTTTGAAACTAGGTTTGAACAACATAATGGTGTTTTACTGGCTGCTCCTAAGACAGCAGTTTTGTTCTGATTTGTACTAAGAATGGGTAATAGCCTAATATTAGAATTTTGTTATTCAAAATATTCAAAAGAAAAGTGGCTGTGTTAATAATAAGCAGACTGTGCCTTTTCATACACGGTGCAGTCATGGCAACTCCTACCTGCAACAACAGCGCATCTCAATTTTTTAAAGGAGAACCTCACCCAAAAATCTGGAAAAAAAACATGTTTTTCAGCATACCTTCATCTTTTCTGCATTACTAATGTCTCCATATCAAAGTGGCTGTTATTATTGTCTAATTTGTTAAACTCCAAAATAGCCTGAATGAGGGCTGCAGTGGGTAGCATGATTTTGCTTTATAGTCAATGCCTTTGCCTCCCTGATGTCATTTTAGAGGGACAGAGAAATCCCTATGATGAGAGGATAATTTAGTGTGGTTTTCTCTCTTATCAGCTTACAACAGTACTTTGCCTACTTTTGAATGTCAGCATCAATCCGTATTATTCATGTCATCATTTCCTTTGATTTTTATTAGTGGTCATCTCTGATGCAATATTTTAAGGGATGTTTGAATGACAGGCATGAAAATGCAGCCAAGTCAATTGTTTTTTTTTTCAAAGTAACAAAGGTAGTTCACCTGAGAGAACTGTGACCCTTGTGATTTATAGGTGTTACTTGGGCTGAGCTGGTTTGTGTTGCATTCACAGTTTTTAATACTGTAGCTAGAATTATTTTTTATGTTAATCTTTATTTTCCCAACTTATTGACTGATCTCAACAAAAATGTGTATGCAATGCAATAATGCAATAACAAAATACCAGAAGAAACCTTTACTTATACAGAAAATAGTGTAGAAAAATGCAAAATCAAATACTGAAAAAATTATAGGAGTAAGATGAAAACATTTATTTGCTGTCACTCAGAGTTTGATTAAAAGGAAAGATGACAAATTTATACTAAGAAAAAACTGAAACTAAGTGTGGATTGTCTTCTCTTCATTTCCAACTTAAAACTAAGGTTGAAATACTTGCTTTTGTTTGGATTCTGGGTTACATTTTCATCTGAGTTGTGATGTTGGCAATCTGTTACTGATACGGCACATTTAAATGCTACTGTTTAAGAGCCATTGTTTTCTTAATGGCTCAGTAGTTGTAAGAAGTGACCTAACCTAATTACTCTGCTGCTGTTAGTGGTCTTCCTGATGTAACAGATGATGAGACAAATGGAAAGAAAAGCAAACAGAAATAAGTTCAGACATAAAACAAATGGAATAATTATTGAATGATGCTCTTTCTGTGTATGATATGCTTAGTACTGGATTACAGGGAAGGAAAATCACTTTTTGGAATGAAGCAATTTGACATTTGGGTGGAGTTCTCCTTTATGTTTACCCACTTGAATTTGTTGTGTGTTTTGTGCTGAATGAAGAGCAGTGATGGGCAGTGTATACTAAATCTTAGGAATTAGTTAATTGTTAGCTAATTTCATGTCACATTGAATTGGAGGTGTAAAAGGTCAATAACATAGTGGTGTTAGTTGTACCTGGCCATTGGTGGCAGTCTTAACTGCATGAATACTGAAATATAGTAAGGGGTCTAGTCTTACACCAAGATATTTTTGCAGTGTTACAAATCACTTAAGACTAAGGGAGGTAGTAATGCCATGTTTGTTGTGGCAGAGAAGAGAGTGACATTTGTTGTGGTGCTGTTAATTTAGAGCGTCTTATTGTGGTACCAGTTACAAAGGTCAGTGAATTGATCCCCAGTAATGGCACAAAACTTTGCAGCTGTTGAGTTTTTGTTCTGTTGTAAATGTGATAATAGCTTGACTGTTTACTGTGTTATCTAGACTTAATCACTATAGTCATCTTTGCAACCCCCCCCCCTCAGGCAGAGCCTAAAACAGTCCATTTGGATTAGCATTCTACCCTGTTTAATAAATGCAAATAAAGTAAAATATTTTTGTGTCTGTTCTCTGAGTTGAAGCTTCACACAATTTGAGGACCCTCATTGGTGGGTCAAATATAATCTCTTTTTACCCCACTGTCAATGGGCATATTCTCCAAATTACCTCTCTTTTTAGGAGTTCCTTGTATGTTATGCAAGTACATGCATGTGTATTAACAGTGTAGGAGTAAATCTTTAGTGATCCTTGCTTGATAGGAAGGTGCCTTTGATCGGCTAAGGGGAGAACTGGTAAAACTGGGAAGTGGGTGCTCTTATGTGTTCAGTGCATTGCATCAAACTTTGATTCCTGAAGAGGATGGAACCAAACAAGGCTACATGAAGAAGGGTCCTGTTTATAGTTCAATTCACTGGAGAAGGGGGGTTCTGGCTAGCACATATTGAGAAACTCATTATTACAGCATGACTGTCTTATGCAGTTGCAACGTGCAGCCATCATTTTTAGAGCAAACTAAATCCATGAGTGGTTCCTTTTTGATCGAGGGGAATGGACTACAATCAATCAATCAATCAATCAATCAATAAATAAACATGTTTTAAGATTTTTTTCATCCATTTATGCTGTATATACTCAAAATGTGTGCCTTGTGCAGGAGTGGCCTTTAGTCAACTGGTGCCCTAGGCAAAAGGGCTCCACAGTGCCCCCTGCACCATATCCTGGTCTACCTACACCATCCAGGCTACTTTTTTCTTCCCTTTTCTCACAATTTGTCTTACTCTTCAGTTTTTCCTTTATTCATTCAACACCTTTTAAAAAATTCTTTACTACAAAAAAATAAACAATAAATACTGGAATATCGCCACTGCTAGAGCGGCACCCTTGGCAGCTACCTAGTTAGCCTATGTCTAAGGCCGGCTATGGCCATGTGATGTACTATTTATCTTATTTGTGTTTCATGTGGTGCTTTTCTCCCCGGACTTCTGCTGAAAATGGGCTCTACTTGGCCCTCTGGACTTTCCCAATAAACAAATGCCAAATGTATGTGGTAGCAACCTATGATTTGCCTGAGGTGATCAGTTTAATTTTCACAAGTCTGTGTTTTAGTGTGGTCTTGTCTCACTGCAGTTCTAACTAATCTCATTATTGCAGATATTGGAAGCTCTTGGCTTGCCAACAGGGACAGAGGCTTCTACTGGTTTACCAAAAAGAAAGGAACATGCTCAAGAGGTTTGTATTATATGTACCTAAGTTTTTGTTATAGCATGTTAATTTGTCTGAGATATGGAAGTTTGTTCTGTACAATTTCATTAAAATGAAAGATTCTATTAGAAATATTCTTATCTTCTGATGAAGAGCTGCTCTACTAATTTTACTGCTGCAGTTAGACAGCAAGTAAGCCCTCCTGTTCTCTCTGTCCCTCACCTTTAATGAAGCATCAGCTGGTTCTGATTTCTTCTTGTATTCTCAAATCCAGAAAAGGGGGAAAAGTGCTCCTGTTGATGTCTGGCTGTTTGTCCAAACCATCCTTGCCAGTATCCATTATTTTTAGCACTTTGTTTCTGTGGGACAAAATTGTGTGTCATGTTTTGAAGTTATATACTGTTGGATGCTTTTTTTTAGTTTGTCTTTTCCCATGATTTCCCTTTTCTAATCTTCTATACCTACAGCAAAATCACGCACAGGATTGTTTTTTATTCCTTTGCACACTAATGGAAGATTAGATACTCATCTCTCTTATATATTTCCTGAAGTTTTTTTTTTCTGGCAAAAGTCTTGAGAATGGAATATTTAATAATGCATAAAACACATATTCTCATAAAATTAATTTTTTTATCCTGTGTATAACAACTATTTTTCATATTTGTTATGCATTGCTCACTTAATGACTTCTCTCATAGATATGCCATTGCTTTGAACTCCCCACAACTGTCCTAACTTCACGACACCCATCTGTACACCTGAGTTGTAACATAGCTCCTCAGGAAGGTAAAGATCAGGGAACCCATAGTCCACAAATGAAGAGGCTGCTCATTAAAAATGTTTGTGTCTCACTAGCAGCATTTCATTTGGTAAGTCATGCCAAACACAAGGAATAGTAGTGTGAAGTCATTTAGTTTCACCTCTTTACTGTAGAGAAAGTAGGCTTATGTAAATTCACTTTAATAGTACATCTACTGCAAATAATCTTAGACTTGCAGGGTTGTTGAGATTTGTGCCTGTAGGTTCTAGGATAGTTGGCAGCTTTGCTCCCAGACTCTAAATGTCACCATATGGGAAATCCCCAGCCCCTCCACAGGCAGATCTTTCCCCCAGATATGGCCTCCATGGTAGAAATATGAGCACAGGCAGATTGGTATACTGCTATTAGAAGAAGACACCGTGATTCACAACAGAGGAGCTGTTGTCCATGTCCTGCAGCCAAAGGCTGCATTTAAAATGTGCAGAGTTATGTGGATTGTTACACAAAACTTTTGTACCTTGAGTCAGTGGCTGCAGACCTCTTAGAGGATGAGGTATGCAACCTTAGAAAGTTTTCACTGTGAAGCATTCCTGGCACTTGTAGTGAGGATCCTTGTGTTGTCGCCTGGCAGAGCTCTACTACATCACATGTAATGTTAAGATCAAGATCAAGAACAAGAGACCCAGAGTCCTGTTCTGTCACTGTCTCCCTGAAATCTGTCACTAGCCTGTAGCTTCCTCCTTCTTGCTTTACTAGACTTTTGTCTGTTAGTTCTGTTGTCTTTCTTGATGGACATCACACCCTGGATAAGGAAGGGTTTGAAATGTTGCAGGGTCAGCAGAGATCGAATTATCTCCAATAGAGTCAAATCCAGAAACCCATTTCTGTGTAAGCAGAGACTAAATTGCCTGTGATTCAGGAGTGGTCCCCCAGTCCAGACACATGGCATGAGCAGTGACCTAGGCTACTGGGACCAGCCAGGAGAATATCTGGATTGTCAGTTCTCAGATAGTCTGAGAGCATTTACCAGCAAATAACATTAGAATGCCTTGGAAAGCTTGATGCAGACTCCTGCAAACCCTGAATTCATAGCTTTGCTGGACCAATGTATGGGTATTCATGTACAATAATACAAGTAATACTATGTGCATAGGCAAGCAGCCATCTTGACCTGTTTCAGAAATGAGGAAGTCACACCTCACAGAGCCATGAATCTTAATAATGCAAGAAACAGCTTCACAGAGCTTACATACACATGATGTACTTGAAAAAAAAGCACACGTTTAATCTGTCTTTGCTGTGACTTGGTGTAGTTTATTACAATGTACAGTCTGTTGAAGGCAGAATCCCTTGCCACGAACAATAGGTTATATTTGTAGGTTGCAATGTGCTGAATGCCCAGACAGGATATTGTCATGATGAGTGTTCTCTGATACCTCCCAGTTTTGATGTAAAGGCAGGGTGATTGATAGTCCAAGGAGAATATCCCAGTTTCTGCAAATTCTTCTTAACAATAATAGCATGAGAATGCCAGGATCCAGAACTGTTCCTTAGTCTCCTGTTTTTTTTTCTAATATCAAAAAAGAAGCCGGAAACTGGATCTCTCTTTCTGAAAGTTGGTTCCAAGTAGATGCTCACATTTTTATAGGAAGAAGACCAACAAGGTGTGAGCTGTGATGAAGGCAAGAGGAGAAATTTTGTATATAAGCTTTCTTAATTCCTGTCTTGTAGGATAGAGTTTCAGTGCAGGCATATGGAAGAATCCATTTCCCCTCCCCCGACCACCTCCATGAGGATGCAGTCAGCATGAAAATCAGGATTGCTAAGGAGGCTTCCAAAAGTTCCTGTGCTTCTATTATATTTGCTGATAATTATATTGACAGAAGTGTGTGCTTTCTAAAGTTTTGTACAGCCTGTTTAAAAAGTGGACCACCCAGGCCTGAAGCAAAAGAATACAATTCAGCATATCTACAGTGTAGTCATGGCAGAGACTTTTCACTTATATGTGTCTGGTTAGTACCTCTGCCACCACTGGGGTGGAGAAAGAAGTCCTCTTTTGCAAGCTACTTTGGCCCTTGTAGGTCTTATGCTCTCTTTTTTTTGAGGAGAAGGTGAAAATCACCTTGCATTCCATCTAGGTCTGACACCTCTAGACTTTGTCAAAATCCTTCTGGAAGAAACAGATCTGTCCAAGATTAGTTTTTTTTAACTGTCTGAGACTGAAGAAGCAGCCAGGCATCTGTACTCTTGGTGACCTCAAGAAGGCCCTCTCAGAGCTAACAGGTCTGCATTGGCAATTTCAAGGACAGATTATTGCTGTAGAAGAAAAAATTGATTAAGCAGGCAATTCTGTGTTGAATAGCTATCTTAAAAGGTGATCTCTAATTAAAGCCTAGAACAGTTATGTAAGAAATATAGACACGTGAGTGTGCACAGAGGTGAAGTTAGGGTGGGGCAAAGGGGCAGCCACCCTGAGCACAAAGTGTAAGGTGTCTTGCTTGGCAGGTGCTGATTAGGTGTTGCAGAAGACCAACATTCATTTCTGAATGTCGGTGTACTACATTCTTTGCCAATATGCTACATTTGCATTCTGTGTTTGAGCACTTCAGTGTTTTGTGTGTGGTACTCAGATTGTAGAAAGGCACTTGTTGCATTTATAGCGAGTGGTTTACTACACTGTATGAGGGAAAAACAACTTTTTTGTTTTGTTACTCAAGTCAGAGAAGGGGATCTTTTTTTCTTTTGCTCCTCAACTTAAAGTTGAGGGGGATGCCAGTCTGGGGCACAGCATAGGGTGCAAGATATATATTTTTGAAATGAGACAAACTGAGCTACCTCAGGGAATCCCACATGGATACAGAGACGACTTGCACACTCCACACAGAAAGTGACCACATATGAGAATTGATTATCTTGACTTGACCTGCGGGGCAGAGACCTTAACCAGTGAACTACTGTGCAGCCCAGAAGGATGGTCTGAAACTAGACCTTGTACTGCCTTGGAGCAGGAAGGCATCTAGGCTTCCAAACATGGAGATGCTTGCATATGCAAGGCATGCTACACAAAATCTGATATCTGATGCAGCAGTGGAATAACAATCACGTAGGTCAAATGGCAAGATAAAACAAAAAACACCAAGGAGGCAAATAGCATTCCTGTGGCAGAAGCATGAAAAGGGCAGTATGTGGCTCTGATGACCACTGGGTTGATACAGCAGGGATTCTCATTTAGTCTGAGTATATCTGCTCACCTGGATTCACCTAAACCTATGGAAAAGGAGTAGAACAGGGAATCCATGTCTCTCAGAGTAAATCCTTGCATTGGGTACCCAAGTACTGTCAATAGAACTGGACTTCTAATGTGCACAGGAGAGACTTGGGTTGAGGATATGTACAGTTCCATGCCAGGCAATGTTTTGATGTCTGTATATTTTATTAAGCTATATGCTTGTAATGTGCTTAGTCATAACCTGAGCTTGAGTTTCCTGCATAGTTTGGTGTGCCATCTAATGCAAGCGTGGACATTGTGGTAACATATTTAACTAACATGGTTTATGCAGAATAGTGTTTGTTATTTCCTCACTTTCTGCATTAACATGCATATTTTCTAAATGAACTTTTAGGTCTAGGGTAGTGTAATGAAACCATTGGGAACTTCTAGCATAATAACCTGTGTAGGTAGGTGTCAGTAGGATAGGGAGATTACTTCTGAGAGCTTTCTAGAACCCTGCCACTAATGGGACTAATGACTTCCCCTACATATGTTGTCATTTTTTGCATCATTATATTAAACAGTGATTAAGCCATTTACTGAATACCATGCCCCTTTCAGATGTACCACCTCACAAGATATATCAAATCATCAAATAACTAGAATGATTCAAGAAGAACCTAATTAAGAAGATCACTGTCTTAAAAATCCTAAGCTGCCAGAAAAGACTGGATGCACCGTACCTTTATTCAATGTGTTACAGACTCCTGAGGGGAGATCTCTGCCTTGCCTTCCAAGCCATTAGGGACTCAGTGGTCCAGGATCTTTTGTATCTCAACAAATTGAATAGTTCCACAAATACCAGAATAAGACTTCAAATGGGATACAAGCAAATCTGACCCACAGTTGACCATAAACGACTTATCTACCCCTACTCTCCAGAGCAATGAGGCAACTGTTTTTAGAAAAAACTCTTTTCCTTAGTCTTCACAGATGAATGAGCATTCTTGCAGTCAAATCTTAATAGTTTTACAATGAACTCTTCCCTGGTTATAAGGGATTTGTGAGGGGAGGGGTCAGAGTAGCCAGGTGTTTTAAATAGTGGAGGTAAAATACACCTAATATGAATACATCAAAGTGGGTGACCAATTCATCCTGTTTTCAATGAAACAATCTGTGACTTAGCTTTCTTAGTATTAACCGGTAAACTGCCGTTACAGATCTGATGAAGTTTCTCAATGAAGGCGACGAAAGCGCTTATATTTTACATTTTTATTGTTTTATATTTTAAATAAAAGTGGTTTTAAACTGTTTAATTCACATATAGTGGTTGCTTTAACAGCAGTACCATCAGTTTACAGGAACTACCATTCCCTTCATTCTTTTCATGTTTTGTGGAGGTTTTACTTGCATTACTTTCTTAGTATTAAAACACTTCTGACAGAAATGCAGTAATTGAAACTAGGTGGTTTGCAAGCATTTAGTCTGATGATCCAGTGGAGTTCCATCTTCTCTAAGATGGCTTTCCTGTTGTCTTCAAGAGGCCTTATCTCTAGTTTATCCAGTACATGAAAGATGGATATTTCATGCTCAGGGTTTTCCAGGTGGTGCTTAGCCAGATGATTTCTGAGCACTTTAACTCTTATGTCTGATAAATGATGGGCCATTCTGACCTTTAGTTTAATAGTTTTCCGCACATAGAAACTTCTGCAAGAGCCACATTGGGCCCCATATATGACAAACTGAGTGTTACAATCACACCTCTTCTGACTCTAGTATGTCCTGCTGGAGTTGGGGCAGTAGAAATTATCAGACTTACTCAGAATTTCACAAAAGGTGCAGTAGGGTGGTCCACATTTCAAGGTCCCACTATTTTACTCCATAGTTTTGCCTTTGCTTTCAAACCCAGTCTCTCATTCTTTGCTCTTCTAAACACAAAGGAGGGCCTGGGTTCAAGTATTTTTTCTAGCTGTTTGGTCTCAGAAATGATGATCCAGTTGTCTGTAATTACATTATGGATTTTTTTGTAGTCAGAAGAAAATGTTAAAGCATGTTTCTTTTGCTCTTTTCATCATTTTTGTCAGTATATCTGTGTCTAAATTCGCTAGTTCAACCTATAGGCTCATTTAGGCAGGGGCGGTTCGTGCTATAGGACTGCTGGACTGCAGCCCCCCACCTGTAAAATGAATAAAATAAATTCCCCATTCCCCCCACCATAGAACATATAAAATAAAATTAAATTAAAAAAATTTCCGGACTCAGCGCATGCATGCTTCATTCCTGACTGCTGTGTTAGGCAGACCAGAACTCCACACATGCATGCTTGCTCATTCCTGAGCTCCAAACTGCTCTGTTAGGCAGTCCGGATAGGGAAGGCAGGAAACTCCACCCTTCCAGCCCAGAGTTATGTGCGGTGACAGACTGGAAGGTCACCGGACTACATCGCCCACAGGCTGGAGGCTCCAGCCTCCTCATGGGGACCCAAAAGCATAAATAACCAAGGAATGGGACATTGGAATGGCTGCAGGGGGGACGTTCCATTCGACCATGATTTTGTGAGGGGGGGGGCAGCAAACTCAGACAGCCTTGGCTGAACTATACCTCTCAACTGTCCAGAATTTTGCAGAATGAATAGATTTTTGCTTCTTATTTTTGGTTTGTTCCTCATAAAATGTGTGGTTTTCTGCCAAATCATTTAGGCATGAAATCACTAAATAATGACAGACATTGAGTTTCAGACGTCATAACCTTCAGAAAAATGCATGCTAAAGCAAGACCTGTTATTCTATCAACTGTCTTAAGTTCATACAAGAGCAATTTTTAGTACTGTTTGTATGTTCCCCCAATATATTTGGCCTTGTCCAGATTTCCTGCATTAAGAGGTTGAGAGGTATGTGCAAATAAATTGCTTTATAGAATTAGGAATATCCAAACCTCTCAACTGTCCCCAATTTTGGCTCAAAATGTTGCTCTCCCCCTAATAATCCCTCTGTAAAATGGCAATTTTGGAAGAAAACGTGGAGTATTTACAATTATAAAATAACTGTAATGATCAGAGTTATCGATTACTTTTATTTCAGAAATGCATGTAGATGCTCTTATTTTGTCAGCTGCTCAAGTTAACAGTACTAATTTTAAAAAGGTGTCCCTTCTTTGACAGGTTCCCAGCTGTATTGTGTGCAATTTTATATTTTTGCATAACATATTTGGTCTGTCATAAAATTGTGGCTTTCTGGCAAATTAGTAGCAAATCATTAAAGATTGAAGTTAGAAAATAATGGCAGACATTTGACTTTCAGATTTCATACCCTTCAAAAATTCATATTAAGGCAAGACCTACTACTATTCTATTATCTTTCTAAGTTTATAAGAGCAATATTTAAAAATTGTCTTGCTATGAGGTTGAGAGGTATGAGTGTCAGAGCCATCACCATCAGCCAGAGACATTTCAAACTGTGACCTACTTGTTGCACTCCACTCCCCATTGTAGTGGCTCTGGATGTGTCCAAGCAAGGCAAGGAGTAGTTATGCAGTGTAAGTGTGCAGAGTATTCCCCCATCCAAGGAAGACCACAGGTACAACTGTGGCTTTTCATCTGTCCTTCATTTTGCAGAATGTTCTGGTTTTCTGTCATATTTCTATACTGTTGATTTATGCTTATTATTCAGAAAATGCATGCTGTTGCAGTGCCCTTTTGCTCTGTATTAAAGTAGGAATGCTTTAATGACCATCAGGTAAGCTTGTCAGAGATTGTAAGATGCAAGTAAGCTTTAATAAGCATACTGTTAAAGAATTACCAACATTGAAAGCCTTTTCATTGTTGCCATGCAGAGAATATTTACATAACTAGATGACGTATAAGCCTTAGGTATTGAAATGCATACGATAGTATTTGTAATAAAGGACAGGATTACAGTATTTTCAGAAGCTCATTACATTTGTTGGAGACTTGCAGTTATCTTTGCAGGCTTTACCCCTAAACTAAACAGAATGCCAATCTATCATGTGTGGTCCATAACTTGTGCAGTAATCCTTTAAGCAATTTATCTTGAGTTTGTTTCTTGTTCGCTGTTCATTTTTTACTTTAATCATGTGTTCTCCATGAAACAAGTAGATAGTTGTTGTCAGGCAGCAGGTCTTTTTTGGATAAGAAACATTTTTACAAGTGGGGGTATCACAGAGATTGCTACTTTCAGCATGTTACTTGGTAATTTTATAAAGCTGAATATAAATTACAATTAGAACTGCAATGCAAGGAGAGGTGGTTTGAGCTGAGTGCTGCTTGTTTTTTTTTAATACTTCATTTTGACTGGCATTCCAGTAATGTATTTAAAAAACAATTTATTTTTTCATGCCTCACAACCATTGTGTTTCCATCTAGATATTAAGTAAGTTGTCATGTAGCCAATGCAGTGAAATATTTTTTCTTCTATTCTTCATTTTGTCTTGATTAGACTGTCATAATGACGATTTGACATCCAAGGCAGCGTATTTAATTAAAGTTCCAGTTGTTGTGGTTTTGAGCATAGCCCCACCCCTTTCTAGTTGGCCACACCCCTTCCCATTGGCCCCACCCATTCAGCTGTTTCCTGCAGCCCCCCTTTTATTTGACGTCACCAGCCACCACTGCATTTAGGCTTGGGTCATTTTCTTTCTTCAAAGTTCTAATTGGCTCCAGGATGTTGTTAAACATTTCCCCCATAGCTCCTGATAAGAAAGCCCTTTGTAAGTTCAATAGATTGGTAGAAAAATCTTTTAATCTTTTTAAACTCTTGCAATCCTCATTCCCGAAAATTTGTTTTTGTGATTTGAGAGTGCATGCAGCTACTGTGTGTCAGCATGTTTATTTGAGTGGGTTACATGTGACTACAGCAAAACAGCAGTTAACTTTCTGATCTTCACCATAACTAAAGATCTGGAAAAGGGTACTCTAACAATCTGTTAAGTAAACTCACTTGAGTAATGTCAGCAGTGTGATACATTATCTTTCTTCAATCAGGAAATGGACAATTGGATGTGTATTCACAAATTCATTCACACCAAGAAGGCTGCACATGGTACCCCAAAGATCATGCAGCACACAGATCAACACCACTTTATAACCAACCATATTCCAGCACAAAGGTAATCCAAAGAAGTAGCACCTGCACAGATTAACTGCTGAAAAGCTTTATTATATGATCAGTATACAATCTTCACTTTTCCAGCATGGTCCTCCTTGAAAAAGGAGGCTCAGTTTGAGGGTGGGTACTGGCAAGGCGTAAATGATTACAAGACTCATTTACCTTATATTTACTCTGATTGTATAATTCCGCATTGCATTTTTATGATTACTATAAGCAGAAACTTGAGGTTTGCTTTTGATCTTTGATCTGTGCATTTTTATTCTGTTGACTGTAGTATTATTAATTTGCACTAGTATATCTTGCTGCTTTTATATTATTGTTCATTACTGGAATTATCTGAGGTAGCACTTTTGCTAGTACTATTTCAACTAATTTCATTGTTTCCATTTACTGCTACTAGGTAGATGGAAACAAAATTAATGTACTATCTCAGATATTGAGTGTTTTTATTCACTGGTGTTAGTGCATTAAAGCTTGTTCCTGATTGCTGTACTCTATGCATTTAAATCTATTGCTCTACAGTACTTCTCTGGAGAGTATTGGAATATACTGTTTGATATACCTTTGCTGCTTGTGATGGTTACTCTGCACCTACTGCATTGTATTCATTTGTTTTTACAGTTATTGCACTTGGAACTGTTTGTTTATACTATGTGTAGCTTTTCTACTTGGATTCATTGGATTAGACCCATTGCTGCTGCTGCTGCTGCTAGTTAGCTAGAGACAAACCTAACCTATTATGCTGGCTGTTGATTGCATTTTCTTTCACTCATGATTATTGCTGTTTCTACATTGTTACTTGTACTGATTGTGCCACTGTTATGGAAATTGAAGCTATTCCTCTTAGTTAATGTACTTTAAATTATTGGGCAAAATTATCCTACTTTAAATTTATCAATCATTACTGATTAATTTACTGTTCCTATATATTACTGTCACATTTACATTTGTGTGCACTTGTATTACTGCTATTATTTATTGTATCCAGAATCTGTAATAGTCGCATATTGCATTCCTGTATCCTTTAGGGGTTGTTAGGTTGTCATGTTTTCTCATACACCATTGGCTGCACTGACCATTCTGGAATCTTAGCTCTTGGCCTTTCTGTAGCCAGCCTGATAACACTAGATATTCTGAGGCAGTGTAAAAAGTATCTCATGTTTATCAAGAACCCTTTACTGCTACCTCACAATGATTCAGTATCTCAGTCAACTCTTTGCTCTTCTGTTGCCAGGCTGATAGCACTAAGTATTATAAGGCAGTGTAACAACTATGACATATTTACCATAAAACTTTTATTGCTACTTCAGACTGATTCAGCATGTGAGAGATATAATTTTTTTATTGAATTTGGAGGCTAACTGATCTGCTAAAAATGCATTTGGTAAGCACAACACACACACACACACACACACACACACACACACACACACACACACACACACACACACACACACACACACACACACACACACACAGGCAATACAGCAAAGGGCACCTCTTCTACATCAAGCTACACTATGATTATGAGAACACTGTCTAAGCCTCCAAGACTAAAGAGTTAGAAACCTCAGCCATCAGTTCACAAAGGAGCACACCCACCTTCACCTGCATACCCATATTTAGTACATATTCCTCTAAGAGTCACAAATCTACAGACTCCAAACTCTTAAAGCCCACTAAAACTGCACCCACCCAAGGTAATGTTTCATAAATAGGTGATTATTGTCAGATATTTGGGCACCATCATTGCCAGACTGCATAAAAATAGGGTGATGGTTAGCAGTCTTTCTGGAGCCAGGATCCAGACTGTAACAAGGGCTGTTAGATCCATACTTTCCAGAAAATACAAATGTGACCTGGTAATCACCCTCATGAGATTGAATGCCCTTAGGTGGTCAGTGCTTACAACATCTTTAAGAAGTCTTGAAAATGCAGTGAAAAATAAAGTAGTAATATATTTTTTCTTCTCTTGTAAAGGCTACCAACCAACTGAGTCCAGTTGAAACAAAATGTGTGGAAAATCCTGTAAAAGAATTGAATGGCCTGTGAGAAGGGCTGGAATACAAAGTGCTGCCTAGGACTGGTGGCCATCACAATAGTGCTATGTCATGCAGGTAATGTGCATGTTTATCACTTTGTCTCTGACTAGTACTTGTTATAAATGTTTTAGGTCAATATTTAGGATGTTTGTCTATCATTATATATTTAAAATGCATTATTCACTCATTGACTAACAATTAACCTTACTGTTTGTGGAGACCTCATCAGTTGGAATACAGTTTTCACTACTTGTTAGCATCGCTGTCACTTCAGTGAGGACAAGATGGCCACCTTTAGTGAGGATCCCTCTGTTGGGTCCTAAAGTTAGTGACTAATATGTCGTTACAAAAAAGGCAAAACCTATCTTTCATGGTACGCATTTCATAACTTGCTTCTGGTGTTATTTCAAAGGTTCTAGTGAAAGTTCTGTCATCAACAACAAAGGCATTGAGGCTCTGCTACCCTACAGTAAGGCTACTGATACAAGACTCCCTATGTTCTCTGTGCCAGCAGTGAGGGAACACAGGACCTTTTGGCAGTGGTGAGGTTTTCCTGCATAGCATTCTTGACTCTTTATCTAATAACCTTGCCTAGCGGAAAGATCATACTTTGCTCATACCAGTAGCTGCATTACTGAGGGCATGTGAGTCACAGAGAGTAAAAGAAAACCTTATACCTCTTGCCTTTATCAGTTCATCACTTCCAGAATGTAGGGAAAGAATGCAATTTGCACCTTTAGCCAGTGCTAAAGTAACAGAGTTTAGCTGGTTTCTATAGCAGTATGCTAGATAAACTTTATTTGGTTTACTGGGAAATTCAGTGTGAGCATGGTCTGCTTTCAGCAAATACCTAGAGAAAAAAAAAGATTTGTACATTAATTATAAGACATTTGATCACATGGCTTAATCATTTAGTCTGGCATACTTATTGCATATGGTGTTATAGCAAGAGTGCATCAGTCAAACATGGCACAAAGTGAAAATTCCAACACAGTTTGAAAGAGCAATGAGGCTGATTTTGATAGGAAAACTGGTATTCTAACAGTTAAACAGCAAAGTAAAAATTATACTCAAGCTTATCTTTTTTATGTTTTTATTCTTTTTCTGGAAAACAAAAATGGAATGAGGCAGGTCAGTCCAAGTTTTATTGGTTGGTCCAAATCATCTATGTAGGGAAAGAATGCAATTTCCACCTTTAAGCAGGTGGCATATCTGGCAACTTCTGGAAAGACTGAAAAGTTTGCAATAGCCAATGACTTGCAAATGGCAAAAAAACTGAGCAGTCTTCATTGGAAAAGAGATGTTTCTGGTGTCTTGGCCAGTTTACCCTTCAGCAGTATGCATTCCACCTTAGTTCTCCTCTAAATATAGCAAATGTCTTGGTGAAACTAATCTTGTTAACTAAATACTATGTTTTTTTAGCTATACCAGACAATTGCTTACTTTGATTTTTTTGATAGGTTGACGTTGATAGGCATACATTTACTGGCAGAGGTCCAGATAAGAAATCAGCAAAGGAAAATGCTGCAATGGCAACACTTAAACATTTACTGTGTGACAAAACAGCACCTGCTAAGGCAAATAAGAAAAATATGTCTGTCGAAAGTGCAGAAGCAAAGGTGAGCTCTTTTTCAATATTTTTATAACTTCATCATGATGCTGTTTTTTAATCTTCTTTTTTATAGCATCATCAGTATGTAAGATCTAATTATTATTTTACATGACCAAAAAAGCATATGAAAATGTTATATGTAGTTATGTCATTATCAAGCAAAATTTACATATTTATTTCTAGCTGTATAGTTGTAGTATAAATTGTCCTGTTTTATAAAAAAAATCTGTTAAGAACAGGACAGTAATGTTAACAGATGTGATTGTCAGTCATTCGTCTTTGAAAGTCCATCCAAGTTATTACCTTGTTTAAAGACCTATATCTGACGTTGCTGAACAGGAAAGAAAAGTACTGAAAGATGTCAATGACTTGGAACTAGTTTCCAGATATCATAAAATGGCAAACTGCCTTTTGCTTGTCCTAAAATAGAAGTGAAGGAAGCAGTGAACAGATCTTCTTGCCTGTTTCCTTATTTTGACCATACCTCTCAACCTGGAAACATCAAAAATCTGGACAAAGTCCCATGAAAAATAGGTACAAATTTGTACGCTGATTAACATACAATTTGCATACATACTTATGTTACCCCACCCACTCCAATGGAATTGTGGGATACCAACTTTCAAATGCAAACTGAAGAACAGACAACCAAAATATGGCCCCATACCCTCTGTCCACTAATCCCTCAGCAGTATGTCTCCAAGTACGTACATGCAGTTTTTAATGACAATTATGCATGACAACAGTAACTCATTCACTCATAACACCCACAAATAACTACTTTCCCAACTCTCCTCTGATTTGCAAGGATTACATCCAATCGTCCTATACAGGTGCACATGCTACATTAGTAGGAAATGGACCCCTTATATTTTCAAGATACAGATTATTATTATGCTTTCAAGATATTAATTTTAGCCAGTGAGGCCTAAAAGAAGCAAACAGATCTCCAATTTCTTTTTTATACCAGCAGTTAACATAAAGATTTTGTCTTCATTTTTGTGTGAACTATAGTCAAGACTCAGATTCTCCATGGAAAAAAAAAGTTCAAAAGATACCAGGAGACAACAAGAATTCTAAGAACTTTAACAGTGGGACAAAAACATAAATGTAGAAAGTTAAACACCATCACCTAACATAAATTTCTAGGTGAACTCTAAAATACAAATTCACCAATGATTAATTATTTGATTTGAGCTAAAATAATATTGTGGTCATGCCTTAATGCAGGCAGTAAAGTTGCCATGTATTAGTAGATGACTATCATAGATCCTGCAAAAAGACAAAAATAACCTTTATTATACAGAGTTGTTTCTTGTCAAACTCAGACTGATACCAATCTAACATGTGCCTTGCATCATACTTTGAAGAGTTTACAAAACAGGATGTTCATAGGTTAAAAAGTACCTACTAGATATACAGTCCTTAGACCACTGAATAGCATTTCCCATGTTAAATGACTTATTAAACCCTACACTAGAAGAAGTAGTTTAACAGCTCATCATAGCCTTAATCCTCTAATTTAACTGTAAACTAATTTTAAAATAAGCAAAATGGGCAAGCTATTTCCCTCATGAATAATGTAATATTGCACAGGTTCAGGTTATAATATACAGAACACAATTTGGTCTGCTCCAGTTAATCTGCTCATTCTGCACCTGCAATAAATATGAAATGGAACATCTGCTGGAAGTTCCAATGAAGCATACAAAGGGACGTCGTATTTTAAAGGTTCTCAGAGGCTAGGGTGGGCGTTTAACTTTAACTCTTCATATAGACATCTGTAAACTGATACCGTTTTCTATTTTTATAGCTACTACTACTATCGTTTTTTTTTCTTTAATAAGAGCAGTAATAACATTTCTCATAACTAGCAGCTGGTTCCGGTCATGATTCTGTAAAAGCAAGTAGAAGTATTAAGCCCAACCCCACCACGATCTTTTTATTTATAGCCAAGCAAGCATGTTTTTCTTTTCCTGTTCAGACGTAGTTGCATAGCACGCTGAACTCATAGATGTGCTGCTGCTCAAGAAATAACTGTAGTGGAGGAAATTATTCAGTATATGTGCTCAGGCTGGTACTGAAAAAAAGTTTAAATAAAACGCATATCGTGGTACAACTCAAAGGAGGCGGGAAGCTGACTAAACATAAATGAATCAAAAAATGAAATGATTTAGTTCATTTTGACTCATTTAAGTTTAATCAGTTCCCCAGCTCCTTTGAGTTTTACAGTTTATAATTTACCATTTTCAGTTTTTTGGAGTACATCGTAGCAGGGTTTAACAGCAGTACAAGATATGAACGAGCTGCAGAGTGGATTTTTATTGCCCAGATGTGAAATGCAGAGTGCAATTGTTTGCAATATGCATAATGCGCCTTTTTTTTTTAATTCTTTTTTAGTATTTTTACTTACCTGCAGGAGGTCGAGCCACCAGAGAAAGAAAGAAATCACACCTTCTCTTCCTGACTTAGGAGGAAAGGACTCCATATAACCATTCAGTTGCTAACTAATGTAGTGCAGACGTGGCCAGCAGAAGCTTCCTTCAGTAACTTTCAAATTCCACACTTGGCTCCAAAGCTTCCTTCCTTCAGCACTTGCATAGTGACAAGCATAAAGCAAGTTTTCAAAGCTTCATTCCCCGCTCACATAGTCTGGCTCCAAAGATGAAAGTTTCATTCAAAAGCACTAAAGCAGACGTTTCCATGCTCGACGGAGCTGATGTTATCTCGCACGAGATGATGTCAGCTCCAAAGCGCAAAAAGGAAATAATTAAAAAAAAAATCGAGAATGAAGGGGTGCCACTCAGGAATTGTGGCACCCCATTATTTGGACCCCAAAACTCAGTAAAAAACAAGTAATTCGGTAAATTTGGGAGGTATGATTTTGACTTTGACAGGTGAAACACTATATTCTTTCTTAGTGCAGTCTAAAACCCTTCACCCTGTTCTTAGGGTTCATAGATAAGTGCTAGGCTAGCTGCCCTTGAAGGCCATTTTAAGTCTAGCCAGTTTCCTTTTTTAAGCATGAATTAACCTATACCATTTGTTTAGAGATTAGCCTTACCTATCCCATGGCCAATAATCATATATTACCCCTAATGAGAATACCTGGGATCATACCATAGATAATTTGAGGGGCCACATGCATGGGATAAAACATTTAGGAGCTGCCTATGTCTATTAGCAGCATAGGGGCAGTTCTGGTGTAAATTTTCTCTTTCCCAGTCATAGTTCCAAGCTGTGCTTTAATATGGACAGGGATGAACTTTCTTTTATGTAGAGGAGGAGTTTGCTCCTGAGCAATTGTAGCCTCTGCAAGATATTCCTGTCCCTCTAAACCATTCTGTTGATTTTGCAGAAAAGGTTTACATCCCTAGACTGAGTATTTCTGATGCCATCTGACTAGCTGATGTGCAGTAAATCCATCAGTATTTGGATTCCATATCATTTTTAGTTAATCAGGAGGCCAGCAGGTCTGAGAGACTGTTTAAGCAACCACTCGTATATGGCAGCAGGTCCCCTTGCTTACTAAACCCTTGGTCCTACTGAGAGGCTTTCATTTAGGAGGCTACTTCATTCTGCATAGGAACCTTCAGGCACAAGACACTGCCTTTTTCTTACTTCTTACTGAGAACATCTAGGGAGTGTAAAAGGAGAAAAAGAACTTTCTCTCAGTTCTTTTCCATGACATTGATGATTTGAACTCTGCTAGTACCCCACACATTTTACAGAGTGGTGCACTATACTCACAATTTGATTTCTTGCAACAAGTGTTTTCTTCTCAGCATACAGTCTGTACTTCTGATTTCCTTTAATTTTCTTATGAGTTATGAAAATGTAATTTTTTTAGCTTTGTACCAGTTTTATTTATGACCAATGCCTTGGTTTGTAAATGCATCCATTGGCACCATTTCTAGTGCATGGGGGGACTTGTTTATACATGCAGGAAAAGACAACTAGGTTTGGACAACTGGAAGCTGTGAAAGCATCATCTCAGAATATTGATAGAACTCCCCCATATAGTCTAAAACTGTGAATCGTCTTAGAGAGTATGTAAGACCTGTACAGACTGGGCCAAAAACACGTGATATCCCCAGAATATCCTGAAGGAATATACATGACATTGCATTTCATTGTTTGTTGAAACATATGATGACAGACCTCTGAGGTGATATGCACAACCTTCCTTAAGAAAAAAAAAAATCACATAGTGAAGCAGACCTACTGTGACCTTTAGGAGACTGATATGTAAGCCCTGAAGAGAAGAATACCATTCTGGATGATCTTGTCTGTGAGGTGGGCTTCCCAAATATGCTAGGAAGTATCTATAAGTCAGAATGATACACTATTCCTGGACAATAACCTCTACCTTGAATGGGGCTGAGAGCAGACAGTCACCCATATGGGAGAAAAAATTGATACCCACAGCTCATAGATGTGTTTATATAACTTGGTGTAACTGAGACATGCTTGATGAAGGTCTTGAACTAAATGCTGTCTCCATTTCTGGGACAACATAAACTTTGAGCAGGGTGAATGGGAATGTGAGGATGGACATTTTGCATTTCTGGCACAGAAACAGTCTCCTTTTTTTAAGAAGAGGTGGGTTTGGACCTTGAGCATTTGCTTGTACTAAATAAAGGATGTAGGTATTTTAAGTCTAGAAGTCATGCATTGTCCTTGCAACTGTAAAGACCCTGTAGTAGAACTGGAGCTGTTGCATTTATTTAGAAGAGAGAAACAATGTCCTTCCATAGGTCATCCATGACATTATTTAGGCTATGGGGAGGACCTCAGGAAACTGGAGTGTTACTGAATAGTTGTATGCCATTGCACAGAAATTTGAAAGATCTATTGAGGCATGGGTATTGCTATCTGTACTTAAGTATGTGGGGTGACCCTTCTGACAATCCAGTGTCTTCCACACACCCTGGTAAGTGGTTGGGGAAAGATTCAAACTTCAAAGGACTCTGGTGTACTGGTGTATGGTGAATGATTTTGCTGGGCAAGCTGCTCTCTCTGGCACCCAATGGATTTGGAAATACACAGTTTGATAGCCAGCTCCACTACTTACCCCTTCTTTGAATGGTATTGGCAGAGTGTCTACTAGTTTCTTTTTTCTGAAAACCTGGCAAAAAGGAATGGCCTTCTGTTCCCTTAAAGTCATTGAAGACCTCCTTAACCTTTTCTTGTGTGGGTTAACACTGGTGAAGGGGGCACTGATCAGCTTTTGGGCACTATGATTGCAATGTTTATACAGCGGTAGGTATTTCTATTTCTGGGTAATATATTAAACAAAGCATACTTATTGTTTAAAAATGGAAATAATTACAGTATACAACAAATGCAGATACTCGGACATTTGCAAACATTAAGCAGCTTCTGAACAGCAGCAAAGCATATTGAACTGAGTTATACAGGTATACTTTCATTAGCAAACTCAGGTACTTTACTGCACTCTGTAAACTGAATGGATATATTTTGCAAAGTAATTCACTGCCTATTTTATTTCCATCATAACAGCAGAAGGCAATAATGCTAGGTTTACTTATACATAACTTACCAGCTGTTCCCTGCAGCCTTGGTGTGTCTTTGTTGCTGCACACAGACATTTCTTTAGTGAGTAAAATAGAAACAGTGTATGCTTTCTATGTTAACATAGGAGTGGTAAGCTTCACCAATAGACACATGGCTAAGTATATTTAACACAGTTGGGATTTTATGTTGTGATTGATTGTAATTTGCTTTTTTCTCTGTTTGTCATCAGTAGATATGTTTCAGAAATATTTCTTGCCTTCTGGCCATCACTGTGGATTTATTGATACTTTGTATTTCTGTAAGTTTTGTGTTCTGCTTCTTTAGCTGCTCTCATTGGTGTGTTAGCCATGGTGTCTATGTTGCATGAGGGGTAGTTTGCAATGCAGTAGGCAACTGTTTATTTATGAACTGGCTACTGTACAGCACTGTACCTGCATGATACGTTGATATTGTGCAATAGTTATCTGCTGCACACAACAGTACTACAGACGACATAGCTATATATATCACAATGGTAACAATTTTCAATCATTTTGTGTTGTAATCACAACTGGACTTTTGTCGTTTTGGCTGCACTACACATTACAGTCCACAATTCCCATGTTTATGAAGTGTAGTTGAGTATATCCTTTACATTCCTTCATATACCTGGTTTCCTCTAGGTATGCAGTTGAACATGTCCTACTCTGTGATATTTGGCATGTGGGTCTGAGTGCATACCAGCCATACACATTCATAGGTAGGTACTAGGCTATCTGCCCGAGGGCATTTATAAGCCTAGCCAGAGTGTGTCAGCTTTTGGTGCCCCATTGATTAATTAACTGAGTCTCTGTCAAGAAGAGCCAATGAAGTCATCCCAGGGGTGTATTTTCTGTTACCCATCCACTCATCAAGGTTTCTCTTGAAGAGTGTTAGTGAGGGGCTCTGCCTAATGTAGTTAGGAATTTTGTTCCAAAGCATGGGGAGTCTCTGTGACAGGAATCTATCCCTCCAGCATGTTCTATTTATTGTTGTGGTGAGGTTCAGCTCACTAGAGCGAGTGGCTCGCAGTGACTTGGATTTCTTTAGGTGGAGCATGTCCATCAATTCTGAGTTGGACATGGCTTTGTAAGTCAGGCAGAGATCACCTCTGAGTAAGCGATATGCCACTGAGTACAGTTGGAGTTTTTCCAGTCGGGCTGCATAGGACATATGTTTGAGGCCAGTAATCCTTTTGGTGAGGTACTTTTCAGGTCTTTCCAGCTGTTGGAAGTGTCTTGTGAGGTACATCCCGAATGGGGCATTGTACTCTATGATGGGTCTGATGAGTGATGAGTAGAGAGGCACTATAACCTCTTTATTTCTAGATGTGATCCCTTTAGTAATTAGATGGGCTACATAGAAGGATTTCCTAACTACTTTGGCAATATGATTGTCAAAGGAAAGATTACTATCTACCTGGGTCCCCAGATCTCTTATTACCTCTTCTGTATTAAGGGGGCTGCCACCTATGTGGTAATTCATGGGTGATTTGTTTTTCCCAAACGGGATGACTATACATTTTTTGGCATTTAGCTTGAGACCATGACTTTGACACCAGGTTTCCGTCTCAGTAAGGCCCTTTTGGAGAATGTCCGTGTCATCTGGAGAGTCAATTATGGCTCCCAGTTTGCAGTCATCGGCGAACTTGGTTAGCCATAGTCCTCCTGTGTTTGCCTGTATTTCTGAGAAGTATATGCCGAACAGCAGGGGTCCCAGGACCGAGCCTTGTGGGACACCACTTGTGACTGGTTTAGAGTCGGACCTGGAGCCCGCTATTTTCACCATGTGAGTTCTGTCTGTAAACCAGTTGGCAACCCATCTCATGAGGTAGGGGTTTATGTTCAGGCTGGTGAGTTTTTCTATAATTCCTGAGTGGGGAATGGTGTCAAAAGCCTTGGCAAGGACAAGGTAGGCTGTGTGAACTACCTTCCCCTCATCTATGGCCTTGGTGACTGTCTCGAAGAAGTCAAGCAGGTTTAGTAGGCATGATCTGTCCTTAACAAAGCCGAACTGGGTCGGGTCAAGTGTTTGGAGGTTCCCAATGTCTTTGTTAATGAGTTCCATGATGATGCGCTCCATAGCCTTGCAGACCAGGCTACTCAGGCTTATGGGGTGATTGTTACCAGGGTCAGTTGTGGCCCCTCCTTTGTGGAGTGGAATAACCATTGCTGTGCGCCATTCTATGGGCACGTAGCCTGTGGAGAGGCTGAGGTTGAACAGTGTGTTTAGGTGGGAGGTTAGTTCGTTCTGTAGTTCATGCAAGACGCAGCCTGGGACACCATCTGGCCCCACGGACGCTATGTTTTTGGCTTCTGAAAGGGCTGTTTTCACCTGTGCATCTGTGATTTCCGGGACACTACACTTTTCCGGTATTGTTGTGGGCCCTTTTGGGGGTGAGAGGGGGGGTGAAGTTTGCACTGAATCTATCTGCCAGAATGTTGGCAATATCAGTGGGTTCAGTATATTTTGTGCTATTTTGTACTAGCTCAGAGCATATCTTGAGTTGCCACTTAGATTCTTGAAATAGCGAAAGAAGGCTTTGTGGTTATCTTTCGAATCCTTGGCTATTTTTATTTCAAAGTTAGCCTTGGAGGATATTATGAGGGACCCTAGTTACTTACTGATACTGATCAGGGATGTCTTTCCTTCTTGGGATTTGCTTTTTTTCTGAACTAGTTTCCTCCTTCTGTTGTATAGCCTGTTTATAGCAGGGGTCCACCAGACTGGCTTCCTTCTCTTAGGGGAGTGAGTCTTGGTTTTGCTAGGGATGGCATGATCCATGCATCCTTGTAGATGCTCATAGAGTGCATTTGTAAAGGTTCCTACATCTTGGACACTGTTATCCTTTAGCGTGGGGGCTGTGAAACTTACCACCTCTGTCTTAAGTAAGGTGAAGTTTGCTATAGAAAAGTTTTTCACTGAGGTTTCCTTGGTTGGAGGTGGTGGTGTGGTGTGGACATCCAGAGTGATTAGTTTATGGTCTGATCTAACCAGTGATATGTTGACGTCCGGTGTGGAACACCTGTCGCCCATTGTTGGTGATGACCAGGTCCAGTATGTTTTCACCTCTGGTAGGGGAGTTTACCAGCTGATCCAGGGCATTTGAGTTGATAATTTCCAGGAAGCGCTGGACCTGGGAGTTTGTACTTGAGTAGTTTTCCCAGGTAACGGTAAGGTAATTGAAATCACCCAATATCAGGGTGTTCGGTAGGACCTTCGTGTTTTCCAGTGTGTCCAGAAAGGTGGAGTGGTGGTCCTGGGATATGGAGGGTGATCTGTAGCAGGCCACAATTTGCACTGCAGATTTGCCCGATGTTAGTTGCACATGGATGATCTTGGAGGTATCGTGCTGCGCCATTAACCTGGAGGTGTAGGTATCCTTGATGAATATGGATACACCCCCTCCTTTTGTGTTTTTTGATCCATGTTCTGTGGCTGAAATGTGTGGTATGAATTGTAGCCTGGTAGTGCTGGGGTGCTCTGTGGAGCCTTGAACCAGGTTTCAGTTACTGCACAGATGTCGACGTTCTCTATACTGAGGAGTGCTTCGAGCCCGTGCATTTTGAGATTTAAACTCCTGGCATTGAGTAGCATAAACCTCATATTTTTATTTGTGCTGTTTACGGAGGTGGGTTTGACTTTTGAGCCTTGCCTAAAAAAGGCACTATGGGGGCAGCAAGAGCCTTGGCCAGAATTCTAAAGCCTAGGGGTGACAAGTGCAAGCCATCTCTTGCAAAGCAACGATGGCCTGTCGAGCATGTCGTCCCAGGCTGACAGACACTGGATCCCCTTTGAATGACACCAGAAGCTTAGCCAATTGTTCAAATTGATCATTTTTTCTTTATACTGAGGTTTATTAAAACCATCATTTGTTTTTTGAAGAGTGAGCAAAAAGCCTGTATTTAGGTATTTTATTGCTTTAAAAATGTATTTTAATTTGTGAATGAGAATGTCAGATGATGTACTTTTATTATCAATAGTATCTTTGTCATTTTTATTGTTATCACTGTTACTATATCGGACATGTATTTCCATTATTTAAATCTTACCTATGCCTTCCTTTTCAGGATAATCTGGTCCTTCACAATTGGTACCAAATACTTATGGACAGTGATGGCAGCACATACATTCCAGAAACTGATGATTTCATTACTAAGAAAAAGAAGAAAGTGAATTTACACACAAAGAGCAGGACAAATGTACAGGTAGCTATCGACAATAAGGGCAGTGCGAGTGTTCAACATACTACAGATTTTATCCCTTGCAGTCAGAACAAGGCCAATGTGGGCAATGAGAGAGACAATGCTGTCCCAGACTCTAAAGACACTGAAGATCTCATCCCCTGCAGTCAGAACAAGACAGATGCGGGCAGTGAGAGAAGTACCACTGCCCTAAATGCTGAAGATATCATAGCTTGCATTCAGGCTAAGGCTGCTGCTGGCAGTAAGAGAAGTAACACTGTCCTAAATGCTAACGATATCATAGCTTCTACTCAGCCCGAGGCTGTTGTCAGTAGTGAGAGAAACACCATCTTAGATGATGAATACGTCATCCACTACACTCAGGACATGGCACTCATGTGCAGAGAGAAAAGCCTCACTGTACCAGCCTCTGAAAATGTCATACTCTGCAGTAAGGACAAGGCTGATGTGGGCAGTGAGAGAAGTACCACTGTTCTAAATGATGAACAACTACTCCCTTGCAGTCAGGACAAAGCAGACTTGGGCAGTGAGAGAAGTACCACTGTTCCTGAGTCTGAAGTCACTGAAAATCCCATCCCCTGCAGTCAGGACAAGACAGAGGTGGGCAGTGAGAGAAACATCACTGTCCCAAATGCTGAAGATATCATAGCTTGTAGTCAGACCAAGGCTGTTGCAGACAGTGAGAGAAACACCAATGTCTTAGATGATGAACACATCATCCCATGCACTCAGGACATAGCACTCATGTCCAGAGAGAGAAACATCACTGTACCAGGCTCTGAAGATGTCAGACCCTGCAGTTAGAACAAGTCAGATGCAGGCAATGAGAGAAGTACTACTGTCCTAGATGAAGAACACCTCATCTCTTGTTGTCAGGGCAAAGCCACTGTGGGTATTGAGAAGCAGTGCTGTCCTGAGTGCTGAAAGTATCATCCCATGCAGTCAGGGCAAGGTCGATATGGGCAATGAGAGAAACACCACTGCCCCAGATACTGACGATATCAACCCCTGCAGTCAGGACAAGGCTGATATGGACATTGAGAGAAGCACCGTCATTCAAGGTGATGAAGATATCACCTGCTGCAGTCAGGACAGTACTGATTTGGGCAGCGATAGAAGTATCACTGTTGCAGACTCTGAAAATACTAAAGATCTCATCCTCTGCTGTCAGGACAAAGTAGACTTAGGTACAGAGAAAAGCAATGCTGTCCCAGACAATGACGATAATGAAGATCTCACTTCCTGCAATCAAAACAAAACAGATGTAGGCAGGGAGAGAAACAGCATTGTCTCAAACTCTGAAGGTAATGAAGATCTCATTCCTTGCAGTCAAGACAAGGCCGACATGGGCAGTGAGATAAAAACCTCTGTCACAGGAACTGAAGTCTTGGTCTGTCCCAAACAGAAGAAAGTAGATACAGACAGTGAGAATAACACTGCTGAGTATATGGATACATCATACATATTCAGACTATTACTTTGTCATTTAAAAAGCTTTCCTGTTGCTGTTAAGAAATGGTTCTTTAAGCTTTGCTGGTATTAAAAATAATTTTTATGTAATCAGATTTTTGATTCAATAAAATAATACAGTTAATATACCATAAATGCAAATATTGTGGTTTTCACTGATTTGTGTCACTGGCCTGCATCATTGATAATATGAGGGTTTAGTGATTCATGTGCAGCATTGTGCCTTGTATCAATATGTGCTACATCCTAGGGTTTTTCACTTAAACATAGTATGCCAAGTTTGCGGTGTAACCAACTTTTCTTTCTGCTTCACTTTCCTGTACAAATTAGCTCCATGTTCAAGCTGGGAAGGAAATCTCACAAGTGGATAATGAAACCCGAGTTAACCAATAAACTCTCTGGCAAGAAAATAGATGGTTTGAGGTAAAATTTTCTGGATCAAATTGTCAGTTAGTGAACCTTTTGGGGATGAACAGATAAACTGATTCCCCTTTGCAAAAATCCTTGCAATACATAATTTATCCGTGAAAACAATTTTTTTTAATTTCATTCTTTTATGGAAATGCTTATTTTTGTGGAACTGTCATGTTGCCAAGGAAATTTTTACTTATGTAATGCTTAAATGCTTGATAAACTCTATGAAAATCTATTCTTGTTGATATAACCTACCTGTTTGTGTAGAGCAAGTTTGTGTGTTTTGCGTATGTGTTTGTGTGCACATGGTGCAGAATTTGGTGCTTTTGTGGATTGTCACTGAAAATGTTACCTCCTAGCCTTATTCTTTCCTATTAGATTTACTGACTCACTCAGGCTCTGATTCCTGCTTGTGGGATCTCCATTCCAACTCTAACACAAAGCAATATTCAGACTCTGCAGTTCTTGCTTCCACTATCTAGAAGAAGAGGAAAGCTTTAGGGAGTCCTTGGGTGTCCTGCTAGTTATATCACTGTGTTAGCAGTTGCTGGGGGAGTCTGTGGTGTCTAAAACTTTGTCCTCAGATCACCCATGTTTTGGAGTTGGTCTCTCTGTTGTACCTGCTCAGAAAGTCACTAAGGGCCAAGAGACTGGCACATCCTATTATCCTCCAAAGAGCTGTGGAAGTACTGGATACTAAGGCATGTGGTAAAATGCTAGGTGCAGATGGTTTACCATTTGAGATGTACAAATATGGAAAAGACAAATGTGCTGTTAATTTTTTGATACTTGCCAGTTGTATTCTCCAAGGGAACATGTCTCCCCATCCTGGAGCAGAGCATTAGTGGTTCAGATATGTAAAATCAGTAAGGACCCAAAAAAATCATATATATCTGTGTATATATATATATATATATATATATATATATATATATATATATATATATATATATATATATATATACACACACACACACACACATATATATATATATATATATATATATATATATATATATATATATACACACACACACACACACACACACACACACACACACATATATATATATATATATATATATACACACACACACACACACACACACACACACACACACACACATATATATATATATATATATATATACACACACACACACACACACACACACACACACACACATATATATATATATATATATATATATATATATACACACACACACACACACACACACACATATATATATATATATATATATATATACACACACACACACACACACACACACACACACATATATATATATATATATATATATATATATATATACACACACACACACACACACACACATATATATATATATATATATATATATATATATACACACACACACACACACACACACACATATATATATATATATATATATATATATATATATATACACACACACACACACACACACACACATATATATATATATATATATATATATATATATATATATATATATATATTTTAGAGAAAGTTAATAACAATAAACTGGGTGGGCCCTCGCCACTATTACTGGAAAAAAGAGAACTTTACTGGCAATTGAATTTAAATGCTACTATATGGCCGGGCTTAAATAAATAAACTTCTATAAGCTGTTTATTAAAAAGAAAAGCACTGCAAAGATAAATATTGTAGGTGCATTATAAAATATGATATAAAATCTGTGTCACACTGGGGCTATTTATACAGAAATATTTTAAGATTTAAGATCATTTTATACACCAAAAATGGGTTTTAAAAATGCTTTTAAGTATGTTTTTCTTTGAAAATTGTATTGTGTGTAACTAAGGTGTTATCATGTTAAATCTGTTGTACGAGGTCAAAATTTCATTCAAAATGTCGAGTGTTCTAATATCAAACCCTACCAATCGAAAATACCAAACATCGTACGTTCAGAACAACAAATTTTTTTCCCAAGGAAAAAATTTGCTGTTCCAAAACACATACACACAACAGAAGCACACCAAACAAACAGCAGTCCACACATATACACCTAAAATCTTACACCTAACACTACACTAAACTATACACACACCACTAACTATCCACTTACCTTAATCCAAACCCTAAGGTCCGTCACTATCGCACACTCACCTCACCCGCACTCTAACCCTAACTCACCTAACCTGCCCTAACCCTCATGTCCACACAATCACACACATACCTAAACCCAACCCTAACCTTAACTCACCTAACCCGCCCAAACCCTCATGTCCACACAATCGCACACATACCTAACCCGCATTCAATCGCACACTTACCTGAACCCGACCCGTAAATTTCCAAGAGAGTGCCGAAAATACCGAAGCAACATAAACGGACAACCAAATTCTTTCCCTAAGAAAGATTTCGGTTTTCTGCTTCTTTGATATTTTCAGCGTTCGCTGAAAATGGGTCGATATTAGAACACTCGACATTTTAAATGTTCGGTGTTCTAATATAGACCCAATTTAAATGCTACTATGTGGCCGGGCTTAAATAAATAAACTTCTATAAGCTGTTTATTAAAAGTAAAAGCACTGCAAAGATAAACATTGTAGGTGCATTATAAAATGTGTTATAAAATCTGTGTCACACTAGGGCTATTTATACAGAAATATTTTAATATTTAAGATCATTTTACACACCAAAAATGGGTTTTAAAAATGCTTTTAAGTATGTTTTTCTTTAAAAATTGTTTTGCGTGTAACTAAGGCGTTATCATGCTAAATCTGTTGTATGAGGTCAAGAGGCTTAAGGTCATGTGACAAGACCAGGTTATGTAAGCAGCTTTCAAATGTTGATGAACTTATCTGAAGTTTTTATTAATAAAACAAAAGAGTTCATCATAAAACATTTTTGAAGTACTTTATTTTGTACATACATAACTTACCAGCTGTTCCCTACAGCCTTGGGGTGTCTTTGTTGTGGCATACAGAAGTTTCTTTAGTGAGTAAAATAGAAACAGTGTATGCTTTGTATGTTAACATAGGAGTGGTAAGCTTCACCAATAGACACATGGCTAAGTATATTTGGGATTTTATGTTGTGAGTGATTGTAATTTGCCTATTGCTCTGTTTGTCATCAGTAGGTATGTTTCAGAAATATTTCTTGCTGTCTGGCCATCACTGTGGATTTATTGATACTTTGTATTTCTGTAAGTTTGATGTTCTGCTTCTTTAGCTGCTCTCATTGGTGTGTTAGCCATTGTGTCTATGTTGCATGAGGGGTAGTTTGCAATGCAGTAGGCAACTGTTTATTTATGAACTGGATACTGTACAGCACTGTACCTGCATGATACATTGATATTGTGCAATAGTTATCTGCTGCACACAACAGTATTACAGACAACATAGCTATATATCTCACAATGGTGACATTTTTCAATTATTTTGTGTTGTAATCACAACTGGAATTTTGTCATTTTGGCTGCACTACACATTACAGTCCACAATTCTCATATTTATGAAGTGTACATTCCTTCACATACTTTCTTTCCTCTAGGTTCATAGGTAGGTACTAGGCTATTGGCCTTATGGCCTATATAAGCCTAGCCAAAAAGGTAATCTGGCTTTCGCCACCCAAGAAAATTATTTCCTGTGCCCATGTTGAGCAGAGCCGCAGAAGTGATTCCAGGGGAGAAGTTCCTATTTCCCATCCAATCATCAAGATTTTTCTTGAAGAGTGCTAATGAGGAGCTCTGTTTGACATAGATAGGTAGTCTGTTCCAGAGTATGGGAAGTATCTGGGACAGGAATCTATCCCTCCAGCATGTTCTGTTTATTGTGGTGACAAGGTTTAGGTCCCTACAGTGTGTAGCTTGGAGGGATTGGGATTTCTTTAAGTGGAGAATGTCCAACAGCTCTGGGTTTAACATAGCTTTGTATGTTAGGCAGACATCGCCTCTGAGTAGGTGATATGTGACGGAGTAAAGCAGGAGTTTTTTGAGATGGTCTGCACAGGGCATCTGTTTGAGGCCAGTAATCTTCTTTGTGAGGTATTTCTGTGGCCTTTCCAGTTGTTGTAGATGTCTTGTGAGGTACATACCAAAAGGGGCGTTGTACTCTATAATGGGTCTAATGAGTGATGAGTAGAGGGTAACAATGACCTCTTTTTTTCTGGATGAGAAACCTTTTGTGATGAGGTGTGACACGTAGAAGGATTACCTGATCACTGTGGCGATGTGATTATCAAAGGAGAGATTACTGTCCACCTGTGTCCCAAGGTCTCTTATCACACTTTTGGTGTTAAGTAGACTACCGCCTATGTGGTAGTTCATGGGTACAGAGTTTTTAACAAAGGGGATGACAATGCACTTTTTGGCATTGAGCTTCAGGCCATGGCTTTGACACCAGGCATCTGTCTCAGTGAGGCCCTTTTATAGGATGTCCACATCGTTAGGAGTTTTGATTATGGCTCCTAGTTTACATTCATCTGCAAACTTCATTAGACAAACACCTTCTGTGTTAGCCTGTACTTCAGAGAAGTAGATACCAAACAGGAGAGGACCCAGGACTGAATCCTGTGGTACTCCACTTGTCACTGGTCTGAAGTCAGATTTGGAGTCTGCTACTTTCACAGTGTGGGTTCTGTCCATGAGCCAGTTGGCAACCCATCTTGTGACATAGGGATTTATACATAGTTTAGTGAGTTTATCTATAATTCCAGAGTGGGATATGGTGTTGAAAGCCTTGGTGAGATCTAGATAGGCTGTGTGAACCACCTTACCCTTATCTATGGCTTTGGTGACTGCTTCAAGAAAGTCTATCAGGTTTAGGAGACATGATCTGCCTTTTACAAACCCGAACTGGGTGGGGTCCAGAGTTTGGAGATTATGAATGCCTTTGTTTATGAGTTCCATGATGATACATTCCATGGCCTTGCAGACCAGGCTCATTAGGCTAATGGGGCGGTAGTTTCTGGGGTCCATCATGGCTTCTCCTTTGTGGAGTGGGATTACCATTGTGGTGCGCCACTCAGTGGGCACAAAGCCTGAGGTGAGGCTATGAATGAACATGGTACTTAGGTGGGGCGCCAGTTCATTCTGTAGTTCGTGTAGAACGCAGCCTGGGATATTGTCAGGTCCCATGGATGCTGTGTTCTTGGCTTTGGAGAGTGTGTTTTTTACCTGTGTTGCCGTGATTACAGGAACTTTGCATTCTTCCGGTATAGAGATGGGCCCTCTAGGGAGTGAGAGGGGGTATAAGTTAGCACTGAACCTATCTGCCAGGATGTTGGCAATATCGGTTGGTTCTGTATATTTAGTGCCATTGTGCTGTAACTCAGAGCAGATCTGAGTGTTGCCATTGAAATTCTTGACATAGCTATAGAATGCGTTGTGGTTGTCTTTAGAGTCAGTGGCAATTTTGTTTTCATAACTAGCTTTGGAGGATTTTATGAGGGATCTCAGCTTCTTACTGAGGCTGACCAAGGAGTTCCTTCAGTCATGGGATTTTACTCTTTTTTTGAAACAGTTTCTTTCTTCTGTTGTAGAGTTTGATTATGGCAGAGGACCTCCATATTGGCTTCCTTTTTTTGGAGGATAGCATCTTGGTTCTGTTAGGGATAGCACGATCCATGCACTCGTGTAAGTGCTTATGAAGTACATTTGTGTAGGATTCAGCAGTCGTACCTCTATTGTCCATCTGCATGGGTGTCATGAAGTTTGCCTCTTCTGTCTTAAAAAGTGTGAAGTTGGCTTTGGAGAAGTTTTTTACGGTGGTTTCCCTAATGGGGGGTGGGGGCGGGATGTGGATGTCTAGGGTGATAAGCTTGTGGTCGGATCTGACCAATGAGGGATTGACCTCTGGTGTGGAACACCAGTCGTCCATGTTGGTAATGACCAGGTCTAGGATATTGCTGCCCCTGGCGAGGGTGTGAATAAGTTGATCCAAGGCGTTGGAATTTATGAATTCCAGAAAATGTTGAGCAAAAGAGCTGGCACGTGTTTTCCCAGTTAATGGTGGGGTAGTTGAAATCACCCGTTATTAGGGTGTTGGGTTGTACCCTAATATTTTCCAGTGTATCAAGAAATGAGGAGTGGGAATCCTGGGGCATGGTGGGGGGTCTGTAGTAAGCTACAATTTGGATTGTGGTCTTGCCCAGAGTTAGTTGCATTTGGATAATCTCGGATGCATTATGCTGTGTAAGTAGCCTGGAGGTGTGGATATCCTTAATGAATATGGACACGCCTCTGCCGTTAGGGCTTTGGTCCAGGTTAGGTGTCCGAAAGGTGTGGTATGAATTATAGCCTGGTAATACAGAGGTGCTCTCTGGAGCTTTGAACCAATTCTCTGTCACTGCACAGATGTCGATGTTCTCCATTTTAAGGAGTACCTTGAGTGAGTGCATTTTGAAGTTTAGACTTCTAGCATTGAGTAGCATTACCCTCAGCTTTTGCTTGCTTGTACCTGTTACGGTGATAAATTTGTCATTTGAACATTGCCTAAAAAAGGTAAGATAGGGGTGGCAAGAGCCTTAGACAGTATCCAGAATCCCAAGGGTGACAGGTGCAGGCCATCTCTGGCAAAGCATCGTGGTCTGGCGATCATGTCATCCCAGGCAGACAAATACTGGATCCCGTTAGAATGACACCAGAAGCTTAGCCAATTGTTGAAGTCAATCATTTTGTCCTTGTACTGTGGTATCATTCTGGGTGATGGCAGGATGTTACTCAGGGCTAGGGTCATACCTGCCTCGGCTACAAGATCGGAGAGCTCCTCCATGTCTCTTTTCATGTAGTCCAGGGAGGTACATCTCAGGTCATTCACACCAACATGGACAATGACAGAGTCATATCTGTATTTGTTGTGGAGTGACCTGAGTGCGTGTGTTACAGGCAGCTGACAGTAACTTTCTCCTTGTTTAGCCTGGTGAGTGGAACATCAGTGTGCCTGACTATAGAGTCACCTATAACTAGAGTGTTGGGTACATTGTTATGCCTTATGGGTTGTGGTTGAGTGGCACACTGAGTTTGTGGGCTATGTGTCATTTGGGTTGTGTTGGGGGGTGGAGTTTGCTTGCATTTCTGCTTTGGATGTCCCTGTTGCTTGGGCAGGTTTTTATTGAGAGCCTCCATGAATGTAGTTGTGTGTTTTGTGTTTCTATGTTTGTGTTTTGGTGATGTAGGTTTTGAGGGACTATGTGATGAGTGTGGTGTGGTGCAAGTGTTTACCTTCTCCTCTTGACTGTCTAGTCCAGTCTTGGGTTTAGAGAGCTTTGCTTCCAGTTTGGCTATATAAGTGCATCTCTCAGGTTGCAGTGTTGGGTGGTAGGAGGAGAGGGTTGTCTGTGTACATGAGGCAATTGCTGCATTGCCCTAAGATGCCCAGATTCATCAGGTAGACAGGAGAAAACACTGGGAGCTGACCCTTAGACATGCCTGGATAGGAGCTTATTTATTAAGTACTAAAAACTGCTTTCTTCTAGATAAGTGAGGAAAGGTGAGTGCTGTAGTAATTTGTAGCGTATCTAGTGCTTACAACCAGTTCTGAACAAGTGCTGAGCTCAAAGAAACAGATTTGAGTGCTGAAACTAATAAACTGGCTAGTTCTAAGAAACAAAATTAAGCTAGAAGGCTTCCCTCCAACACAGAAAGGCTTGGGGGCTCAGAAACTTACAAATAGTCCTGGATACAGCAAATCTGTATGTAGACTAGACTACTTACAGGAAAGACAGCAAACAAGCTTAGAATTTTTTTTCCTTCCCAAATGCTCTCTTTGTACACAGCAGTTGTGCCTGAAATCAGAATATGATCTCACTGCACTCAGTTGAGTGAGCAAATGAAATGGGCCTAAAAGGTGTAACCAAATACAAATTTACAAGAGGGGCATGCAATTTCAAAGCCACCAAGATTAACACCAAAAGAAGAACAGGGAGGGTGGATGGGAACTAATTACAGAGACACAGAGACACAATTTTCAGTTCAATTAATATTCAGTGAGAAACAAAAATAAATAAAATGCAGTACTATATGAAAACGTGCAGATAAAAGTGTACTTAAATTCACTTATACGTCCAATTGATTGCAGGTAGACCTTAGCCGGCAAAAGTTCAAGTATTTAGCAGAAAAAAAAAAACAAAATGTACCACTTATATAAGGCAGGACAGCCCCTAGGCTAAAACACAGAATATCAAAGTGAATCTACCCCCCACTGCTATCAATGGCTACACTTCTAACAATATCTCTGTAGAGACACAGAGCCACAATTTTAAGTTCAATTAATATTCAGTGAGAAACAAAAATAAATAAAATGCAGTACTATATGAAAAAGTGCATATAAAAGTATACTTAAATTCGCTTATACGTCCAATTAATTGCAGGTAGATCTTAGCCGGCCAAAGCTCAAGTATTTAGCAAACAAAACAAAACAAATGTACCACTTATATAAGGCAGGACAGCCCCTAGGCTAAAACAGAGAATATAAAAGTGAAACTACCCTCCACTGCTATCAATGGCTACACTTCTAACAAGATCTCTGTAGAGACACAATCTCTCTGTAGAGATACAGAGCCACAATTTTCAGTTCAATTAATATTCAGTGAGAAACAAAAATAAATAAAATGCAGTACTATATGAAAAAGTGCAGATATAAGTGTACTTAATTTCGCTTATATGTCCAGTTGATTGCAGGTAGATCTTAGCCGGCCAAAGCTCAACTATTTAGCAGAAAAAAAAAAACAAAATGTACCACTTATATAAGGCAGGGCAGCCCCTAGGCTAAAACACAGAATATCAAAGTGAAACTACCTTTCACTGCTATCAATGGCTACACTTCTAACAAGATCTCTGTAGAGACACAAACTCTCTGTAGAGACACAGAGTCACAATTTTCAGTTCAATTAATATTCAGTGAGAAACAAAAATAAATAAAATACAGTACTATATGAACAAGTGCAGATAAAAGTGAACTTAAATTCGCTTATACGTCCAATTGATTGAAGGTAGATCTTAGCCGGCCAAAGCCCAAGTATTTAGCAGATAAAAAACAAAATGTACCACTTATATAAGGCACGACAGCCCCTAGGCTAAAACACAGAATATCAAAGTGAAACTACCCCCCCCCACTGGTATCAATGGCTACACTTCTAACAAGATCTCTGTAGATACACAAAGCCACAATGTTCAGTTCAATTAATATTCAGTGAGAAACAAAAATAAATAAAATGCAGTACTATATGAAAACGTGCAGATAAAAGTGTACTTAAATTTGCTTATACTTCCAATTGATTGCAGGTAGATCTTAGCCAGCCAAGCAGTTGAGCATGTCCTACTCTGTGATATTTGGCATGTGGGTCTGAGTGCATACCATCCATACAGTGGCAGCTGGTGACTTCAAATCAAAGGGGTGCTGCAGGAGACAGCTGAATGGGTGGGGCCAATTGGGAAGGGGTGTGGTAAACCAGAAAGGGGTGGAGTTATGCTCAAAACCACAACTGGAACTTTAATTAAACACGCTGCCCTGGGTGCCAAACTGTCATTATGAGAGTCCAATCAAGACAAAATGAAGTGCAGAAGAAAAAAATATTTCAATGCATTGGCTACATGACAGCTTACTTAATATCTAGATGGAAACAAAAAGGTTGTGTGGCATGAAAAAATAAATTACTTTTTAAATACATTACTGGAATGCCGGTCAAAATCAAGTATAAAAAAAAAAACAAGCAGCACTCAACTCAAACCACTTCTCCTTGCACTGCAGTTCTAATTATAATTTATATTCAGCTTTATATAAGTACCAACTATCATGCTGAAAGTAGCAATCTCTGTGATACCCCCACTTGTAAAAATGTTTCTTATCCAAAAAAGGCCTACTGCCTGACAACAACTATCTACTTGTTTCATGGGGAAACATGATCAAAGTAAAAAATGAACAGCAAACAAGAAACAAGCTCAACATAAATTGCTTAAAGGATTACTGAATAGGTTATGGACCACACATGATAGATTGGCATTCTGTTTAGTTTATGGGTAAAGCCTGCAAAGATGACTGCAAGTCTCCAACAAATGTAATGAGCTTCTGAAAATACTGTAATCCTGTCCTTTATTATAAATGCTGTCATATGTATTTCAATACCTAAGGCTTATACGTTATCTAGTTATGTAAATATTCTCTGTATGGCAACAACAAAAAGGCTTTCAATGTTGGTAATTCTTTAACAGTTTGCTTATTAAAGCTTACTTGCATCTTATAATCTCAGACAAGCTTACCTGATGGTCATTAAAGCATTGCTACTTAAACACAGAGCAACAGGACTCTGCAACAGCATGCATTTTCTGAATAAGAAGAAGCATAAATCAACAGTATAAAAATATAGCAGAAAACCATAACATTCTGCAAAATCAAGGGCAGATGAAAAGCCACTGTAGTACTTGTGTCTACCTTGGATTGGGGAATACTCTGCACACTTACACTGCATAACTGCTCCTTGCCTTGGTTGGACACATCCAAAGTCACAACATGGGGGAGTAGTGTGCAACAAGCATGTCACAATTTGAAATGTCTCTGGCTAACGATGATGGCTCTGACACATTTGTCATACCTCTCAACCTCAGAGCAAGAAATCTGGACAAAATAATTCATAGAAGTGGGACAAGGGCACAAAAATAAGGACAATTTTTAAATATTGCTCTTATAAACTTAGAAAGATAATAGAATAGTAGTAGGTCTTGCATTAGTATGAATTTTCTGAAGGGTATGAAATCTAAATCTGAAATGTCTGTCATGATTTGCTAACTTCAGTCTTTAATGATTTGCTACTAATTTGCCAGAAAACCACAATTTTATGAAAAACGGACCAAAATGTGATGCAAAAATATAAAATTGCCACACAATACAGCTGTGAACCTTTCAAAGAAGGGACACTTTTTTTTTAATATTAGTACTTTAAAGTTGAGCAGCTGACAAAATAAGAGAATCTACATGCATTTCTGAAATAAAAATAATCTATAACTCTGATCATTACAGTTATTTATAATTCCCTCCACTTTTCCTTCCAAAACTGCCATTTTATGGAAGGATTATTAGGGGAAAGCAACATTTTGAGCCAAAACCATGGACAGTTGAGAGGTTTAGATATTCCTAATTCTATAAAGTGATTTATTTGCACATACCTCTCAACCTCTTAATGCAGGAAATCTGGACAAGGACAAATATATTGGGAGAACATACAAGCAGTACTAAAAATTGCTCTTGTATAAACTTAGACAGTTGATAGAATAACAGGTCATGCTTTAGCATGCATTTTTCTGAAGGTTATGAAGTCTGAAACTCAACGTCTGTCATTATTTAGTGACTTCATTCCTAAATGATTTGCCAGAAAACCACACATTTTATGAACAAACCAAAAATAAGAAGCAAAAATCTATTAATTCTGCAAAAATCTGGACAGTTGAGAGGTATAGTTCAGCCGGGACTGTCTTAGTTTGTCGCCCTTCCCCCCTCGCAATATCATGGTCGAATGGAACCTCCCCACTGCAGCCATTCCAATGTCCCATTACTTGTCTATTTCATCCCATTTACCATAAACACTGTAATGTGCATACTGTTTTTCTTCTACAATGATTTGGATTTCATTTGAAAGTTTTATTTTGCATTTTACAGCACATACACTAACAGACATCTGCTAAACAAAACAATGCCATCTCACAATGAAGATAGACTTAGCATTAAAACTTCTCTGCCCTTGAAACTCACATTCATTGAAACCTACATAAAGATACACTTTGGGCTGTTTTCAAATCATAAGCCCCTTGCACATGAAAAATACATGTGTTCGTTGATACACCTTCCTGATTGTATTAAATTATATTCCTTGTATAATACAGTACAGTTTGTTTTGAACATTTTTCCAATAAACAATGAAACAAAATGCATGCACCAATAATGACAAAACTGCCCAGTTCAGAATATTTCCATCATAAAAGTCTACTCAAACTTCTACAATCCACCAGTATCAGTAAATATGCACAATCTCTGCAGAAGTAAAAGTCATCTAAATAATTCCACATTAAATAGATCTGTAACTAACAAAGAGGTTGCTGCTAGCAAACAACTTTATATTTCATTGTTTCATGAGGAATAAATTGCCTATGTTACATTAAGAAAATGATAAGCTAGTAATATTGCAATAGGGAGTGGATGGCAAACTGATAACTGGTTCATAGTTACTAGATTTCTTTGCCAAAGAGGACATTCTCAGGATTGTAGCATCCACACCCTTTACAACACAGTACAGTAGTGGCAATGTATCTACATAGTGTGGGACTAGAACCCACAGCCTTCTGCATCAAAAGCAAGTACACTACCTGTTGTGCTATTAACAATGCAAGCAGATTCAGCATAAGCAGCAGTAAACTTCTCTTTCCCTAAAGCTCTGAGCACCTTGTAAAAATCCACTCAACACTCAACTGTATCTCTCAACTTTGCAGCACAAGAAATCTGGAAAAAGCCAAAATTTCTTGGGGGGGACAAAAGTCCACAAAACAGGGGCACATTTTAAACATTGCTTGTATAATCTTGGAAAGTTGCTAGAATAAAATGCTGTGTTACCACCATACATTTTACTGGCAAGTCTTGAACCCAGGACCCTGTGCAAAACAGTCAGAGCAACATATCACTATGCCAAATCAGCTGTTTCTTGAAAGAGGAAGACTGAAACTTAAATGGCTACTATTTAGTGAATTCAGTTCTCACCATAGCTCTCAACCTCTTAGCACAAAACACCTGCACAAAGCCGATAATGGGGATAAACTTCAAATATTCATCTTATAAACTTAGAGAATTGCTAGAATAAAAGGGTTTGTGTTACCATGTACTTTCTGAAGAATATGAAGTCTGAAATTCAGATGCTTGTCATTTTTATTTAACATTTGTTAACCAGGAAAGTCTGACTTTGAACAAAGCAAATTTTCAGCAGAGGCCCAGGGGGAAACACTCCAGACACATGTCTTTGTAACATGGGAGAAAACCAAAGCACCCAGAGGAAACCCACATGAACACAGGGAAGACATGCAGACTCCACACAGAAAGCACCCCAGCCAAGAATCAAACCTGAGAACCTCTAGCTGTGAGGCAACAATGCTACCTCTGCACCACTGCACTATCAATTATTTCATTAATGAAAACTCCAGCAAACCACAGATTTTATAAGGGACAGAACAGAACAAAAATATGAGGCAAAAATCTGAAAAGTTTTCACAAATGGTGGTGGGTAGGGAATTTAGGCTCTTGCTACCTGCACCCAAGGTACAGGGTTTGAGCCTGAGTTATTCTCTACCCACCACCAGGTATACCTGAGGTTTCTCTCTAGCCACCAGTATATATTAACTGAGCATTTCACACACACACACACACACACACACACACACACACACACACACACACACACACACACACGTTGCACTGTTGCACACAGTCTGCCTGTCAGTCAGAACAGCTCTGTCTGTGGCTGCTGCAGTTGCACATAATAATCCAGTTGTAACCTTATTAGGTACCTACACAATGCAAGGACAATGCCTGCATATCTTACATTCACTCCGTTAGTTATGTCTTTCTTCATTATTTTGCCTATAAATGAGTACAACTTTATCCCAACATTTTCAAGTTCTTCTGTCCTCCTTATGTTCACCCTTTCAGAAAGGTTGTCCCAGCAAAATGCCTAATAGAGTTCTTTCATCCCAGCTGCTACCTATGTACTCAGCCATAAGCCAATCATGTTTCACCAGAAATAGAAGTGGATGCATGTATACTAAAAAGACCAGCATCAGTACAATTAACTTTGCTGCAACTAACTGGTTACCAGGTTTTCTCAAGAAAAGTTTCCCCTTAAGTGATACACAACTGTCAGCTAGGTAACAAGAGTAAAATGTTTTGTCTGTGGTTTAATGACTGCATGCAGTAGCCTACATAACCCACATAATATGACTAAACACACACACACACACACACACACACACACACACACACACACACACACACACACACACACACACATGTATGTACACCAAAAACTTAACAGTCCTGACATTTTTTTTGTATCTCTAAAGTGAAAGTTATTCCAACTTTCAAAAGTTTGTCTAGCTTTTCTGGGCATGTGTACTGAACATTAAAATGCATGTGAAAGAGAAAAGTCAGAGTAACAGTACTCAGGCAGTGAAAAACCTGCAAAGCGCAATGAAATGTAATGGCTATGTACTGAAAACTAGATTATTTTTCCATTCGTTCTTTAACTACTTACTAAATATAATTCAATGTCATGAGGGAGCAGGACCCATCACAACACTCAGTGAATAAAAGCACAGAAACTAATCCTGGACAGGGTGCTGACCCATTGCAGGACACATACAAACTCTTGGCATGACACAACTAATCATCTCCTATTTACCTTTTAATTATGGTTTAAGATACAGAGAGAGCATGTGCTTGTTACATACTATCCCATATCTGATTCAAACAGTCTTAAGGTTGTTCAAGATCTGGTAGAATATTCATTGAGTTCTGACATTTTGTCTACTTGTTATTTATAAGGTACACAAATGTGTTTATATATAGCAATGTTACATCTGCACAAAACCAATAATATCCTAATAGGAAAGGGCTACCTTTTCTTTGCAGCAGCAAACCAAAAGGAAGAAACTTACCTCTGAAGCACTTTTTGCTCCCCCAACTACACAAAAACTTAAGATGTCTACATTTGTCCCCCTCGAAAAAAAATAAAATTAAATTAAAACAAAGGTATCTGTAAGTCAGCATGCAAGACATTATATAGAGACAGATAAATGTTATATTTAGAGCTGCTGTACAATAACACTCCATAAAGTAAGATTTGTAATGTGTGACTATGGTAAAATATGATTTCGGAAACTGAAGTAATACAAAGGAATTCCTGATGCACCCCCAATATACTTCAACTTTAAAACATGAAAAATAGAAGGGAATAAAGAAAAATGCCCGATTCTTATTTTTAGACTGAGCCTCAATGTCAGAAAATACAACCACCTTCCCAACCAGTAGAGTACTGAACATAGAAATCTAGAATTAGACTTGAAGCTACAAGCACATCCCCTGGAAAATGTATGTAATTTATTTATTTTTAATGCCAAGGGGGCTGCATATTGATAAATGTTTCTGAATTCATAGCCATTTAGTATGTTAGTGAGCTGACTGCAAAAAGTTGAAAAGACTGTCTCCATGCATTGCTTCCCTTGGCCAAAGAGGTTAAGACAAAAAGTTAGCTTAACAAACTAAGGATTAAAGCTCTATAGTGCTTGGCACACACACATACACACCACACTTTTCTTTCAAATATCCGAAGTGGACATACGCATTCATCATATACAATGATGTAACTAGTAGATGATCGTGTGTGTGTGTATATTTTTTGGGGGGTAATAAACTTTTCAGTGCCACTTCTACTTTAGCTGCTCGGCTGTTTCTGCACACTCCTGTCTTTAAGGTAGCTGTACAGAACAAAATGCAGATCATGCAAAATAAGGAAAGAGAAAATTCAGACCTAGCTGTCAGTGATGATGACACAAACTAACTCAAACGTGTCACTCTCACAAAGTTTCACCGATGGCTTTTTTGTAGTGTTGCTGTACACATACACACACACACACACACACACACACACACACACACACACACACACACACACACACACAGTCAACAATACCTGCTTCATCTAAAATCCCTGCTACGAACACTGGAGTCCCTCTGCAGCTTCATCTACGTTCCACGCTACAATCCAAACCTCGCGAGAGAGTAGGCAGTCTATCCAGACTGCAGACATTGCAGTCAGATCCCCTTCCAGTCTATGTGGTTAGAACCGCATGGATCTCTGGGGTATCTCTGTGCAAAATGCCTTCCTCTAAATCTGGACTGCTCTTTACCCAGTCCAGATCCCTGCACATGTGTACACTTCTGGTTGAATTGGAATGCCAAGCACACATGCGTGCAGTTCATTCTTTAAGTTAGTTTTCAGCTGGGGCGCTGCACCCACGAGCCGCCCCTGCAGCCATACACGTTTAATTAGAATGTTTATTAAAACCATCATTGGTTTCTTGAAGAGTGAGCAAAAAGCCTGTATTTAGGTATTTTATTGCTTTAAAAATGTATTTTAATTTGTGAATGAGAATGTCAGATGATGTACTTTTATTATCAATAGTATCTTTGTCATTATTATTGTTATCACTGTTACTATATTGGACATGTATTTCCATTATTTAAATCTTACCTATGCCTTCCTTTTCAGGATAATCTGGTCCTTCACAATTGGTACCAAATACTTATGGACAGTGATGGCAGCACATACATTCCAGAAACTGATGATTTCCTTACTAAGAAAAAGAAAGTGAATTTAGACACAAAGAGCAGGACAAATGTCTAGGTAGCTATCGACAGTAAGGACAGTGTGGGTGTTCAACATACTACATATTTTATCCCCTGCAGTCTGAACAAGGCTAATATGGGCAATGAGAGAGACAATGCTGTCCCAGACTCTAAGGACACTGAAGATCCAATCCCTTGCAGTCAGGACAAGACAGAGGTGGGCAGTGAGAGAACCAGCACTGTCCCAAATGCTGAAGGTATCATAGCATGTAGTCAGACAGAGGCTGTTGCAGGCAGTGAGAGAAACACCAATGTCTTAGATGATGAGCACATCATCCCCTGCATTCAGGACATAGCACTCATGTCCAGAGAGAGAAACATCACTGTACCAGGCTCTGAAGATGTCAGACCCTGCAGTCAGAACAAGTCAGATGCAGGCAATGAGAGAAGTGCTACTGTCCTAGATGAAGAACACCACATCCCTTGTTGTCAGGGCAAAGCCACTGTGGGTATTGAGAAGCAGTGCTGTCCTGAGTGCTGAAAGTATCATCCCATGCAGTCAGGACAAGGCTGATATGGACATTGAGAGAAGCACTGTTGGTCAAGGTGATGAAGATATCACCTGGTGCTGTCAGGACAGTACTGATTTGGGCAGTGATAGAAGCACCACTGTCGCAGACTCTGAAAATACTAAAGATCTCCTCCTCTGCTGTCAGGAGAAAGTAGACTTAGGCAGTGAGAAAAGCAATGCTGTCCCAGACAATGATGATAATGAAGATGCCACTTCCTGCAATCAGATTAAAACAGATGTAGGCAGGGAGAGAAGCAGAATTGTCTCAAACTCTGAAGATAATGAAGATCTCATTCCTTGCAGTCAAGACAACGCAGACATGGGCAGTGAGATAAAAATCTCTGTCACAGAAACTGAAGTCTTGGTCTGTCCCAAACAGAAGAAAGTAGATACAGACAGTGAGAATAACACTGCTGAGTACATGGATACATCACCTGTATTGAAATTATTACTTTGTCATTTAAAAAGCTTTCCTGTTGCTGTTAAGAATGGTTCTATAATCTTTGCTGCTGTTATTAAAAATCATTTTTATTTAATCAGATTTTTGATTCAATAAAATCATAAAGTTAATATACCATGAATGCAAATATTGTGGTTTTCACTAATTTGTGTCACTGGCCTGCATCAATGATAATATGAGGGTTTAGTGATTCATGTGCAGCATTGTGCTTTGTATCAGTATGTGCTACATCCTAGGGTTTTTCACTTAAACATAGTATGCCAAGTTTGCAGTGTAACCATCTTTTCTTTCTGCTTCATTTTCCTGTACAAATTAGCTCCATGTTCAAGCTGGGAAGGAAGTCTCACAAGTGGATAATGAAACCTGAGTTAGTCAATAAACTCTCTGGGAAGAAAAGAAATGGTTTGAGGTAAAATTTTCTGGATCTAACTGGAAGTTACTGATCCTTTCAGGGATGAGAAAATAAATTGATTCCCCTTTGCAAAAAAACCTTGCAATACATAATTTATCTGTGAAAACAATGTTTTCTTGAATTTCATTATTTTATGGTAGGAAATGCTTATTTTTGTGGAACTGTCATGTTGCCAAGGACATTTTTACTTATGTAATGCTTGAATGCTAAAACTCTATAAATTTCTGTTCCTACTGATATAATCTACCTGTTTGTGTAGAGCGAGTTTGTGTGTTTTTTGTATGTGTGCGTGTGTGTCTGTGTCTGTGTGTGTGTGTGCAGAGAGTGCAGAATTTGGTGCTTTTGTGGATTGTCACTGAAAATTTTACGTCATAGCTTTATTTTTTCCTATTAGAAAATTTACTGACTCACTCAGGCTGTGCTTCCTGCTTGTGGGACCTCCATTCCAACTCTAACACGAAGCAATAGTCAGGCTCTGCAGTTCTTGCTTCCACTATCCAGAAGAACCAGAAGAAGAGAAATATATATATATATATATATATATACACATATATGTGTGTGTGTATGAACATATGTATGATTTAAAGAGAAAAAAATTAAAATAACTTTCTGGTTAAACATCTAAAAGCTCACCCTGAACATCATTTTAAGTTTGTAATTTTAGAGAAAGTTAATAACAATAAACTGGGTTGACCCGGGCCACTATTACTGGAAAAAAGTGAACTTTACTGGCAATTTAATTTAAATGCTACTATGTGGTTGGGCTTAAATATATTATTTATTTATTTATTATTTATTTATTACAGTTTGATTACCGTGGAGGTCCACTGGGCTTGGGGGCCCGTTTTCAGTGGAGGCCCGGGGAGAAAAGCTCCAACAAGGAAATACAACATTTTAATAATATTTTGATTACCAAAACAGTTTCAATTAACATGAAAAGTCATAGACAGTATGTATTACAGATAACATGTAGTTACAAAAGAATAAACACTAACAATTTCAATTTTGTTAAGGAGGAAAAAGGCTTACATCATGAAAATTAAATTTTACTGTTTTGTTACCTAAGCTAAATAATTTTAGAAAGGATAGGAAGATGAATAGGAAGAGGTTAGCCTGGAGAAAAGGGAGAAGATAGTTTAAGAGTTGTAGGCTGAAGAGTGCAGTTGCAAATTCTGTTTAGATAGAGGTAGGAATGAAGTTGGGTCTTGAAGTTGTTAAGGTTAGTACATGTCCTTAGTGTCGAGGGCAGGGCATTCCATTTTTTAGCTAGGGTAAAGGATAAGAGAAGCTGACCTGCAGGGCACTGGGGTTTTTGTACTGCGATCAGGTTTTGTTGAGAAGATCTAAGGGGGGTATAAGGTTGTAGAATATTAGAAAGAGCAGGGCAGTTAGAAGGGTGGAACAATAGTTTGAAGGCTGTGGTGATTTGGAGGAAGTTAAGTTGATTGGGAAGTTCAAGCCAGTTTAGAGAGTGAAGGGAGGAGCAGTGATGAGAAGAGGATTTGGCATTTGTGGCAACTCTAGAGATTTTGTTGTAACATAGTTCCAATTTGGAGGTAAGTGTGGATGAAAGATTAGTGGGCAGGGGAGCTCCATACAGGAGGGAGTAAAGGAGGTAGGTAGAGGCAAGGGTTAGTCTGGAATGAGGAGAGAGGAAGTGGTTGTTTCTATACAGTAAGCCTAGTTTTATGTGTGTTTTTTTGATGGTTAGCTGGATATGGGTATTAAATTTTAGTTGATCATCAATTGTAACACCGAGAAGTTTGGTGGAGGGTACAATCTCGATAGAGGAGTTGCTAAGGCTGGTAATTTGAAATGAGTTTTTATCAAGAGAGGAGGGTTTTGAGGGGGAGAAAAGGAGGATCTTAGTTTTGTTAGCATTTAGGGAGAGATGATTTTGTAGCATCCAGTTTTAAGTGGTTGGGAAGGCACTTTGAGTTAGGGCTTGGAGGTCTGTTAGGTTAGAGGCAGAGCAGATCAAAGTGGAATCATCAGCATATTGCACAATTTTGGTGTTAGGAATGGCTTTGTGGAAGTCATTAATAAAGATATTGAATAGTAATGGGCCGAGTATGGAACCTTGAGGTACTCTGGTAGGGGTAGGAAGAAACGTAGAGGTGGCTTGGCCCCATCTCACAGCTTGGGATCTGTTTGAAAGGTAGCTGGAGAACCAGGAAAGAGTCTTTGGGCAAAGGTTGAGATTAGAGAGGTGATTTAGAAGGTGGGTGTGAGAGATGGTGTCAAAAGCTTTGGATAAATCTAGTAGGACAGAGGATACTATATTACTGGAGTCATGAGCTGAATTGACAGAGTGCAAGAAGGAGAGAAGGGCGGTGTTAGTACTGTGTCCTGGGCGGAAGCCGTGTTGGGTAGGAGAGAGAAGTTGGTGCTTGGTTAGGAATGGCAGGAGTTGCAGGTGGATACATTTTTCTAGGATTTTGGAGATTGGGGGGAGGATGGCTATAGGGTGGAAATTTGAGACATTACAATTTTTGCCGCCATTGTGGCAAAATAAATAAACTTCTATAAGCTGTTTATTAAAAATAGAAGCACTGCAAAGATAAGCATTGTGGATGCGTTATAAAATGTGTTACAAAATCTGTGTCACACTAGGGCTATTTATACAAAAATATTTTAAGATTTAATATCATTTTACACAGCAAAAAAGGTTTTTAAAAATGCTTTAAAGTGCGTTTTTCTTTGAAAATTGTTTTGCGTGTAACCAAGGTGCTGTCATGTTAAATCTGTTGTATGAGGTCAAGAGGCTTGAGGTCATGTCACAAGACCAGGTTATATAAGCAGCTTTTAAATGTTGATGAACTTATCTGAAGTTTTTATTAATAAACCAAAATCGTTCATCATAAAACATTCTTGAAGTACTTTGTTTTGTTTCGAGGTACATACATAACTTACCAGCTGTTCCCTGCAGCCTTGGCGTGTCTTTATTGCTGCATACAGAAGTTTCTTTAGTGAGTAAAATAGAAACAGTGTATGATTTCTATGTTAACAAAGGAGTGGTAAGCTTCACCAATAGACACATGGCTAAGATATTTAACACAGATGGGATTTTATGTTGTGAGTGATTGTAATTTGCCTATTGCTCTGTTTGTCATCAGTAGGTATGTTTCAGAAATATTTCTTGTCTGGCCATGACTGTGGATTTATTGATACTTTGTATTTCTGTAAGTTTGGTGTTCTGCTTCTTTAGCTGCTCTCATTGGTGTGTTAGCCATGGTGTCTATGTTACATGAGGGGTAGTTTGCAATGCAGTAGGTAACTGTTTATTTATGAACTGGCTACTGTACAGCACTGTACCTGCATGATACGCTGATATTGTGCAATAGTTATCTGCTGCACACAACAGTACTACAGACTATATAGCTATATATCTCACAATGGTGACATTTTTCAATCATTTTGTGTTGTAATCACAATTGGACTTCATTTTGGCTGCACTACACATTACAGTCCACAATTCCCATGTTAATGAAGTGTAGTTCAGCATATCCTTTACATTCCTTCACATACCTGGTTTCCTCTAGGTATGCAGTTGAGCATGTCCTACTCTGTGATATTTGGCATGTGGGTCTGAGTGCATACCAGTCATACACATTCAATTAGAATGTTTATTAAAACCATCATTGGTTTCCTGAAGAGTGAGCAAAAAGCCTGCATTTAGGTATTTTATTGCTTTAAAAATGTACTTTAATTTGTGAATGAGAATGTCAGATGATGTACTTTTATTATTAATAGTATCTTTGTCATTTTTATTGTTATCACTGTTACTATATCGGACATGTATTTCCATTATTTAAATCTTACCTATGCCTTCCTTTTCAGGATAATCTGGTCTTTTACAATTGGTACCAAATACTTATGGACAGTGATGGGAGTACATACATTCCAGAAACTGATGATTTCATTACTAAGAAAAAGAAGAAAGTGAATTTACACACAAAGAGCAGGACAAATGTCCAAGTAGCTATCGACAGTAAGGGCAGTGTGAGTGTTCAACATACTACAGATTTTATCTCCTGCAGTCAGAACAAGGGCAATGAGAGAGACAATGCTGTCCCAGACTCTGAAGACAGTGAAGATCTCATCCCCTTCAGTCAGAACTAGACAGATGTGGGCAGTGAGAGAAGTACCACTGTCCAGAATGCTACAGATATCACAGCTTGTATTCAGGCTGAGGCTGCTGCTGGCAGTGAGAGAAGTACCACTATCCTAAATACCGAAGATATAGCTTCTACTCAGCCCGAGGTTGTTGTGGGCAGTGAGAGAAACACCAGCATCTTAGATGATGAATACATCATCCATTACACTCAGGACATGGCACTCATGTACAGAGAGAAAAGCCTTACTGTCCCAGGCTCAGAAGATGTCATACTCTGCAGTAAGGACAATGAGGATGTGGACAGTGAGAGAAGTACCACTGTTCTAGATTATGAATGACTACTCCCTTGCGGTCAGGACAAAGAAGACTTGGGTAGTGAGAGAAGTGCCATTGTTACTGAGTCTGAAGACACTGAAGATCCCATCCCCTGCAGTCAGGACAAGACAGAGGTGGGCAATGAGAGAATCATCACTGTCCCAAATGCTGAATGTATCATAGCATGTAGTCAGACCAAGGCTGTTGCAGGCAGTGAGAGAAACACCAATGTCTTAGATGATGAGCACATCATCCCCTGCATTCTGGACATAGTACTCATGTCCAGAGAGAGAAACATCACTGTACCAGGTTCTGAAGATGTCAGACCCTGCAGACAGAACAAATCAGATGCAGGCAATGAGAGAGGTACTACTGTCCTAGATGAAGAACACCATATCCCTTTTTGTCAGGGCAAAGCCACTGTGGGTATTGAGAAGCAGTGCTGTCCTGAGTGCTGAAAGTATCATCCCATGCAGTCAGGACAAGGCTGATATGGACAGCAAGAGAAACACCACTGCCCCAGATACTGATGATATCATCCCCTGCAGTCAGGACAAGGCTGATATGGACATTGAGAGAAGCACTGTCGTTCAAGGTGATAAAGATATCACCTGCTGCAGTCAGGACAATGCTGATTTGGGCAGTGATAGAAGCACCACTGTCACAGACTCTGGAAATACTAAAGATCTCATCCTCTGCTGTCAGGACAAAGTAGACTTAGGCAGTGAGAAAAGCAATGCTGTCCCAGACAATGATGATAATGAAGATGTCACTTCCTGCAATCAGAACAAAACAGATGTAGGCAGGGAGAGAAGCAGAATTGTCTCAAACTCTGAAGGTAATGAAGATCTCATTCCTTGCAGTCAAGACAAGGCAGACATGGGCAGTGAGATAAAGACCTCTGTCACAGAAACTGAAGTCTTGGTCTATCCCAAACAGAAGAAAGTAGATACAGACAGTGAGAATAAGACTGCTGAGTATATGGATACATCATCTGTATTGAAATTATTACTTTGTCATTTAAAAAGCTTTCCTATTGCTGTTAAGAAATGGTTTTGTAATCTTTGTTGCTGTTATTAAAAATCATTTTTATTTAATCAGATTTTTGATTCAATAAAATCATAAAGTTAATATACCATAAATGCAAATATTGTGGTTTTCATTGATTTGTGTCACTGGCCTGCATCAATGATAATATGAGGGTTTAGTGATTTGTGTGCAGCATTGTGCTTTGTATCAGTATGCGCTAAAGCCTAGGGTTTTTCATTTCAACATTGTATGCCAACTGTACAAATTAGCTCCATGTTCAAGCTGGGAAGGAAGTTTCACAAGTGGATAATGAAACCTGAGTTTGTCAAACTCTCTGGCAAGAAAAGAAATGGTTTGAGGTAACATTTTCTGGATCTTACTGGAAGTTACTGATCCTTTCAGGGATGAGAAAATAAATTGATTCCCCTTTGCAAAAAAAAACCTTGCAATACATAATTTATCTGTGAAAACAATGTTTTTCTTTGAATTTCATTATTTTATGGTAGGAAATGCTTATTTTTTTTGGAACTGTCATGCTGCCAAGGAAATTTTTACTTATGTAATGCTTGAATGCTAAAACTCTATATAAATCTGTTCTTATTGATATAATCTACCTGTTTGTGTAGAGCGAGTTTGTGTGTTTTGTGTGTGTGTGTGTGTGTGTGTGTCTGTGTGTGTGTGTATGTGTGTGCAGATGGTGCAGAATTTGGAACTTTTGTGGATTGTCACTGAAAATTTGATACAGGAAGGTGAGCACAACATAGAATTTCTTTTAAAGCAAAATACATTACTTCAAACAAAAATAGATAACCTTGAAAACAGGTCCCGTCATAATAATGTAAGAATATTTGGCTTACCTGAGAATATAGAAAATAATAACATGGAGAAATTTCTGACATCTTGGATACCTGAAGTTTTAGATCTTCCTGAAGCTCTATCATATGGAATTGAGAGAATGCACAGGTCATTGGTTTCATCAAAAAGTAGTAAAACTAACCCAACAAGATCTGTAATTGTCAAATTTTTATCTTCACATGACAAAGAAGTTGTTCTTAAAACTGCTTGATCTAAAGCTCCAATCAAAATAAAAGACAGTTTGATATGCTTTGACAATAACTATTCTCCTTTGGTATTATCTAAAAGAAAAGTTTTTTACCACTGATAAGAGAACTAAAGAAAAATCAAATAAAAACACAACTACTATTCCCTGCTAGACTAAAAATCTTTCATCAAAATACTACAAATATATTTGAAGACGTAGATTCTGCCTACTCTTACATTACAACAAACAAAATACTAGCAAAAGTTGAAGATATGGAATGGATAAACACTAGAACAAAAAGACTTGCTGAAAATGGAACATGGATTAGTACGGAACAAAAGAAAAAAACATAAGAAATGACTTTATCTTCACAACATACAAAACTAATAATATCTAAACTAGATACAATATAAACCCAGAAGTTGGGGAGAAAGAAATTGAGATAACTGGTAAGTTATTATTTAAATAATTTCCTTTTCTTGCTACATTGTACGTTACAATATATTCTTTAATTTCCTTGTTAAAATGAACATCAAGTAGTACTATTGCATTATTTATTTAATTGAAAGGATGTTTGTTTTTTCATAAAGTCGCTAGAGCAGTTTGTTGATTTCATCTTTTGGTTATTGTGGAAATTTATGGTGTTGTGAAGCTTGTTCTTGTAGCAAGACAAAGGCAAATGCTAACTGATGTTGTTAAGTAGTGATATAAGCATGCCGTTTGAATGTATAGACGTTTCTTTGATGTCTTTTATTTGTGGGATATGCTGCAGCATGTGGTGACTATGGATGGTGGAGGTGTTGTTTACTATATGTTTTGTGGAATATGTACAGCAGAGTTGGTTGCCGTTAGCAAAATTGCAGTTTATAGGCTTCTAGTCTTGTTTCATGAAACGCTTATCGTGTTCAGGGATCGTTGAGTTAGTAGTTGTTTATGGCTTTTAAATAGAATGCCTTGTATAATTAGAAGTGTTTGTGTTTTGTAATAAGTACTGGTTACCCTCACTTATTTTGTAATTGGGTTGTGTTTACTGGTTTGGTGGTGGTGCGAATGGATATAATATGGGAAGTTTTAATGAGGGATGTTTTGAACGTAAAGTACTGTGGTGGCTTGGTTCCGTTTTTTTTTTCTCTCTGCCTTTCTTTTCAGGATACCAAGTCTGTATGCGATGGGTAAGGCTCGAGCTGCTCAGCAGCTTCAGTTTGAAATGTTTACTTACATTTCCCGCTGAGATAATCCCGTTTGTTAATTTGACCTAATGAGACTCGTGATCAGACATGAGAAGCCTCTTCAAATATAACTGTTTCCTCCTGCTTTTGACATTTGAATCCTGACGTAACAGATTGAACTTTGAACTGGTGAGATTACAACAGTCGCATAGAACCTTCAAACGCATATAATAAAACGTTATCACCTTCACTACTTTTATTATAGATCTGAGAAGAGAAGTTTAAAGCCATTAAATTACTTTTTCTCATACCCTTGAAAATGAAACGTTTTAAGAAAAGAGACTGAGGGAAATGAACAGAAAAGTGCGAGTACTGAACATTAACTTACACCAGAATATGAAAGGCTGATTACCATTATTGTTATTATTTTTATTAATTTTACTTATATTCATATAGTAAGTTTCTAAAAGTGTCCTTAAAGGTTTATGCAATCATTTTGATTCTGTTGAAAAGCAGGTTTAGATTATCTCATTCCTTACTCTCACACACACACACACACACACACACACACACACACACACACACACACACACACACACACACACACACACGAACACACACACATACACACATGCAGACACACATACACATGCATACACACACACATGCACATATATATATTTGAAGCGTAGATCTGCTGCAGGTATGAAGGTGTATCCTACTACTATAATTGGTTCAGTATTAATATGTCTCCCTGAAATCATCATCCCAATACTGCAGTCAAGAAAGCTTGAACTTTAAAGTTACTTATTTCTTCTTCTTTTTCTTTCTGCTGCTCCCATTAGGGGTCGCCACAGCAGATCAACTGTTTCCATTTCTTCCTGTCCTCTGCATCTTGCTCTGTCACTCCAACCACCTGCATGTCATCTCTCACCACATCCATAAACCTTATCTTAGGCCTTCCTCTTTTCCTGTTACCTGGCAGCTTCATCCTTAGCATCTTTTTTTCCCAATATACTCTGCATCCCTCCTCAGCACATGTCCAAACCAAAGTAATCTTGCCTCTCTGGCTTTGTCTCCAAACCTTTCTAACCTGGGCTGGTCCTCTAATATACTTATTCCTAATCCTGTCCATCCTCGTCACACCCAGTGCAAATCTTAACATCTTCAACTCTGCCACATCAAGCTCTGACTCCTGCCTTTTTGTCAATACCACTGTTTCCAACCCATATAACATAGCTGGTCTCACTACCCTCTTGCAGACCTTCCCTTTCACTCTTACTGGTACTTGTCTGTCACAAATCACTCCTGACACTCTTCTCCACCCACTCCATCCTGCCTGTACTCTCTTTTTCACCTCTCTTCCACACTCACCATTACTCTGAACTGTTGATCCCAAGTATTTAAACTCATCCAACTTTGCCACCTCTACTCCCTGCATCCTCACCATTCCTCTATCCTCCCCCTCATTCACACACATATATTCTGTCTTAGTCCTGCTGACCTTCATTCCTCTTCTCTCTAGAGCATATCTCCACCTCTCCAGGGTCTCCTCCACCTGTTCCCTACTTCCACTACAGATCACAATGTCATCTGCAAACATCATAGTCCACGAGGACTCCTGTCTGATCTCGTCTGTCAACCTGTCCATCACCACTGCAAATAAGAAAGGGCTCAGAGCTGATCCTTGATGTAATCCCACCTCCACCTTAAACACATCCGTCACTCCCACTGCAGACCTCACTGCTGTCACACTACTCTCGTACATATCCTGTACCACTCTTACATACTTCTCTGACACTCCCGACTTCCTCATACAATACCACAACTCCTCTTTAGGCACCCTGTCATATGCTTTCTCTAAATCCACAAAGACACATGCAACTCCTTCTGACCTTCTCTGTACTTCTCCATCAACACTCTCAGAGCAAACATTGCATCTGTAGTACTCTTTTCTGGCATGAAACCATACTGCTGACCACTAATTATCACCTCCCTTCTTATCCTAGCTTCCACTACTCTTTCCCATAACTTCATGCTGTGACTGATCAATGTAATCCCTTTGTAGTTACTACAGTTCTATACATCACCCTTGTTCTTAAAAATTGGTACCAAAACACTTTTTCTCCATTCCTCAGGCATCCCCTCACTTTCCAAGATTTCATTAAACAATCTAGTTAAATACTCCACTGCCATTTCACCTAAACACCTCCATGCTTCCACAGTTATGTCATCTGGACCAACAGCCTTTCCGTTCTTCATCCTCTTCATAGCTATCCTTACTTCCTCCTAGCTAATCCACTGCACTTCATGATTCACTATCCGCACATCATCCAACCTTCTCTCCCTCTCATTCTCTTCATTCATCAGCCCCTCAAAGTACTCTTTCTATCTGCTCAGCACACTCTCCTCGCTTGTGAGTACATTTCCCTCATTATCCTTTATCCCCCTTACCTGCTGCACATCTTTACTCTGTCCCTCTGTCTAGCCAATCGGTACAGGTCCTTTTTTCTCTCCTTAGTATCCAATCTTTTATACAACTCTTCATACGCCTTATCCTTAGCCTTTGCCACCTCTCTCTTTGCCATGCACCTCATCTCCTTATACTCTTGTCTACTTTCTTCATCTCTCTGACAATCCCACTTCTTCTTCGCCAACCTCTTTCTCTGTATACTCTCCTGTACTTCTTCATTCCACCACCAGGTATCCTTGTCCTCCTTCCTCTTTCCAGATGTCACACCAAGCACCTTTCTAGCCATCTCTCTTACTAGCTCTGCTGTAGTTACCCAGCTATTTGGTAACTCTTCACTGCCACCCAGTGCCTGCCTTAACTCTTCCCTGAACATCACCTCACAATTACCCTTTTTCAATTTCCACCATTTGATCCTTGGTGCTGCCCTCACACTCATCCTCCTCTTCTTGATCACCAATGTCATCCTACAAACCACCATCCTATGCTGCCTAACTACACTTTCCCCTGCCACCACTTTACAATCTCCAATCTCCTTCAGACTGGCCCTTCTACATAAGATATAATCCACCTGTGTGCATCTTCCTCCACTCTTGTATGTCATCCTATGCTCTTCCCTCTTGTTAAAATATGTATTCATCACAGCCATGTCCATCCTTTTCGCAAAATTCACTACCATCTCACCTTCTGCATTCCTTTGCTTAACACCATACCTAACTTTAAAGTTACTTATTTATGTTTAAGAATAATTCAGCAAGGTGTGCTTTTGATATTCAACTCTTTTTACTTGATTGCACTTTATTTGTACCCTTTGCAACACAAAAATGTCCTCATTAATTGTAATTTTGTAAAGATTGATCCTCACTTACAAATAATATGTACATTTTTAATATTATACAAATATAAATATAAATATATCAGTTATTTTAGTTTTGCTGTAATAAATACTTCTAAAGAGTTTTCATGTTATGAAGTATGTTGGAACTGTTACATTTGATGAATAGTTATAAGAAAAGTGATAGGTTAAATAGTTAAGACACTAAGGTAAATAATATTACAATAGAATATATAAATATTATATATTCATACACTGGTTCACTTATATATTTACAATATATTTCGGAACAAATGGATAGTAGATTACTGTTTTTTGGATTGAAGTTTATTATTATACTAGAACAAATTGAAACTGTTGTTTGACAATATATCATTTAGTAATATTCCAAATGAATGATTATGGTTATATTTTACTTTTTCCTTATACAGTTCAGATGAAATATATTTAATGTATAGATTTTCTATTAATGTTTTATCTTGTTTGTGTAATTCTTGTGTACTAATAGTATACTAATATGCTTTCATATGAAGCCATATTAATTCTATCTAAGTATATATCTCTTATTAGACAGTTGCTGAATAGAGGTTGTTATTGGTTAGAAGGTTAATTTGAGTGATAGTATGTCATTCAAATTGGGAGTTTTATACTCCAGGTGGGTTCTAAGGCGTTATAATGTTTGTGATTATTATCAGAGTTTTATATAATTTATTCTTTTGACATTCTCAAACACTGATAAAGAAATAAATATTTCGCTTTCATCTCTGTTAGATGTTAAGCATAATCAATTATACAGTATTTCTACATTTAGTAATAATAAATTAATTTGGTTAATAACTTTTTTATATTCTCTATATTCCTTTAAATGAACGCATTAAGAGGTATTTCTCTAAACATAAATGGACTAAATCATAGAATGAGGGGTCATTTATTTAAATTCATCAAATTACATAAATCCCAATTAATATTTCTACAAGAAACACATTTAATAAATGAAGATATAGTCAGACTAAATAATAAATCATATAAAGTACTAGTAAGTTACAATACTATGGAACAATTCTTTGCCAAGTCCAAAAATAATTGACACATTTAGAGATGATAAAGGAATGTTTTGCCTTGTTTCAATTGAATTAAATAAGAAGATTTATACGTTAGTAAATATATATTGGATCCCAGGAATAGGAACTAGCACTGTGAAACAGCATTTAGACTTTATTATACAATTATCTAAAGGGAACATAATACTGGCAGGAGATTTCAACTGTATTCTGGACACCAAAGATTCAACTTCAAGTAATAAGAGAAAAATCACGCCATCAGCTAAAAGATTAAAGGAATTCTCAGACATATATTTATTAAAAGATATAAGTAATTTCACAAATCCCAATTCTTTATTATATACTTTTTCCTTCCCCACAGACATAATACATTTTCTAAGATAGATCGAGTTTTTTTCTCTAACAACTTAATAGATTCCTTAATAGATACCAAAATAATCACATGTCCAATTTCAGATCATAATCCCATCTTATTTGAAATTACAATTAATAGTAATCACGATACCCAAATAAGCAGAATACCGGCTTATATAACAAAATTAAAGGAATTTAAAGAATTTATAGATTTAGAAACTCAGATCTTTGTGGACACTAACACTAATGGCATCAGTGAAATCTATATATGGGATGCTCTTAAGGCTTATCTTTATGGAAGAACTCTTAATTGGTTTTATAAAAAAAAAGAAAGGTTGGGATGAACAACTACTTGACATACAAAATAAATTAGATATATTAAAACAGAATCAAGAGCAAGATTTAGATAAAAATGGAAAAAAAAGAAGGAAATAAATGCATTAAACAATAAGTATCTAGAGATATTAAATCATAAAACTATGATTGCTTTGGAAAAATTTAAATTTATACAATTTTCCACTAATCCACGGTCACTCAACATGTTAGCTAATAAAACTAAAAGACTATCCAAATTTAATCATATAAATGAAATATATTCAACTAAGGAAAAAAGGACAGTCTCAGACATACAAAATATATCGATGGAATTTAGACAATTTTTCATTAATATAAATCAGCATACTGAGACAATTGATTCTAATGAAGAAATCAGAACCTTTATTAATAAATATACCCAAAATAAACTATCAAATGAACAAACTAATATTATAGACAAACCCATTACTTTAAAATATATTGAAATACAAATTACCAAATTAAAATTAAATAAAGCTCCAGGAAATGACGGCATTATTCCTGAGATTTATAAGATCTTGCCTTTGAATACATTAGAATCATTACATAAGGTTTACAATAGTGCTCAAAATAGAAATATAACTCCACCCTCATGGAAATACACATTTATCTCCCACATCCTGAAATCCAATAAAGATCCCATTCATTGCTCATCACTTAGGCCAATTTCATTGTTAAATGTTGACTATAAAATGTTTATGTCAACATATGCTGATAGGCTTAAAATCTTCTCACCATCACTAGCAGAAAATGACCAAACTGGTTTCATTATAAATAGAAATTCTTAAGATAACATCAAAAGAACCTTATCTTTAATAGAATCAGTCAAACCTTTAAATAAAAACCTAACATTAATTAGTCTAGATATAAAGTGTGCATTCAATTCAGTTAATTGGGATTATTTATTTACTTTATTACAAAGTTTAAATTTTTCAAATAATTTTATTAATTTAATAACCCAATTATATAAAGATTGCCAAGCATATATTAAAATAGGCACAAATATTTCTCAAAATATTCCCATCATTAAGGGTACCAAATAAGGTTGTCCATTATCTCCCTTATTATTTACATTAATTATGGAGCTCTGGGCCAACTTGATAAGAAATAATGTGGAAATTGAATGATACAAGATAACCTCAAATGGATCCTCCAAAATGCAAATGTTTGCTGATGATATTCTAATTACACTAGAAGGAAATAAATCAATCAGAGCATTATTCTCAGATATGGAGTATTAAAAAAAAAATCAGGGTTACTCTTTAATAATAACAAAACTCAAATACTAATAATTGGCCCTAAGAAATTTGATTTACAGGAAGATTATAAAAAATATATAACACAATCGGAAGAAATATGTTATTTGGGTATTGTGATTACTAAAAGTATTAAAGATATTGTTCAAGTAAACTATAATAAAAGTCTAAAGATAATAGAAAACCTTACTCAGAAATGGAATAAGATCCCATTCTCAATGGATGAGAAACTTTTAATAATTAAAATGATCTTTCTACCCAAAATGTTGTATATTATTCAATCAATCTCCTTACCCCCTCCTATTTATATTATTAAAAAAATTCAATTCTGTGATGCATACATTTTTATGGTATCCAACCAAATCCAGAATAGCTTGGTCCACCCATATGAAAAATTGGAATAATGGAGGTATAGCCATCCTGAATTTAGAAATTTATGCAATCTCATCATTGGTTAAAACTATTTCTCGTCTTGTAGATCCACGCTATTCAGCCAAATAGAAAAAAAAATCTAGAAATTTTAGCTTGTAAAGCAATAAATAACAACAGATCTCAGACAATAGACCTGTTAAATAATACTTTCATATGGGTTTTAAAAGAATACATTACTTTTAATAATACTCAGAATTTTAAATCAAATTATATAACTCTTTTGTTGAGATCTTTCAGAAATGTAATGTTCAAATTTAATAATTTTAAAGATTGGTTATTTCTGTTATTTCCAATAGCCTACACACAGTGTTATATTTTCCTCTGATTACTCAAAAATGTGTTCATTTAAAGATAAAAAAATAATATTTTGGTTTCAAATGATGTCAGATAATGACTTAAAATCTATTAACATACTTAAAAATGAATATGAATGTGTCTCTCTTTCTTAGTTGGACTTACACGAAGCAAGGAAATATATTTTAAATAAGTTCGATACTATGTCTTTTACAACCAAGAATTCAATACCTAAGATTATTCATTTATTTATTTATATGTCATATATTTATATAAATATTTATGTCATACATACACTCTACCTTACAATATATATATATATATATATATATATATTTTCTTGTCATCTCATACAAAAGTTTTCCTTATTTACATTTATATTTATTTTGTGGATTTTGTTATTGAAATGACAATATATAGACTGATTTTATTGATATATCTTTGCTATAGAGTTGTATTAATATATATTAAGATAATTGATTAATTGAATGATAAATAATTACACCATACTATTTAAATACAAGCAGATACTTTGATTAATTAGATCTGATGAAGCGTACCAGACGAGTACGCGAAAGCGCTCATCTGTTTTTTAACCTAATAAATAATTTTTATGTCTTTTTCGTGGTAGTCTGACTAAGTCTTTTTGATTATATTATTCAATATATGGTTTTATCTATACAACATAAATCTCCTACCAAAAACATATTATCTCACATATATAAACTAATTAAACTTAACATGCAAGGTGTTTCAGATACCAATTGGAATTACTTTAATTAATAATCATCCTCCTACAGAACATGATAAAATAAACATATTACAATCAGCTAGTTTTGCCACCTCATCATTGAAATGGAAACTTTTTACTTGGAGATATTTACACAGATCTTTTATTACCCCGTTCTCTCTTAGTAAATTTAATAAAAGTAATGTCAACTGTTGGAGATGTAATATAGACGTAAATGCAGAATGGGCTTGTATGGTATATGATTGTGTAATTTTAAATTAATTTTGGAAAAATGTTAATTCCTTTTTACAAGCTATCTTCACAGATAATTTTACTCTCACCAAGTCACTTGTTATTTTCAATACTCCTGTACCTAATTGTATAAGCAAAGTTAATCAATCTTTAGTCTGGACTATATTATCAGTTGAGAGAAAAATAATTACAAGAAACTGGAAATCCAATACTACTCCCTCGATTCAAGAATTCAAATCTTTACTTCTGGAAGTCTGTAATATGGAATATTTAACTATCAAATCAAGATCTCCTCAGAATATTGTTAAGTGCAATATATGGAAAAAAAGTCTACAATTTATTACAAAAGTAATTATTTAATCAATTTATAATTGTTGAGAATGTCTTTGTATATAGTTTTTTTTGTTTGTTGTATTACTATTTGACTATCTATTTGAAAACTGTTCATTTCTAAAGTACATATTTATTTCTTAATTTTTAATTTTAATAAAACTGCTTTAAATTCAAATAAAACTGTTTTGAAGAAAAAGAAAAAAAAGAGAACTTCTTTCACTTGAGGTGACAAGAAAGTGCTGAAGTTGTATACACTTTGATTATTGATTTCCTTCCAAGATTCTATTTGGACAAATGAAAGAACTCTGCAATGATTCACCATTTTTTGAGTGAGTTGGCTTTATGGGCCTGAATATACACACATGTCTTAAATAAAAAGTCATGGGCATTCAGAAGCCATGAAGCTGAAATACTGGTATGTCCTTAAGGGTAATTTGCCTGTGTCCCTTGGGTATCCACTAAAGCATTAAACAGTGAAGATTCTAGTTTGACTGAGTCTTTCTTGCAGTTTTTACTAAATGGTTTGTCTGTGTAACCTATTTACCCTTTACTTGGACACTGGTTGCTATTCTGGGGCCAGTTTTGGGAAAAATTTGAACTGCAACAGGATAAATATATTCTGTATAGTAACCTGGCTAGTAAAATGGCCAACAATAAAGTGAATAGGGTATGCAAGACACTTTGTCCCCACTGTGTAGAATGGCTGGTCCCTAAAAAAGGTTCTGTTGTCTAAATCTATAACTTACTGTTGGTCCCAAAGGAGACTCTTTTTGACTAATGCAAAGAGATGTGAATTAGAGACACAAACTCTGATATTGATTGGAGAGAATGCGACAGCCTTCTTATGATCCCGGATTAAGACACCTGATAATGTAAGTTCTGATTATTTATATGGCAGTGCCAGTTTAAATATTTTTATGCTCCAGTCAAATGCAGTAGAATTTTTCCAGGTTTCATTGCTGGTGTGTAACTTTGGGGCACTATGGAACTGGGTAAACACTTCTTGAAGCTGCCCTACTTTGAAAGACTTATTAAACATGTTTCAGACCTGGGTCAGATTACCATCACAATGAAGGACTTTCGTTTGCGGTGTCCTAGCCACATTAACCTAACTTCAGTAGAACTTGGGCTTTTTAATGTCCTGATTCTGGCAGCTAAACTGTATTACAAAAAGGCGGAAGTCACCAGTTCCTCCTAAATTTACTGGCCTTCCCTGTATATTATTGGAATTAGCTTGTCTGGAACATAGTTTGGGTACCCTGGAAATGAAGGAAAAGGTCCCAAAGGAAATGGTCTCAGTGGATTTCTTTTGGGACACTCATATTGTTTTCTAGGATAGTAACACTTCTTGTATACATAGTTGCAAAAAAATTATGTTTATTCTTTTTGTTTTTTTACCATTTTTATAGTGTAGCATGGCCACTTTGCTATGTGAGTACTCTATAAATACTTATGAGATATAACAAGCATTAAGGAGTTATGGACACTATGCAGGCTGACTGAAATTCAACTTAATTATAGGTTTTCTAGTTTTTGTTAACTACCTGTGCCATGCAGCTGTTGTTTTATTGTTAAAATGCACATTAACTTTAGTTTTGTTTTGTTTTTTTGAAAATAAAAAGAAATAGTTCTGTGAAGGCTGTCAGCCTAGCAAGATAGAATTTTGGAGATAATTCTGTCATCTGTAAATATTAATGTAAACCAAAGGCTTGTTGTCTTAAATGGTAAAAATAGTGTTATATGTGGAATTGCAAAAATGTAACAACAGTGCACTCTGCTGACCAAGTAAAGCATGTTGTGACCCTTTGATATAAACATGGCTCCAGCCAGTCCAGATGAAGGAATTCTTGATATTATTTTAAAGCCAGAGTTAATGGTCAGAATTAACAACAGCAATGTGTTTAGTAGAAGCAGTTTTGGATTGGCAAATCACTGCCAGATCTGCTTTAGGGTTAGTAAACAACTTATGAGTTAAAAAAAAAACTTTATTAAATTATCACCTAAGATACAGGCACACATATATTAATAAAAAGAAAACAAATCATATTAGCTTTTCTCATTTTCATGCTTTATACATTACATACATTTTCTTTGTTTTTAACAATTCACATTCACTCCAATATTACATAAATTGCTTAATTCCTGCCTTCCTTAACCCTCACACTTCCTTCTGAACATTATTTTGTATGTATTATTCTCACAAATCCTGATTATTTATATGTAATTCCTTCCCTTTGTATTTTATTTTACATTTGTTTACCAAGGTAGTACACTGAACACAACTGACCATTTGCAGACACTGCCCAAGTGGAATAATTCACAAAGAAAAAAAATGTGTAACAGGGAGGCAGAAAATTGTACAAGGCAGAAAATGTAACACTATATAACACATTTTTACAGTATCAATTGATAGATGTACCACCTGTTATAAGAGAAACACACATTTTACAATTTTGCACTTTTACAGTTTTGCATGATAATATTTCAGGTTTACATTGTGGTGGAAATGCTGTGAGTAATGACAGTCAGGGTAGGGGAGTGGGAGACAGAGAGTAAGGTTAAAGGTAGCAGTGTGGATATTCACTTAACTTTTGATTATGCTAACTAGGTATTTGTTAGCCACAATTTTAGGAAGTCTACATTTATCAATCAGTATTTGGACAGAGACAGCTTGCATCCTACACATTTGAAACGTGGTGTTGTTAAAGGGCAAGTCATACATTTGAGCAGGCTCACCTCTGAACAGAGTGTTTGTCTGAGTGAATTATTCAAGTTGCGCAGTTTTTTAATTGATAGAGGTTATGACATGCATTGGCTCAAAACAATAGAAGACTAGGTCCTTTTATTAAGGAATACAAAAGCTTGTCCCATTTTGAGAAAAACTTTTTCATCTGAAGTTAGTGGTCCTACTCCTCTGGAAGTGAATGTTGAGAGCAGTGAGAATTTTTTCTCAGCTTTTCCGTTGCCAATTTGTAATGGCATGTGGGTTATTAAGAACTGCATTATTGACAACTGGAAGGTGCTTATGGGCAATGTAGACTTAGTCAACCATATTGGGACTAAGCCTGTTTTCATCTTTAAGAAATCCCAATGCCTTAAGTCCATTTTGGAAAGAAGTGCAGCCACCCCTACAATGAAGAAAGCTAGTTTAGCATATGACACTTACAGTTGTGGGCATTGTAAACAATGTAGATTCACCGTTAATTCATCTTCCTTAGAGTTCAAATCTTGTGGTTATTTTTGGCCAAACAAAGACTTGACTGTCGCTACAGCTGTGTTGTGTACACAGCTAACTGTAATTCCTGTCCAAGTTTTTATATTAGAGCACTCAACAGAAGAATTTATGAGCATTGTTTGGCCATTAAAAAAAAAGACTTTTCAAATGCTTTGACCAAGCATGCTGTGTCTTGTACAACTTTAAAATGTTTACTTTTGCAGTATTGGATTCTGTTAACAGTACTGACTTTAAAACTATGCTTGAATGCAAAGAAACAGCCTGGCAGATCAGACTTAGTACAGATCAGAAGCCTGGCCTTAACAAATCTATTAATATTAAATGTTTTATGCTGCAATGCAAGTATACCTGAATATTTAATTAGCATTTAATTCAAATTTTAATTTTAATTTTTTATTTTATGTTTTTAGTTGATAGTCTTTGTATATTAATATGTAGTGTATGTTCCTTTAGTTTGGTTTAAGTGTGATGTAAGCCATTGCAAGTTTCAATTGGTCTTATATCCACACCCAAAATGAAATGTGTAACCAGGATAAATGAGAAGCCAGATGCAGCACACAGACAATCCGTTTATTGATAATGAATCCAAACTCTGTTTATTAAAACCAGTTAAGCGCTTTCATTCCTCTGTGTGGGACTTCTTCAGAACAATTCTTATTATAAAACCCAACCTTTATAGACATACAATTGCCACCAATTAAAACAATTAGTTTGTTTGTGTCTTTCGGCTTTTCCCGGTTAGGGGTCGCCACAGTGGAACTCCGGTCCGCTAATGATTGGTAGTGGATTTTTACATACCGGGTTACCAGCCCTGACGCACAACCTTCAATGAAGGCATGCCCCATTCATGTATGCCTCCACACAGAAGACGCTCTAGCTGAGAATCGAACGGGACAACGTCTTGCTATGAGGCGACAATGCTACCACAGCACCACAGCAGTACACTAATTTAATACTCAAACCACATGTTAAACTAAAAACTGTTAAAGCAAAACGATCTAATATATAAAACTCTCTCTCTCTCTCTCTCTCTCTATATATATATATATATATATATGTCTATATTAGAACATCGAAGTTTCAAAACTTTGAATGTTCTAATATCAAACCCTATTCAGCGAAAGCTGAAAACATCGAACATACAGAACAGCGTTCCAAAACACATACACACAACACAAGCATACCAAACAAACAGCAATCCACACACATACACCTAAAATCTTACACCTAACCCTACACTAAACTATACACACACCACTAACTATCCACTTACCTTAACCCAAACCCTAACCCTAAGGTATGTCACTATCGCACATTCACCTCACCTGTGCCCTAACCCTAACTCATCTACCCAGCCCTAACCCTCACATCCACACAATTGCACACATACCTAACCTGCGCCCTAACCCTAACTCACCTAACCCGCCCTAACCCTCACGTCCACACAATCGCACACATACCTAACTCACACCCTAACTACCCTAACCCGCACTCAATCGCACACTTACCTAAACCCGACCCATAACTTTCCACCACAGCGCTGAAAATACCGAAGCAACAGAAACGGACAACCAAATTCTTTCCCTAGGAAAAAATTTGGTTTTCTGTTGCTTTGATATTTTTAGCTTTTGCTGAATAGGGTTCGATATTAGAACATTCAAAGTTTTGAAACGTCAATGTTCTAATATAGACTATATATATATATATATATATATATATATATATATATATATATATATATATAATGTATATACAAAAATATACTTATCCAAGTAAATTTTTCAGTTTTAGGACACTGTTAATGCTGACATTTTCATTTTATGGCATTAAGCCTTAACTGCTACTTAAGCTCATAAATGTCCAAGTACTCATCAACCACAAAACCCTATAAGTCCTGGGCAATTTGTTGAACAATCAAAAATCCAAAACATGATCATTGTTAGTCTGTACGTGCCTATATAATGCATTAGTCATCTTCTTGTTTTTGATATCAGATAAGTGTTCATAAATTCTTTCCCTGAACTGTCTAGATGTCTTTCCAATATTAAAAAACAGAACATTTTAAACATTTTGCCATATACACCACATTTTTGCTTTGGCAGTTGAAATGCCCTTTGATGTAATAATCCCTACCATTTAATTTAAACTTACCACTACTCACAATAACATGGGAGCACTGTGAACACATGCTACATTTAAAATTACCTACATTTTTGTGTGTAACCCCTGTATTTTTGTTGATAAACTCCAATATGTTTTTGAAGGATCTGTCCCTTCTATAAATGAACTTCGGGACATCACCCAATAATTTTACTGCGTGTTTGTCCACATGTATAATGTCCCAGTTTTTTCTTATTACTGCACTGATTTTTTAGAATCTTTGCTGAAAGTAGAAATAAAACTCATACCTCTATTATCATTAATACCTGTACATCCTACATTTGAGACTAATGTATCAATGTTGTTGGTATCTAAAATAAGTTTGTACACACTTTCTTGTCTTTTAATAATCACTTCTTGTTTAATTTTATCTAACAACTCAAATGGATAACCTCTTTTATCTAATATAAACTGGATTTCATCAAAAAATTCATTCTCCAGGACGACCATTTTTGCCGCATTTACTAACTGTCCTTTTACTATGGACTTTTTTGATTGTATGAGTGCCAACTTCCATAATTAAGATAAGAATTGGAAAACATACCTGGATGATGTGTTTTTGATTTCGACTGGTTCTGAGATGAGATTAGTTGAATTTTTGGCTTACATAAACGAAACGGTGGAATTTTTAAATTCACCCACGAATATAGTTTTGACAGGGCAATTTATTTGGATGTGGATTTAAGGGTGGATAAAGTGAACAAAAGATTGACATAGAATTTATAGGAAGCCTACGTTTTCCATATTTAAAGTCTGCCAACTCATTACACTCCCAGAAAATAAGTTAAGTACCTCTTTCTTCCCTATCACACTGCCAACATTTGTTTTCTATCCAAGGAAACATTCTCTGGAGTCTACTTGGGGGTATAAAATATCTATGTAAACATTTTCAAGCAAAAATCCTAAATCTTCTAGATTGTATTGCATATTTGGGAGACATACATATATCCCTCCATTGTTTCTTTGTGAATTGCTTATCCAATCTCTCTTCCTAATCATTTCTAACCTCCTCTGATTGACTCTTATGGTCATCTTGCAATATTTTATATGCCCTACTAATTATTCCTTTTTTAATGGCAGCTTCTACTTTAGATTTTAATAAAAACTCTACCAGTGCTGGTCTTTTGTTTAGGACCCCCTATTTGTTTCTCTTTGCCTATATTCTGATATAATTTCCTGATAGGGAAGGCAGTCTCTAACCTGCAGTCCAAACAAATTATTGGTGTCTTCCCATTCTATTACCTTTCCCTCTCTAGTTATTTGCTTCCAATCCATTGGTTCCTTTGCCAGTTTTCTCCAATAAATTCTAGCCCCCCTCTTGCCAATTGTCTGTATCGCTATCTGCAGTCATCCTTGTTGGCAAAATCTCCTTTCTTCATTCCTGTGTTGGCTTAGTTCTTAGAATACTTTCTGCTACTTTATGAATATAATATTCTGTATGATTATTGTTATTCTCCTTAAAGGTCTGCATCCAAAATCCCAGTCTCTCATTGTTTCTTGAGCTTTCCCCATTTCACCATCCTCTCTTTTCACTTTGAATTATAGGTTTCTGCTTGTGCTATGAATAGGAACCTTAACTGTTTAACTCTGAAATAACCATTTAAATCGGGTAATCCCAATCTGCCTTGTTCTGTTGGAAGAATCAGCTTTCACAACTTGAATCTTGCCATCTCCCCCTCTCAGATAACATCCTTCAGCTCTTTACTAATTGCTATCCACAACTTCTCCTCTGGTTGATAAAAATATTCCTAAACTGTGTATAAGACTAAACAGACTAAAATATTTTAATTGCTTGTATCTTACTATCCATATCCATATAACAAAGCTTCCAATTTATCATTTTCTGTGTTATCTTTTGTTTAGTCTGTTTCCACATATCCTTAGCTACCACACTGGAAACATTTTTAATCCATACTCCTAAATACTTCATTTTATCATGTCCCCATAAATATGGATATTGATGAACCAATTTTGTGTGTGCACGTAATTTACTGCTATTGCCTTTGTTTTAGCTTCAGTCATTTTGTATCCTGAAAAAAGTTGAAACTGTCTGAAAATGTTCTACAACACTGTAATGTCTTTTTCAGATTTTTATCAGGTATAAAATAATATCAGCTGCAAATAGAGACAGCTTTTCTTGACTACCACACCAATTATACCCTTGCATTTCTGAGGCCCTTATTTTCTTTGCTAATGGTTCCAAATATAATGCAAATAACAAAGGGGACAAGGACAACCCTGCCTGGTTCCTCTGCTCAAACAGAAATTATCAGAGAGGAACCCACCCAGTTTAATTTTTGCCTCCGATCCCTCATATATATCCTCCCAATCAACCTTAGAATTTTATCAGGGAATGCAAATGCTTGCACTGCCCTGCTCATAAAGTCCCAGCTCACTCTGTCAAATGCTTTCTCTCCATCAAGACCTACCAACAACAGTGGCATTTTCTTATTTTCTGCTTCCCTCTGGATCATCAATGTTCTGTTAATGTTGCCAAATGTTTGTCTCCCCTCCACAAAACCACATTGATCCATATTTATCAATTTTATCATCACTTTTGCCTTTATTTTAGCCATTATAGACATAAACACTTTATAATCATGGTTTAGGATTGAAATGGGTCTGTATGAAGCTGGCTGTAATGGTTCTTTACCCTCTTTATGTATTACTGCTATCACCACTTTCTTCCAGCATGTTGGTACTTCATCTCCTCTTAAAATATTTTTCAACAAAACCAGATCTTTACCATTTTTTTCCTCCTAGCTTTCAAACTTTCATAACAATACCATCCATTCCTGAGGACTTTCCTGTAGATTGGTTAAACATCACCATTTTTATCTCATCTCCTCCTATCCTAACTGTTATTAATTGAGCCTCGCCTACCTTTAACCTTGGCATATTTAATTCTTCCATAAACATTTCCATTTGTACCTTTTCTTTCCATATATCTCTGCTTTACACAGACTTTCATAGAATTTATGAGATATTTCTAATACCTCTACAGGATATCTTATCTTCTGTGTTATAGGCTCCTTAAGTTTGGCAAAAGCCCTTTCTACTTTCTGTTGCCTGAGTCGTTGTGCTAAAAGTTTTTGTGCTCTAGAATTATTATCAAAAACAGTTGCTTAACAGCAAACATCCTAAACTCATGCATATAGGTTCATAGGTAGGTACCAGGCTATCAGCCCGAGGGCCTATGTAAGCCTAGCCAAGAAGGTTCCCTGGCTTACGCCACACAAGAAAGTTATTTTCCTGTGCCACTGTCGAGCAGAGACACAGAAGTGATCCCCGGGGTGTATTTCCTATTTCCCATCCACTCATCAAGATTTTCCTTAAAGAGTGCTAATGAAGAACTTTGCTTGACATAGATGGGTAGCCTGTTCCAGAGTATGGGAAGTCTCTGGGACAGGAATCTATCCCTCCAGCATGTCCTGTTTATTGTGGTGACAAGGTTTAGGTCCCTAGAGCGTGTAGCTCAGAGGGATTGGTGTTTCTTTAGGTGTAGCATGTCCAACAGCTCTGGGTTTGATGTAGCTTTATATGTTATGCAGAGATCACCTCGGAGTAGGAGATATGCTATGGAGTAAAGCTGGAGTTTTTTGAGACGGTCAGTATAGGGCATCTGTTTGAGGCCAGTAATCCTCTTTGTGAGGTACTTCTGTGGCCTTTCCAGCTGCTGCAGATGCCTTGTGAGGTACATTCCAAAAGGGGTGCTGTACTCTATAATGGGTCTAATGAGTGTCAAGTAGAGGGGAACAATGACCTCTTTTTTCCTGGATGAGAACCCTTTTATGATGAGGTGTACCAAGTAGAAGGACTTCCTGACTACTGTGGCAATGTGACTATCAAAGGACAGACTATTGCCCACCTGGGTCCCAAGGTCTCTTATCACACATTCGGTGTTAAGTAGAATGCTGTCTATGTAGTAGTTCATGGGTACAGAGTTTTTACCAAAGGGGATGACAATGCACTTTTTGGTACTGAGCTTGAGGCCATGGCTCTGACACCAGGCATCTGTCTCAGCGAGGCCCTTCTGTAGGATTTCCACATCATTTGGGGACTCGACTATGGCTCCTAGTTTGCAGTCATCTGCGAACTTCGTTATCCAGAGGCCTTCTGTGTTAGCCTGTACTTCAGAGAAGCAGATACTAAACAGGAGAGGTAAGGTAATCCCTTATTTTCTGTTTACCATTTTGCAGTTGCTCCTCTTCTTGTTCTGTGAGATTCCCCTTTTCTGCAATACTTTAACATTTGTCAGTCCCTCTAAATAATTCTTAGTTCTTAACCATATCTCCCTTTCTTTTATTTCCATGTTATTTTTAAACTCCACTTTAATTTTATCCCACTCCCTAACTATAGTTTCAGGAGAAATTTCTATCTTCCATAATAGCTACTAAATAATTTCCACTACCCATTCCTTAAATTCCTCTCCTTTTAATAGATAGGTGGGAAAGTGCCAGTGTCTCATTTTTATTTCATTACTCTGATTTTTATTTTAGTTATTATTGGCATATGATCTGAAATAGTCATTGGGTGCATATGAATGCCTTCAGTTAAATGTACATGCTTCTGTGAAATGTAAATTCTGTCAAACCTAGCCCAGTTTATGTATTTTGGGGAATAATACATAAATTCACTCTGAACTCCTAGTACCGAATTCACATCTTCCATGCCAAATATTTTCATAAATGTCTTCAAACATCTACCCTCCTTTGTTATACTTTCCTTTCTGGGTCTCTCGGACACATCTTCACTGTTGCAAATCAAATTCCAGTCCCCACCCATAAGTAATATTCCTTGCTGAAAGGTGATTATTTCTCCCAGAAATATCTTAAGCTCTACTATAGCAGTTTTAGGTGGAATATAAATACATGCCAGTATAATCCTCCTCCCCCTTGCCAGTATCCCCTTAGTACTACAAATCTACCATTATTGTCCTTTTTATCTTCTTCTATCACTATTGGAACTCCTCTTGCAGTTAATATAAGTACTCCTGTTTTCCTTGGTTCCAGGTGTTCCACTGAATAACCATCCTGAAAACCTTTCTTTATCAAATTCACATGGTCAGTTCTTTCCAAGCGTGTCTATTATAACATAGCTATTTGCACTCTACATTTTTAATATAGTTCACTCCTCTTTCTTTTTTGTATTTATCTGTGAGACCATTGACATTTAAAGACATTAAAAAAAGCATCATTCTATTTAAAAAAATTATTATTCCCACCTTTTACGTATAACAGACTTTTTGTTAAATGTCTAGTTCCAGCTTTTGTATTACACGTATACACTGTTTGGCAGTTTGAACTTTCATCCAATTGTTTCTTGTCATATCCATTTGAGCCTATGTCACATCTTACAAAACTTTTTGTTTTGTTGAAAGCACTCAAAAAAAAACACATATTAACTTAATACTACAACACAAAACTATGTACATCTTCAAATATTGAAGTTTTACCCTCCTAACAGGAACAAATGTCCCAAACTATCTTCCCACATTACCTTGACTGACATAAAATCATTTTTAATCCATGCACTTAAATACTTCATCTGCTCATGTCTCTATAAATGTGGGTATAGCTGAACCATTTCATTCACTGGTACGTAGTTTACTGCAATCTTTGTTTTATTTTCATTAATTGTTATCTTCAAAAAAGTCCTAAAACTGTTTCAAAATGTTCCACAACACTGAATTATGTTTTTCTGGATTTATCATGTATAAAATATTGATGCAGATTCAATAAACCCAACATGGGCCGCTAAAACTGTGTGCATGTCGTGGAGCAAAGTGCACATGATAGGGTACTGTTTTGTATTCAATAAGCAGTTCTACACTATGTGTAGAGCCTCACAAACATGATAAACAGTCTGGCATGCTAATTACAGCATAAGCAGCTGAATTGTACGCAAATCAACCAATCCAAGATGGAGGAGCTATTCAACACGCTATAAAGCAACTGTGTAGACTCAGTGACGGTTTTCTCTGTGAATTCCAAACTCTGCTGGAATACAGCCACAGAAACCAGGCTACATGGAAAGAATGTTAGGGGCTTCTGTTGCTCTTATACATCTGTATGTGCAGCAGGCCCATGTTTATGCTGAAGCTGCTTAATAGACCATGGCCAAAAAGCAGAAGGGTTTTTAGACCCTATTTAACTTTTCATAATCTGCATGAGTTGGAAATTATAGACAGCTACAGGGTGAATAGAGACACACTACAGGAACTCTGCAACCTCTGTCGTTCCCAACTGAGAGCAAGGGCAAATTGAGGGGAACTAATACCAGTGGAGACTAAGGTATGTGTAGCACTTAGAATTTGAGCTACACTCAATACAAGGAGCTAAAACAGCCTGGTCCTAATCTCCTATTAAACTTGATGACAAACTAATAAGATTTGATAATGACTGTTCCAATGCTGCGATGACCAAAAGGAAAAGATTTTTGCCTCTTATAAAAGAACTTAAGAAAAGACAGTTTAAGGTGCATTTTCTTTTTCCTGCCAGACTCAAAATATTCCTTCCGGATTAAATTAAACACTTTGTAGACCCAGACTCTGCACTGTCATTTTTAAAAACAAAAACAAAAACAAACAAAAAAAATTTAGACCAAACTGAAGATATGGACTGGAACAATAGTACTTTGGAGAGACAAGCAGAATTAAATACCTGGAAATCCAATGAGAAGAAAAAGAAACTAAAGGACAAATGACTCTTAGCTTTAGTATAACATTGATGTTAATTGTTTTGATAATAAAATTATTTTCCCATTACAAAGTTTACCAACTCAGTTACTGGAGATATAGATGAAAGGAAGGAAACAAGGATTTGCTTCTCTATAAGGTAAATAACTGTCACTTTTTTCTTTTCCTATATGTATTGCTAAGCTAATATTGTGTATTTTATTTTCCATATTAAATATACGTCTTAGCTTAAAAGTATTAAGAAATTAACTCTTTAACTAATAATAAATCTCCTGGTTTCCTTTATTAATATATGTGCCACATAAAACCTAAAATGATAGCTCATGATACCATAATATAATAGCAAGTTGCTCACAGTACATTAAATAAGTGTGTTGTGAATGGACTGAATGTTTATGGTCTTTTTAACTTTTAACTCTTAATTCACATATCATGGCTGATTGGACTATGTGATGTGTTGTATGTATGCGATTTGGGTGTGCTTTCTCTAAGAGATATCAGACTGTTATGCTGTTTATGAGTGTTTCTTTATTAATATAGTGATAACATGGTGGGTGTATATAGTTTTTCTTTCTTTTTTATTTATTTATTTCTTATGGGGTTTCACTTTGAAACCTGTCAGTTATTCTTTTGTTCTTCCCTCCCCTGTTAGAATAGATATACAAAAAACAAAAAAAAAAAAAAAAGAAAGAGAGAAAGAGAGAGAGTCTACCAAATAGTTATAACAAAAAATAACATGATAAGTGTTACAGGATAGGTTCTTAAATTGCAGGGAGCAGGTTGGTTTTAACTACTTATACAGCCTTCTTTCTCAGTGTAACATAAATGAAAGTTGTTTACTGACAGTGGTATTTCCCTGTCACAGAGCAGGTTCCAATAGAATGTTTCTTTCCCGCCCTTTTCTCTCAGGAGACAATTTATACAGAGTTCTTTTATGGTGTGTGTGTGTGTGTGTGTGTGTGTGTGTGTGTGTGTGTGTGTGTGTGTGTGTGTGTGTGTGCGCATAAGAAATATTGGATAAAATGTTGTTTTGTGTTTGATTTTAACACAGAAATTAACTGCAAAATAGTAAGAAGGTGTTAATTAGCCTGCACTGTCTGTTACATTTAGCTCAAAACTAATATTTTAACACTTGTAAAACCTGTATTTCTCTCCTTAAGTTGTATAATACATGTTATAATACTGTGACACCCTATACAATATAGAATTAATTTCTTCGATTCAGCTTTTATCCTAAATATTATATTATTCAAATTACATTATGTTCTATTAATTGAAAGAAGGGAAGATTATCTTGTTTATGTCTGTTGATGTCAGCCCCTTGCTTGGTTGACTTGTTCTGCATATGTGGGCAATAGATATGTATATGTTTATGACAATGGTTGTGGTGTTGATCTATGTTGGTTTCTATGTGGATGTGCTTTTTGAGCAGAAAGTGAGGAGCTCAAATACATGGCAATATTAGACGCTCGTGCTCTGAAAGTTAATTGAAAGTGTTATGCATAGTAAAGGAGGGACTAATATGAAAGTAACAGCATGTTTTCCATAAAGTCAGACAAAATTACACAGACATTTTGATAAGCTGGGAATTCATGTCTCTCTTAAAAAGACTGTAGTGGGAATGCTGCCAACCATATGTTATCCCTCAGTACAAATATAATTCTGGAAACATATTATTAGTTATTTTAGATATTTCAGTTACTCTTTTACTATTTTATATCTCATAGTATGTTCTAGTGACTATGATATCCTGTTTATAGAAGAGACAAGTTTTGAAAGATAATTGTATATGCAAGTCCTCACAAATATACAAAGATTTTATTTAGATAAGTTTATTTGTTCTTTGAAATATCATGCATCTGCAATAATATCCAAGCATGTACAGTCTTGTAGTCAGAACTGAGTTTAAATAGTTAACTAGTCACATTATCAATAATATATAATAGCATATTACAGTTGTACAGATTACACAGATATGCAGTAAAACAGAAGTGCAGAAAACAGTTGAAAAAAAACGTATCTTTTTCCAATATCACAGCACAGCAAATGGCAGAAGGCCTATCTCATTGCAGCTTTGAACAGCTTGGGCAAATAAGTGCAACTGGGCGACTTTAACTATCCAACCTTAGACTGGAAGAAATACTCATGCCAAAACAGAAATTCCCAGAGATTCCTTGATTTTCATCAATGCAAATGCATTGGAGCAGTTGGTTGACACCCCCACAACAGGTGAAAATATCTTGGTATTAGCCAACATGAGTAACTACTGCAGCATCCCTACAGTGTCATCATCCCTGGTAAGATCTGACCACAAAGCAGTCACTTTCAAAGTCACTATCTCCCCTGAACCCCCCCCCCCCAGCTAGCGTCAAACAAAAAATCTTTTCCTAGCTGATTACAACCTCCTGAGGGAAGGTATAAACAGCTTCACAGCCCCCACCCCCTCCCCCTCCACAGGAACTGGCACATATGTCCAAACAACACCAAATTATATGAACATTTATATAGCCACATGGAATCAGGAATACCAGACAGGACAAAATCCTCCTCCTCAAGGAAGAGTAAACCTGTCTGGTAGACATCTGCAATAAATAAACTCTATAATAAAAGGAAAAAATTACTGTCCAGGACCAAGAAGGAGCAGGTGTCTAATTGGAAGCAATCTCTCCTTAGCCTGAACAAGCAAATAAGAGCACTAGTGAAATCCTCTAAAGCAAACATGGAGTCCAGACTGGTCACATCTACTAAAGTTAATCATAAGGCTTTCTTCACATATGTCCGCCATCTCAAGGGAAGCACCCAGATCTGCTCAGAACTGGTGGTCAAGGACACCACATACACAAACCCTGTAGATATAGCCAACCAGTTGGCAAACAGGTTCAGTGAAAACTTCACTCCTCTGTCCTCCCCATCAGTAACACAGGACATCCCCAGTACCTGCCCACCTCCCCTTATCTCTAGCGAGCAAGTTATCACTGCCCTCTCAAAGGCAAAAAATACAGCCTCCATGGACCTGATAACATCCCAGGCTGCATCCTACATGAACTCAGGCAGGAACTTGCAACACCATTAGGCACACTATTCAACCAAAGCCTGAGTACCGGCTTCATCCCAGCCAAGTGGAGTACAGCTACTGTCATCCCTTTGCACAAAGTTGGAGTGTCCACCTATCCAGGAAACTGTAGACCCATCAGCCTAACTAGCCTAATCTGCAAGGCCATAGAGCACATTATCACGGACCTCATTAACAAGGACAATGGCAACCTCCAGACACTTGTCAACGGGAGGTCATACCTATTAAATTTAGTCGACTTCTTTGAGACAGTCACCAAGGCCATAGACAGGGGGAAGATGGTGCACGCTGCGTACCTTGACCTGGCCAAGGCCTTTGATACTATTCCCCACTCAGGTACAGTAGATAAACTCTCTCAACTAGGCATCAATCCATATGTTACTAGATGGGTAGCAAACTGGTTCACTGATAGAACCCACCTAGTCAAAATAGGGGGAGCCACCTCAAGAAGTAGACCCGTAACAAGCGGTGTACCCCAGGGATCGGTCTTGGGTCTTCTGCTGTTTGGGATACAGTATACTTCTCAGAAGTGCAGGCCAAATCTAGTGGGCTATGGCTGACCAAGTTTGCAGATGACTGTAAGCTTAGGTGCTGTCATCAATTCCCCTATTGATGTGGACATCCTCCAAGAGGGTCTCACCCAAACAAATGATTGGTGCCAGAAACATGGCCTCAAACTGAATGCCAAAAAATGTATCATCATCCCTTTTGGGGAGAATGATGTCCCCACAAATTATCACATTGATAATAAGCACGCAATCAGTCATGAGGGACTTGGGCACCCAGGTTGATAGCAAACTGACTTTTGGCCACCATATTGCCTCCGTTGTACAGAAAGCTTTCTACATGGCCCACCTCATTAATAAGGGTATCTCATCCAGGGGCAAGGTGGTCATAACATCCCTGTATTCTTCCCTTATAAGACCCATTATTGAGTACAATGCCCTTTTCGGCATGTACCTCACAAAGCACATGCAGCAGCTGGAGAGACTACAGAGGTTCTTCACTCAGAGAATCCAGGGCCTCAAGCATCTACCCTACACAGACAGGCTAAAAGCCCTGTCCCTCTGCTCAGTCTCCTACAGACTCCTCAAAGGTGACATCTGTCTAGCATGCAAAGCAATCTCAGACTCTGCTTTGATGGGACTGCTGCATATCTGCAAGTCAAGCTCCACTCGAGTAACCCACATGCGTGACCTCAACCTGGTCTGTGACATCAATAGGACTTGTTGGTGGGACAGATTTGTGTCCCAGAGACTCCCCTTTTGTGGAATATACTCCCTCTCCATGTAAAGCAGAGTACCTCATTAAACCTTTTTAAGCACAACGTGGATAACTGGATGGGGAACAGAAAATACACTCCTGGGATTCCAACTGTGTCCCTGCTTGACGGTGGCATAGGGTGCTGACTTGTTGGAACATGGGCTAAATTCTTGGCTAGGATCCTATGATCCTAAAATTTAACTTAGCTGAGCTCCATTAGCAGTAGTTGCTACTTCTTTTCTATCATTCCCTTAAGCTGAAGTTATTATGACTTCAGTCCATTTTTTATAGTAATAAGCTGATATACACTTATATGAGTCGCTTGTATGCAAGCCAAAGTTGCTGAGAACTGGAAAAACGTGGAATAATAGTTTTAGTTTTACTTGACTGAATACAGTTTATATTCTGTGATATAACATTTGCATCTATTTACAATATATCCTACTTACTTCAATTTTACATATCTGGCTGTTTTATATGTTGAACATGTATTGCTTCTATGAATATTGCAGCAGCTGTGTTTCTTATTTATGTAATCATATGACTATCACCTTGTAATCATTTTGAATAATGATTAGCCTACAGAAAATAATATCCTAATACTTCTATTCTTTTTATCTTTTTTAGATTATGGAAACAACTCTACTCTTTGGACCTGATGCTAACTAGCCTGTGCATTGAATATACTGTAATTTTCTTGCTGTTTACTTGAAAAAATATATATATATCCTTGTTTCCCACCTTTCTTTAACTAGAATAGTCCCCTATACAGGCTTTGCTGTATTCTGGACTCTTGGATAGTTCATGTGTTGCCCATTTCCTTACTTGGATAGAAGGAAGTTTCTTTGCTCACCAGTGGGAGTGGGGAGCCTTGAGCAGCATATCTGTCCCTGAAGGAGTGACCTCAGCACAAGAATCTTGTAGTAATTGGCCGTTTTGGGGCATTTCTAGCTCTTTGAAGTTCCCTGCATAAAAATCTGCTTCTCGGCGTTTTTTTCGCCTATACTACTCAACAACAGCTCCTCGTGGTCCTGCAGAGTGGTGCTAGCAGCAGAGAAACGAAAAGAGTGACTGCTTTCAAGATATATTTTTTCTGTTTCTACCTGTGCGACCTTCCTTTCTCGCCGAAAAGTCTGCTCTTCACTTTTTCCCTTAGAACTGCTCTATTTCTCAATTTAAACACCCTATTCTCAATCTAAGACCCTGCACTTGCCCAAACAAGCAATCTTACAATCTTGCACTAATAAACTAAAAGCACTACATCCTCATACATTCTCCACAATTACCTTGTCCCCTATTGGTCCTTTTAAGTGATAAAAGAGTTTCCTTTACTACTCTAGCATGTCCAAAGGTCAGTTAATGGTCTCCTCTCCAGTCCAGCTGGTGAATCTGGGAATCTTGAGGCAATGTTACAACTGCCTCATGTACACGGACAACTCTCTCCTCCTCCAAACAGGTTCAAACATATGCGAGAGATGCAACCATATAGCCAAACTGGAGGCTGAGCTCTCTCACCTCAGAACTGGTGTAACCAGTCAGGAGGAGAAGGTAAACTTACACAACACTAATCCAGTTTCACATAGTCCTACCACAACAGCAAACCAAACACATAAACACATAAAAACATACTCGGAGGCTCTAAATAAAAATCTACCTAAGCAGCAGAGACCTCCAAAGCAGACATCCAAGCAAACGCTACCCCACAGCAAAACATATGCAACACATAACAGTCACAGCCCTTAAGGCTGAAAAACACACCTGATACACTTGTAATAGGTGATTCTATAGTCAGACACACTGACGTCCCGCTCACCAGGCTGAACAAGGAGAAGGTCACAGTGAGCTGCCTGTTGGGCGTTAGGATCCGCCACATAACACCAGCACTCAGGTCACTCCAAAGCAAGTACAAATACGACTCTGTCATAGTACATGCTGGTGTGAATGACCTGAGACGTACCTCCCTCAACTACATGAAAAGAGACATAGAGGAGCTCTCCGATCATGTAGCCCAGGCCGGTATGACCTTGACCTTGAGCATCATCTTACCCTCACCTAGAATGATGCCACAGTATAAAGACAAAATGATCGATTTTAACAATTGGCTAAAATTTTGGTGTCATTTAAAGGGGATCCAGTGCCTGTCAGCCTGGGTTGACATGCTCGACAAGCCACGTTGCTTCGCTAGGGATGGCTTGCACCTGTCACCCCTGGGCTTTCGGATACTGGCAAAGGCTCTTGCCACCCCCATATTGCCTTTTTTAGGCAAGGCTCAAAAGACAAACCCACCTCCATAGAAAACACAAAGAACAAGAAACTAAGGGTAATGCTGCTAAACGCCAGAAGTCTAAACCTCAAAATGCATGCACTCTAAGCTCTTCTCAGTATGGAGAACATCGATATCTGTGCAGTGACAGAAACCTGGTTCAAGGCTCCAGAGAGCACACCAGCACTACCAGGTTATACCTCATATCATGCTTTTCGGCCCCAAAACTCGGACCGAACCACAAAAGGTGGGGGAGTATCCATATTCATCATGGATACCCACACCTCCAGGTTAGTGGTGTTGCACGAAGCATCAGAAACCATCCATGTGCAACTAACAGTGGGCAAAACTGCCTTTCAGTTTATAGCATGCTACAGACCACCATCTCAAAATCAGGAATCCCACTCAGCCTTCCTGAAAACATTGGAGAACATGAAGATCTCTCCAAACACCATTATATTGGGTGACTTCAACTACCCAAACATAGACTGGGAGCAATACTCAAGCCCCAACACCCTAGCCCAAAGGTTCCTGGAATTTATAAACTCAAATGCCATGGAACAACTAGTCACAATGCCCACAAGAGGGGAAAACATACTTGACCTGATCATCACCAACATGGGGACCCTATGCTCCACACCAGAAGTATACCCCCTCATTTGTAAGATCAGACCATAAATTAATTTCACTGGATATCCAAAACCCGATCCCACCCCCAGCCCAGAAAACCACAGTGAAAAACTTCTCGAAAGCGAACTTTACACTTCTCAAAACTGAGGTGGAATCCTTCAAGGCCCCCAGGCCAGTGGAAACTACGGCCCAAACCACAGAATCCTATATAAATGCATTCTATGGACACCTCCAAGAATGCATGGATCATACTATCCCAAACAAAACCAAGACCCAATCGTCCAAAGGCAGGCGTCCAGTCTGGTGGACCCCAGCCATAAATAAGTTGTACAACAGAAGGAGGAAGCTACTACATGATAGAGCAAAATCCCTAAAAGGGAAGGCATCTCTGATCAGTACTAGCAAAAAATTACGATCCCTCATAAAATCCTCCAAGGCCAGCTTTGAGAGAAAAATTGCACAGGACACTAAAGACAGTCACAAGGCTTTCTTTAGCTATACTAGGAACCTGGGATGCAACTCCCAGATATGCTCAGAGTTGATTCTAAATGACAAAAAATACACTGAACCCACAGACATTGCCAACATCTTGGCAGACAGGTTCAGTGCAAACCCCCCCTTCCCCCCCAAAAGAACAAATATCTATCCCAGCAGAGTGCAGCCTCACTAACATCTCAGATGCTCAGATGAAAGCCGCCCTCTCCAAAGCAAAAAATACTGCTTCAATGGGACCAGACAGTGTCCTGGGTTGCGTCCTACATGAACTCCAAGAAGAACTAAACCCTCACGTAAAATTGCTGTACAATCTCAGCCTCACTACAGGATATGTACCCAAAGAACGGCGTACAGCAACAGTGGTCCCACTCCACAAAGGTGGTGCCTCAACAGACCCTGGTAACTATCGCCCCATAAGCCTGACTAGCCTTATCTGCAAGGCCATGGAGAGGATCATCATGGAACTCATAAACAAAGACATTGGGGACCTACAGACACTAGATCCTACCCAATTCGGCTTTGTCAAGGGTAGATCCTGCCTCTTGAACCTGGTCAGCTTTTTCGAAACAGTCACCAAGGCCATAGATGAAGGGAAGGTAGTCCACACAGCCTATCTGGACCTTGCAAAGGCATTTGACACAATACCCCACTCGGGCATCATAGATAAGCTATCCAGCTTAAATATAAACCCCTATGTCACAAGATGGGTTGCTAACTGGCTCAAAGACAGAACCCACAGAGTCAGAGTTGCCGGAGCCTCTAAACCGGTTACAAGTGGTGTCCCACAAGGCTCTGTCCTGGGACCTCTCTTGTTCGGCATATACTTCTCTGAGGTACAGGCCAACACGGGAGGACTACGGCTGACCAAGTTCACAGATGACTGCAAACTGGGTGCCATAATTGACTCTCCAGCTGACACGAACATCCTCCAAAAAGGTCTCACAGAGACGGATAACTGGTGCCAGAGCCATGGCCTAAAGCTAAAGGCCAAAAAGTGTATAGTCATACCCTTTGGCAAAAACAAAGTGCCCACAAATTACCACATAGGTGGTAACCCATTAAGTATGGAAGAAGTAATTAGAGACCTGGGGACCCAAGTTGATAGCAATCTCTCCTTTGACAACCACATTGTCAAAGTGGTTAGAAAGACCTTCTACATAGCCCACCTTATTACGAAAGGATTCACATACAGATCAAGTGAGGTAATAGTGCCCCTTTATTCATCCCTCATCAGGCCCATCATAGAATACAATGCCCCTTTTGGGATGTACCTTACCCAACATTTGCAGCAACTAGAAAGACCCCAAAAGTACCTCACAAAGAGGATCAAGGGACTCAAACAGATTCCATATGCTGCCTGGTTAAAAAAACTCCAGCTTTACTCAGTTGCATACCGCCTACTTCGAGGCGATCTATGCCTGACATACAAAGCTATGTCCAACCCAGAATTAATGGACATGCTCCACCTCAGAAAATCTAAATCCCTTAGAACCACGCACTCGAGGGACTTGAACCTCAGCACAGAAATAAATAGAACATGCTGGAGGGACAGATTCATAACCCAGAGGCTCCCCTCGCTCTGGAATAAAATCCCAGTCCATGTTAGGCAGAGCACCTCACTGGCTCTCTTCAAGAGGAATCTTGATGAGTGGATGGGAGATCGTAGGTTTACCCCAGGGATTACTTCTATGTCACTACTAGACAGAGGCACAGTAAACTAACCTTAAAAAGGGCACAGCAAACTCAAATTAAAGGGTGGTGAAAGCCAAACACATCGGGCTAGGCTTATAAATGCCCCAGGGCACATCGCCTAGTATGAACCTATGAACCTATGAACTAAGTCCTTCAAGACTACTATCCTAGGCTGATTTAGGTTGATTTAATTTCCTAATGTTTTACAGTGAATACTCTTATATTCTCTGATAAATGCCTACACATGACATTAAACCATCCTTCGTATTGTTTTCAACTTATTATAGACCATACATCAGAAATCAAGAGTTTATACTTCACATTGTGTGTATTATTCTGTTAAGTTTCTTCTCTCCAGACAGTGAGTATAACACAGAGTTAAACATAATACAAATACCAGTAAAAGTACAGAATAAACAACATTTTTCAATGTTGATATTTAGATTAAAAGCAGTTTTTAATGGACTGCTCAGAACTCTAGGAAATCTTAACATGTTTATTACTACTACAGAGTTTTTCAATTATCAACTTGTCTCTAAGGTTAAAAAAGCAGACATTACCATGAAATAGCTATATAATTAGGTTCATAAGTGAGTACTAGGCTAACTGAGCTGAAGGGCCATTTTGAACCTAGACATATTATTTCATTATGTGTTCAAATTATCCTTACCATGATTTTCATTCTTATGTTTCTCATTTGTGAATGAATGTTTCTGTGGTCATACCACTCAGTTTTGAAATCTTTTATATCTAAGAATACATCCATTAACTCTTTGGTGTTATAGGCTCATAGGTGATAAATTCAGGCAGCCTACTTACATTCATAAATGGTTACTAGGCTTGCAGTCCAGGGGACCACTGAGGAGCCTAACCTAAATTCCCAGTTGCCTCCAAGCATTTTTAAGTTATGTAACTTACTCAAGGTCACACAGCTGGCAAATGGGGCTGTGTAAAACATACTCGGTACCACAAGAATGACAGCTCACAACCTTAACCCTCAGCAACAATTATCAGATGGGATAGTGATTTTATATATATATATATATATATATACATATATATATACAGTCCATTTGTAAATACAAAAATATACAACCAAAAATGCAGACCCTTTGTTTTACAGGAATGAATGCTGTCTTCCTTAATAGCAGAGACATCAAATATATTCACAATGTATACAGTTTTGAAATTATGAAATAGTCAAGCTCAGTTTTATAAGAAAAATCAAATAATTTTCATTGAAATAACTTAAAACCTTAAATTTAAATAAAAGTGTGTTAACACACAAGTATATAATGAAAAGGAATGTACTGATAAAGAATAATGAGGTGTTCCTTGATTTCAGTGATTTTATGTTCCACCTCTTAGCAACAATAATCATATACCACCTCTTCTGTAGAATATAAGAAAATGTTGAAAAAGGAATAAACAACCATTCCTTTAGTGTCCTATACCTAGATGACTAAAGTAACAGTTTAAAAGTTGATAGCAACCTGACTTTTGTCCACCACATTGCCCCCATTGTACGGAAGGCTTTCTACATAGCTCAACTGACAAGTAAGGGTATTTCATCCAGGAACAAGGAGGTCATAACATCCCTGTACTCCTCCCTTATCAGACCCATTATCGAGTACAATGCCCCCTTCGGCATGTACCTTGCCAAGCACATGCAGCAGGTAGAGAGACCACAGAGGTTCCTGACCAGGAAACCCCAGGGTCTCAAACACCTGTCCTATACAGATAGGCTAAAAGCCCTGTCCCTCTACTAAGTCTCATACAAACTGCTCAGAGATGACCTGTGCCTGGCATACAAGGCCATCTCAGACACAGCCTTTATGGAGTTGCTGCATATCCTTAAGTCAAAATCCACTCAGGCAACCTCCATGCAAGGCCTTAACCTGGTCTTGTTGGTTGGATAGATTTGTGTCCCAGAGACTCCCCTGTCAGTGGAATAGACTCCCTCTCCATGTTAAGCAGAGTGTCTCTCTAGCCCTCTTTAAGAGGAACCTGGATGACTACATGGGAAACAGAAAATACACCCTGGGATCCCACCTGTGTCCCTGCTGGATATGGGAAATAGGTGCTGACGTTGTGTGAACATGGGTGAAATTCTTGGCTAGGCTTCTAAGGGCTTTCAGAACAATAGCCTAATATCATCCTATGAACATATAAAAAATATATATACTGAAAATAGACCATCAGAGGATCAAATAAAAATAACTGACAAGCCTATATCAATGTCTGAACTCAAAATTTAAATTAATAAATTAAAACCCAATAAGGCACCTGGAAATGACAGTATCATGCCTGAACTATACAAAATGATGACTAAGGATACTCTGAATATTTTACTAGAGGTATTTCAATAGTTAAAGGACTTATGAAAGTACCACCATCCTGGAAATACACCCTAATATTCCCAACTTTAAAACTTCACAAGGACCCAACACAATGTTCTTCATATAGACCAATTTCATTATTAAATGCAGATTGTAAAATATTCATGGCAATGTATGCCTCTAGAATGAAGAAATTACTTCCAGTATTGATAAACAATGATCAGACTGGGTTTATAATGAACAGCAACACCTATGATAATATCAAGAGAAAACTATCAGTAATTGATTATACTAATAATTTAAAAAAATAACTAACTTTGGTTAGTCTGGATATCAATAGTGCATTTGATTCAGTTAATTGGGAGTACTTACTATTAGTACTGGAGGAATGTAATTTTTCAAACAATTTCTTACAATTAATCAAACTTCTCTCTTAAAACTCCTTTGCATACATTAAGAAAGGCTCATATACTTTCCGATCAATCATGATTACTAAAGGTAGTAAACAGGGTTGTCCCTTCTCCCTATTGCTTTTTGCTCTAATTATTGAACCTTTTTCAATTTGTATAAGATCAAATAAAAACATCAAAGGCATACTAAAAATAATGATTTAATCCCCAAAATACAATTATTTGCAGATGACATCCTAGTAATTTTGACTGATTGCAATTCTTCTCTTATTGCAGTATTCCAAGCAACAGAAATATTCTAGAAGAAAATCAGGACTCAGTTTTAATGAGAGTAAGATTAAAATATCCCTGTTAATTATAATATTAATGAAATAGATAAGAAATTACATAAATACACTGAGAAAGATGGCAATATTACTTACTTATGGATAATCTTGTCTGATAATATTAAAGATATAACAACCGTTAATTATAATAATTACTTAAATTCCATAAAACAAACTCTTAAATGGAATACTTTTTTTTCATTATGGAAGAGAGGCTCTCCTTAATTAAAGTGATTATTCTTCCTAAAATTCTATATATATATATATATATATATATATATATATATATATATATAATACAATCTTCACCCCTCCCACTCCTGAAAAAATATAAAAGAGTAAAATTCTTTGTTTCAGATATTTTTATGGTTTCCTAATAAGCCTAGATTGGCTTTAAACCATCACATTAGAGATTGGACATCTGGTGGTATTAGTCTTCCAGATTTAGAATTATATTCCTTATCCTCAGTTGTTAAGACAATAACTTATTGGTTAAACAACAATTATAATGCCAAATGGAAAGATATTCAGTGAGATATCTGGTGTAAATTTAATAATTTAAAAAAATCATACTAAAGTAGCTACTAATAATGGTTAGTAAAAGATTATTTTATAGAAAACAAAAACAAACCAGCTAACTCTTATTATATTAATACAAAAATAATCTCCTTTAAAATTTTCATTTTCGGGAACTATGAATATAAAGCATGGATTTTCCTTTTATTTCCAATTGCCTACACTAGTATTAATACATTTAATTTAACAACAATGACTACATTTAAAGACAAAAAACTGTTATAATGGTATCAATTGCTAGACAATGGGAAGTTACAAAATGTTAACCATATCATTAATAACGTTGAGTTAAGCAAAGACATGGTTAGAAATTCAAAATTGTAGACAATTTGTTGAACATAAGATTAATCTAATGCAACCAGTAATAGTTAAAAATTCTATCCCCACATTCATTGATTTACTCTTTATTCTAATGCACCAGAATATAATTGGAAAGGGAGAAATCTACAGCAAGTCACAGAGAACACTAATGGGATTATTTTAGACTTGTTAATAATAACTCCCCAAGTGAATATGATAGAAAACTAATACTCCAATCTTCAGAACAAACTACTTCATCACTAAGGTGGAGGCTGTCTCTTGGAAGTTCTTACATAGAACCATTATCACACCACATAAAGTTGAATTGACGGTTAATAAAGACATAAGATGCTGGAGATGTAATCTAAATGTTAAAGCTGACTGGCAGCATATGTTTTACAATTGTATAAAACTTAAAACATATTGGGATAATATGAGTTATCTCTCTCTCTCTCTTTCAGTCTGTTCTTAATGATAAATTTATGCTGACCAAATATCTTATTTTATTTAATACACCTATTCCCACTTGTGTCACAAAAATGAAATACCCTGTTTTATGGAGTATCTTAACATTAGCAAGAAAAGTAATCACCAAGAACTGGAATAATCAGATGACTCCTACTATGAAGGAATTTGTACACTTGATAACTGAAGTCTGTCATCCTGAACTTATGATCAAGACAAAAACATCTAGAATCACCTCTTCATATAATATATGCTTGAAATTCAAAGAACTGCTGGGTAAACAGACTTTAATAATTAACTAACAACTACTCATCACATTTCTTTTATTGTTTTAACAGCTTTGTTTTATAGTAGATACCATTGTAAATAGTTATTTTAGTTTTTATTATTGTTCTTTTAGATATGTATATTTGTTTTATAATATTTCTATTATCATATATTAATGCTGTGTTGTTAAAATTGTCAATAAAAACAATTGAGAAAAAAAGAATTTTAGCTACAGGAACCTTTCAGAGAACAACAGGGGACATGCTGGGGGTGTCACAGGCATCAGTATCCAGGATCCTAGATCAGTTCCTGAATGCTATGCTGCAACATGCCAGTCAGTACATATATTTTCCCCATACAGCTCAGGACAGAGCCAGAATTATGCAGGAGTTCTACCCTGTAGCATACTACCCTGAAGTCCTGGGTGCCACACACTATACACATATAGAAATCAAAGCACAACCTGGAGAACAGGGAAGGGTGTACATAAACAGAAAGTGCTAACACTCTATTAACTTCCAGGTCATGTGTAATGATAAGGGTATCATCCTGAATGTGTGCGCTGGCAACCCAGGCAGTTACCATGACTCACATATCTGGCACAGCTCTCAACAGTATGAGAATGTTACTAAGGGGGATATCCCACAGGGTCATTTACTGGGAGATGAAGGTTATGCACTGGATGATACCCATCAGAAATGCACACACACACCAACGGAGGTGCCAGTGGTTGAGAGACAGAGTCAGCCCTGAACTAAAACTCTTGCAACTGCTGGATTTCCAATGTAAGTGTTGAACCTAGAATAGAAAAAGAAATGAATGGGATATCCTTGCATACTGTTACTTGGTAATGTAAGTATAAGGAGGGTGATTTTTACAACAATTACATCAAGATGTGATAGCACTGACTTATGTGAATACTTGTGTCCTCTATCAAGTAATAGGCCTTATGTCTAAAATGTACAGATTTTCACTGAATGTCCACATTTTGACCTCATATGTTTGTAATAGCAAATCATTAAAAAGTGAAGTTAGAAAATAATGACACAAATTTCATATCCCTCAGAACAAACATAAAAATAGTAATGCAAAACCTGTTATTCTATCAACTGTCTTAAGTTTTTGAGACCACAATGTTTAACAACTCTCCCCATTGTTGGGCCTTTGTCACACATTTATTTATGGCTTGGTCCAGCTTTGTTGGTCTAAGAGTTTGGTAGGGATGTACACATTACAAAAACCTGTAAGAAAACAGTACAATTTGCAAAACAGCATCACAAAAACATATATACTAAGCAGTAAGTCAGCTATGCACCCTGAGCATCAGACCAAAGACTTGTGTATCCTTGAATCCAAAAGTTGAAAACAAGGATAAGGCACAGTTATCATCATTTTCTCAGGGTGTTGTGTGTGTGGGGAGGGGGGGGGGCTAGGCTGATACAAAAGATAGTGAGTGCATATTAGTAAGTAAGAGAAACAAGCAGACATTTTGATAAAGTATCAAATGGCCACTGAGACAGAATGAGCTTTAAGCCTCATGACTGACCAATCTGTTATGTGTGTGTGTCTATATGGACACTCTGGTGAAAGTGGTGTGTCAGTGGCTTCAAGAACACAGCCAAGTGCTGTGCTAACTCTACATCCTGGTATGTCAGACAGGTGTGACCCATGCATGGTAGAGGTGACAGTTCACCATCATTGTCCCAGAGCCTGAGAAATGGCACTGCCAGGAGTTGCACTGGCATGTCCACACCCATGGTCAAAGGCACTGCTGCTACCTGAACATGATTGATGTCTGCTGGATGAGCTCTCCTCATGAGTACACCCAGGACCACAACCCCATTGCCTGCCACATCTGGGTATGGATACCTCAACCACTGACTGAGCAGTGGAAGCAGTCCCATTGTGGGAGCATGATTGCACATGGCCACATTGGTTAACATCAGATGATGTGGTTAACCTACGTCCATGTGGATGCTGTCCCTCCTCCCAGCAGACATCCCATCACAAACACCATCCTTTCCAATGTGTCATTCATCCAATCCATTGAATCGGCAACACAGTGGAGGCAGTCACACACGTCAAACTGTGCCACATATGCAACCCTAGGCATTTCCTCAGAGGCCCTATTGGAATGTGCCTGCATCTCCATGATGGCCCTAAACATACGTTGAGTGATGCGAAAAGATATACCTCGATCAGGTGGAGGATGGACAGCAGACCTCCTCCGAGCATCCCTAACAACCCTCCTGCATGCACCTCACCCACACTTTGGTGACAGCCAGAGTGAACAGGCACTGAAGCCGCAGTAGCCACACTACTCTGATCAAGTGTCTCACCCTCCACCTGCCCAATATCTGAGGGCTCACTGGAATGGATTTGCATAGGCCTACTCGCTGTTTCCAATAGAATTATAGGGGATGGCTGAATGTCAACCTCAGTGTCAGATTCAACCTCTGCATTCCCCGACTGTGCTTGGGTTGGCTACCATCATCATCATCATAGTCTACCGATAATCTGACATCAAGTGGTAAGAGTTCTACACTTCCAATGTCATGATCTATGTGATAATAAACAACAAACACAGGAATGAAATTAATAGCTACACTACTACAGTTCAATACATGCTAACAAATTAACACTGGTGTCACTATCACAGATGGTACAGCAATACACACACAGTCCTGATACTCACCTCACACATATAGATAAATCAATATTCCTGTGAAATTCTCATCATTACTGCAATAAAAATGTTTGACTTACCATGTGCAGACATCTCCACACTTCCTAGGCAGGATGGTCCTGGAAGAAGTTATGCAATATGTAAGGATACCATCATCACAATAACAATAACACAGGGGGAAAATATTTTGGCCTTTATACATCCATTAATAATACATTTAACTAAAACTTGGATGACACTTCCATCCCAAGTCCATATGTAATGAACTAGAATGTGCTGTTAACTGTATCAATTGATAACTACCACTCCCACCAAAAAAATTCTTAAACCAACTTAAGTATTGCTTTCAGTATTTTACTACACAAGAAATATTTAATAAATTACATAGGTAAGCCTACCTGGAAGTTCTGCCTGGGACATACTTGTCCTCCCTGAAATAGCACCACCAACATTAATGCTGTTGTGCACTTTCCACTGAGCTCTCTGAATACCTGACAGTGGACAGAAACTCTCCATTTGGTGTCAGTGGAGGCTCTGTATAAGGGTCCCCCCAGTAAACAACTGTCCATGGACCACTGCAGCTACTCTCCTCTAGGCAGATGAAATCATGTTAGTGTACCTATGATGCACCTGATCATATGCCCTGCTACATCCCCCAACAGCGTTCACATCAATCACTAGCTGGCTCCAAATTTGCATTCTTCCAGACAAATTCCTACATCCCCACTCAAGCAGAAATGCTTGGATGATAATGTCATTTTCAGAGTCACTAAAGGGGGGTTTGCGGCAATTGGGACGCTTGTGTGCAGTAGTCCTAGGTGACATAAAACACAAAAGAAGTTTACTACACATAAATACTACATAAATAAAAGTCCTGCTTAGATACAACACATATTAGTTTTTTCAATATTACCCGCTGGGGAAACAAAAACTTTCAAGTTATTCAAATATAAAAAATGTGGTTGTAACATATCAGTCACACACAAACCTAGGTTTGATCCAAAACAAGGAATAACAATAGCAAAACAAACCTTTGTAAAAACATTTTGATTGTGCCAACATAGAACAGGAACTTGGGCTCCCCACCCTCAAAACAACAGGCAAATGACATTTTTGTACAAAGGAATAAAACATCAGTTAATTGTTATAAGTGCTATTGAGCAAACTGTCCCAAAAATGGGTCTATATTATGTTATCAAACGTTAATTTGTTCAAAAATGTAATTATCAACCCGTAAATGTTGAAGTAGCATAATAGCAAAATCCCAAAATATCGAAACTCACAAGATCGAATTGCCATAGTTGGCCCACTTCACATCCCGTGCCTGTGTTAAGCTAACTCCTTAACTGCTAGTCAAAACAAACCTAAATAACTACTAACATACACCCCATAAATATTTTCAAGCAACCTAACTAAAATGTATCAGCAAATGGAATTCACACTGTCATTAAAACTACTTACTAAAATTGACTAATATCCCTAACCAGTATAACTATAACATAAAAACAAATGTATGCTGTTCACCGATTTCTGCTGTTGTGTGGGCCTGCGCCCCCCACTCCCCCTCCTAATTATATATACCAACTCCGAGATTGTACTACAGTGGAGAAAGTGGAATGTGAAGTGTCAGACAACATCATAAAGTTGTACTATTTTATTATAAATGTGACATATAGATATATGCTATACAAATATAGTTTTCCTGCACAGTGAACTTTACAAGTCCGTAGACTTATTTAGTAGCTAATTACTTTCTCATGAACTAACTCTGACGCGATGCCGTACGGACGTGATACATCAGTAAATTGCAGTGGGCCAACTATAACTTTTCAAAAACGCTGATTTTGACATTTTCAAACTTTGCTATTGTGGAAGTTCGACATTTTTGGGTCGATACTTACGTTTTCGAACAAATTCTTGTTTGATAACGTAATATAACCCCCCAAAAAACATGTATACACATTTACCACAGATTATTCATTTTTATGCATTTGCCAGTCACCTCTACCTGTGACCAGCATTCCCCAAGAGCTGTCTATGGGTCATCCTAGAAGGCTAACATCCTTGTGTCATTGACAATATAGGATATTTACATGTCACTGAAATAACAATAGAAAAATGTGAAGAAAAACAGTTGTAGCATTAACACTTGTGATGAAAGTTAATAAGGCTGTGCATCTGAGAAAGTTAAGTACCCTGGCAAAAATGCCTATGCCATCAGTAAACTTCTAAGAAGTACATATAAATAAAAATAGCATTTGACAATGAATATATACATATATATATATATATATATATATATATATATATATATATATATATATATATACATATATATATATATATGTGTGTGTGTGTGTGTCTGTGTGTGTGTGTGTGTGTGTGTGTGTGTGTGTGTGTGTGTGTAAATATTTTTCCTAGTGACGTGAACAAATCCAGTATATAACTGAAAAATGCAATTATATCTTATCAAGATCAGTAGTCTTCTGTGCAGATAAATCTAAAGCAGTAGCAATATTCTTTTTTTTGTTATCCACATAAACAAGTCTCCTCACCTTCAGGTTCCCTAGGTACATGGTTCCCTTTTTATACTGTAAATTCAGGCCTCTGAGCACGGTGAAGATGCAAATGAGGTGTAAACTCAAAGGGCAGTTTCTGGTGTATTCTCCAGTCCAACTGGTGAATCTGGGCATTTTGAGGCAATGTTACAACTCCAAACACTCAACAAGCAAGTTGGTCACAAGTACCCGAAACTGCACTGATAAACCAAAAAAAAAGGTACAATCCAGATAGCCAGTCCCAGATGATTGGGACTGGCTATCTGGATTGTACCTTTTTTTGGTTTATTAATGTTACAACACCCTCATGTACACAGACAACCCTCTCCTCCTACCATCAAACACTAACATATGTGAGAGATGCAATTATACAGCCAAACTGGAGGCAAAGCTCTCTCAACCCAAGAATGAAAATGACAGTCAAAAGGAGAAGGGTAATACTTGCAACACACCACCAGTCTCACATAGACCTAATAAACCAACACCAGCAAATAACACACATGAATACATGAAAATATACTCGGAGGCTCTAAATAAAAATCTGCAAAAGCAACAGAGACCTCCAAAGCAGACATCCAAGCAACCTCCACACCCCATCACCAGCCATGAAACACATACTTCACATAATCAGTGTGCCATGCAATCACAGCCCTTAAGGCAAAATAACATACCCAACACACTAGTAATAGGTGACTCTATAGTCAGGCACACTGATGTCCCACTAACTAGGCTGGACAAGGAGAAGGTTACAGTTAGCTGCCTGTCGGGTGCCAGGATCCGCCACATAACGCAAGCACTCAGGTCACTCCAGAACAAGTACAAATATGACAATTGTCCATGTCGGTGTGAAAGACCTCAGACGTACCTCCCTGAACTACATGAAAAGAAACATGGAAGAGCTCTCTGATTATGTAGCCCAAGCCAGTATGACCCTGACCCTGAGTAGCATTCTGCCCTTACCACGAATGATGCCACAGTATAAAGAAAAAATGATCAATTTCAACAATTGGCTAAGTTTCTGGTGTCATTCAAAGGGGATCCAGTATCTGTACGCCTGGGATGACATGCTCGACAAGCCATGTTGCTTCACAAGAGGTGGCTTGCACCTGTCACCCTTAGGCTTTCGAATACTGGCCAAGGCTCTTGCCACCCCCATAGTGCCTTTTTTAGATAAGGCTCAAAAGACAGATCCACCACCATAAATAGCACAAGTAACCAAAAACTGAGGGTAATGCTACTCAACACCAGAAGTCTAAACCTCAAAATGCACGCACTCAAGGCACTCCTTAGTATGGAGAACATCGACATCTCTGCAGTAACAGAAACCTGGTTTAAGGCTCCTGAGAGCACCCCAGCACTACTAGGCTATAACTCATACCATACCTTTTAGCCACAGAACCAGGACTGAAACACAAATGGTGGGGGTGTATCCATATTCATCAAGGATACCCACATCTCCAGGTTAGTGTGCAGCACAATGCATCAGAGATCATCCATGTGCAACTAACAATGGGCAAAACTGCAATCCAAATTGTAGCTAGCTACAGATCACCTACCATGACCCAGGACCCCCATTCCGCATTTCTGGAGACACTGGAAAATATGAAGGTCCTACCAAACACCCTAATACTGGGTGATTTCAATTACCCAAACATAAACTGGGAGACCTACTCAAGTACTAACTCGCTTGCCCAATGCTTCTTATAAACCTGAATGCCCTGGATCAACTGGTCAACACCCCCACCAGAGGGAACAACATATTGGACCTGGTCATCACCAACATGGGCGACCGGTGTTCCACACCAGAGGTCAACCCCTCGCTGGTTAGATCAGACCATAGACTAATCATTCTGGATATCCACATTCCGCCCCACCCCCAATCAAGGAAACCACTTGAAAAACTTTTCAAAAGCAAACTTCACATTACTTAAGACCACGGTGGAAAGGTTCACAACCCCCATGCTAAAGGACAATGCTGTCCAAGCTGCTGAAACTTTTACAAAGGCACTCTATGAGCATCTGCAGGAATGCATGGATCGTGCTATCCCAAGTAAAACCAAGACTCACTCCTCCAAGAAAAGGAAACCAGTCTGATGGACCCCTGTCATAAACAAGCTATACAACAGAAGGAGGAAACTAGTACAGAAAAGAGTAAAATCCCAAGAAGGAAAGACATCCCTGATCAGTATCAGCAAGAAACTACGATCCCTCATTAAATCATCCAAGGCTAGTTTCAAAAGAAAAATTGCCAATGACTCCAAAGATAACCACAAAGCGTTCTTTAGCTATGTCAAAAACCTAAGTGAAAACTCTCAGATCTGCTCTGAGTTAGTGCAGAATGGCACAAAATACACTGAACTGACTGATATTGCCAACATTCTAGCAGACAGGTTTAGTGCAAACTACACCCCCCTCTCACCCCCTAAAGGGCCCCTAACCATACCAGAAGAATGTAGGGCCCCATCAATCACCGACACACAGGTTAAACAACCCTATCCAAAGCCAAAAACACAGCTTCAATGGGGCCGGACAGTGTCCCAGGCTGTGTCTTACAAGAGCTCCAAAATGGACTAACCCCTCACCTAAACACACTGTTCAAACTCAGCCTCTCTACAGGCTACGTACCCACAGAATGGTGCACAGCAACAGTTATCCAACTCCACAAAGGTGGAGCCAAAATGGACCCTGAGAACTAACGAACGCTAATTCCACCTAAAACGCGGCTTCTCAGCGCTTCTGTGGATCCCTAGTGATATCTGCATTGCCTACTGTACTTATTTCCTTGCTTCGCGTGAAAGAAAGTTACTGTTTGTCGTTTTTGCATTTAAGTTACCTGTAACACATTGCACTTGTTACCTGGCACTTGCTCACTAAAGCAATTATAAGTCAGCACTAAAAATTAAAAGCACTACACCCTCGCTCCCCATTGGCCCTTGTTTTCAATTATAAAGGAATTCCCAATATTATTCTAGCATGTCCAAAGGTCAGTTGTCAATCTCCTCTCCGGTCCAGCTGGTGAATATGGGAATCTTGAGGCAATGTTACAACTGCCTCATGTACACAGACAACCCTCTCCTCCTCCCAACAAATTCCAACACATGTGAGAGATGCAACCATATAGCCAACTGGAGGCTAAGCTCTCTCAACTCAGTACTGGCATAACCAGTCAGGAGGAGAAGGAAACCACACTCACTACAATTCCAGTCTCACATAGACCTACCACGACAGCAAACCAAACACATAATCACACAAAAACATACTTGGAGGCTCTAAATAAAGATCTGCCTAAGCAGCAGAGACCTCCAAAGCAGACACCCAAGCAACCGCTACCCCAAAACAAAACACGTGCAACACATATCTCACAAAGCCAGTGTGCCAAACAGTCACAGCCCTTAAGGCTAAACAACACACCTGATACACTTGTAATAGGTGACTCTATTGTCAGGCACACTGACATCCCGCTCACCAGGCTGAACAAGGAGAAGGTCACGGTGAGCAGCCTGTCTGGTGCTAGGATCCACCACATAACACAAGCACTCAGGTCACTCCAAGGCAAGTACAAATATGACTCAGTCATTGTCCATGCTGGTGTGAATGACCTGAGATGTACCTCCCTGGACTACATGAAAAGAGACATAGAGGAGCTCTCTGAGCATGTAGCCCAGGCTGGTATGAACCTGACCTTGAGTAGCATCTTACCCTCACCAAGAATGATGCCACAATATGAAGACAAGATGATCAATTTCAACAATTGGCTTAAGTATTGGTGTCATTCAAAGGGGATCCAATGCCTGTCAGCTTGGGATGATATGCACGACAAGCCACGATGCTTTGCTAGGGACGGCTTGCACCTGTCACCCCTGGGCTTTCGGATATTGGCAAAGGCTCTTGCTACCCCCATAGTGCCTTTTTTAGGCAAGGCTCAAAAGACAAACCCACCTCCATAGGTATCACAAGGGATAAGAAACTAAGAGTAATGCTACTCAACGCCAGAAGTCTAAACCTCAAGATGCATGCACTCGAAACTCTCCTTAGCATGGAGAACATCGATATCTGTGCAGTAACAGAAACCTGGTTCAGGACTCCCGAGAGCACCCCAGCACTACCAGGTTATACCTCATACCATGCTTTTCGGCCCCAAAACTTGGATCGAATCACAAAAGGAGGGGGAGTATCGATATTCATCAAAGATACCCACACCTCCAGGTTGGTGGCAAAGCACGAAGCATCAGAGACTATCCATGTGCAACTAACAGTGGGTAAAACTGCCTTCCAGTTTATAGCCTGCTACAGACCACCCTCCCAAACCCAGGAACCCCACTCTGCCTTCCTGAAAACACTGGAAAATATGAAGGTCACTCCGAACACCATTATATTGGGCGACTTTAACTACCCAAACATAGATTGGGAGCATTACTCTAGCTCCAACACCCTTGCCCAAAGGTTCCTAGAATTCATAAACTCAAATGCTATGGAACAACTTGTTACCACTCCCACAAGAGGGAAAAACATACTGGACCTGATCATCACCAACATGGGGACTCTATGCTCCAGACCAGAAGTGTATCCCTCACTGGTAAGATCAGACCATAAACTGATCTCACTGGATATTCACATCCCGACCCCACCCCCTGCCCAGAAAACCACAGTGAAAAACTTCTCTAAAGCAAATTTCACACTCCTCAAAACCGAGGTGGAATCCTTCAAAGCCCCCGGGCCTGTGGAAAATACGGCCCAGACCGCAGAATCCTTTATAAATGCATTCAATGAACACCTTCAGGAATGCATGGATCATGCAATCCCAGATAAAACCAAGACCCAATCCTCCAAAGGCAGACGACCTGTCTGGTGGACCCCAGGCATAAACAAACTATACAATAGAAGGAGGAAGCTACTACATGATAGAGCAAAATCCCAAAAAGGGAAGGCATCTCTGATCAGTATTAGCAAAAAACTAAGGGCACTCATAAAATCGTCAAAGGCCAGCTTCGAGAGAAAAATTGCACAGGACACTAAGGATAATCACAAGGCTTTCTTTAGTTATGTTAGGAACCTGGGTGGGAATTCCCAGATATGCTCAGAATTAGTCCAAAATGACAAAATATACACTGATCCCACAGACATTGCCAACATCCTAGCTGACAGGTTCAGCGCAAACTTCTCCCCCCCCTCCTTACCAAAAGGGCAAATATCTATCCCAGCAGAGTGCTGCCCCCCTGACATCTCAGATGCTAAGGTGGGAGCCGCCCTCTCCAAAGCAAAAAACACAGCATCAATGGGACCAGACGGTGTCCTAGGCTGCGTCCTACATGAACTCCAAGAAGAGCTAAACTCAAACATAAAACTACTGTTCAATCTCAGCCTTACTACAGGATATGTACCCAAAGAGTGTCATACAGCAACAGTGGTCCCTCTCCACAAAGGTGGTGCCTCAACGGACCCTGGAAACTATCGCCCCATAAGCCTGACTAGCTTGGTCTGCAAAGCTATGGAAAGGATCATCATGGACCTTATAAATAAAGATATTGGGGACCTACAGACATTGGATCCTACCCAGTTCGGCTTTGTTAAGGGCAGATCCTGCCTCTTAAACCTGGTTGACTTCTTTGAAACAGTCACCAAGGCCATCGACGAAGGGAAGGTGGTCCACACAGCCTATCTGGACCTCGCAAAAGCCTTCGATACAATACCCCACTCGGGCATTATAGATAAGCTCACCAGCTTAAATATAAACCCCTATGTCACTAGATGGGTTGCAAATTGGCTCAAGGACAGAACCCACATGGTTAGAATTGTTGGAGCCACGTCAGACTCCAAACCAGTTACAAGTGGTGTCCCACAAGGCTCAGTCCTGGGACCTCTCTTGTTTGGTATATATTTCTCGGAGGTACAGGCCAACACGGAAGGACTGTGGCTGACCAAGTTCGCAGATGACTGCAAACTAGGTGCCATAATAGACTCTCCAGCCGACACAAGCATCCTCCAAAAGGGCCTCATAGAAACAGACAACTGGTGCCAGAGCCATGGCCTCAAGCTAAACGCCAAAAAGTGTATAGTCATCCCCTTTGGCAAAAACAAAGTGCCAACAAATTACCACATAGGTGGTAATCCATTAAGTACAGAAGAAGTAATTAGGGACCTGGGGACCCAAGTTGATAGCAATCTCTCATTTGACAACCACGTGGCCAAAGTGGTTAGAAAAACATTTTATATAGCCCACCTAATCATGAAGGGATTCACATCTAGATTAGGGGAGGTCATCGTGCCTCTTTACTCATCCCTTATCAGGCCCATAATCGAGTACAATGCCCCTTTTGGGATGTACCTTACCAAACACCTGCAGCAACTGGAAAGGCCCCAAAAGTACCTCACCAAGAGGATCAAAGGGCTCAAACAGATGCCATATGCTGCCCGGTTAAAGAAACTTCAGCTCTACTCAGTGGCATACCGCCTGCTCAGAGGTGACCTGTGCCTGACGTATAAGGCCATGTCCAACCCAGAATTAAGGGACATGCTGCACCTCAAAAAATCCAAATCCCATCGAGCTACATGCTCGAGAGACTTGAACCTCAGCACTGAAATAAATAGGACATGCTGGAGGGACAGATTCATAACCCAGAGGCTCCCTTCACTATGGAATAAAATCCCAGTCCAGGTTAAGCAGAGTCCCTCATTGATTCTCTTCAAGAGGAGTCTTGATGAGTGGATGGGAGATCATAGGTTTACCCCGGGTATCACTTCTGTGTCACTGTTAGACAGAGGCACAGTATACTAACCTCGAAAAAGGGCATAGCAAAATTAATTTAAAATGGGTGGCGAAAGCCAAACATACTCTGGCTAGGCTTATAAATGCCCTAGGGCAGATAGCCTAGTATGAACCTATGAACCTATAAGCCCGACTAGCCTGACCTGCAAGGCTATGGAGCGCATCATCGTGGAACTCATTAACAGAGACATTAGGAACCTCCAAACCTTGGTCCCTACCCAGTTTGGCTTTGATAAGGGCAGATCATTCCTCCTAAATCTGGTGGACTTCTTTGACACAGTTACCAAGGCATTAGACGAGGGAAAGGAGGTCCACACAGCCTACCTAGACCTCACAAAGGCTTTTAACACCATTCCCCATTCTAGTATTATAGACAAGCTCACCAGCTTGAACATAAACCCCTACATCACGAGATGGGTTGCCAACTGGCTCATTGATAGAACCCACATGGTGAGAGTTGCAGACTCTATGTCTGACTCTAAACTGGTAACAAGTGGCATCCCCCAGGGCTCAGTCCTAGGGCCCTCCTGTTCGGTATATACTTCTCAGAGGTACAGGCAAGCATAGGAGGACTATGGCTGACCAACTTCGCAGACAACTGAAAACTAGGGGCCATAATTGATTCTCCAGCTGATACAGACACCCTCCAGAAGGGTCTCACTGAGACGGCTACCTAGTGTCAAAATCATGGCCTCAAGCTAAATAACAAAAAGTGCATAGTCATCCACTTTGGAAAAAATAAAGTACTCGAGAACTACCACATAGGTGGTAGTCCCCTAAATACAGAAAATGTAATAAGGGATCAGGGGACCCAAGTAGATAGTAATCTCTCCTTTGAAAATCATATTGCCAAGGTGGTTAGAAAATCCTTCTATGTGGCCCACCTAATCACAAAAGGGTTCGCATCTAGAACAAAAGAGGTTATTGTGCCTCTCTACTCATCACTTATTAGACCCATCATAGAATACAACTCCCCATTTGGGATGTACCTTATAAGACACCTGCAACAACTGGAAACACCACAAAAGTACCTCACTAAGAGGATTACTGGCCTCAAACAGATGCCCTATGCAGCCCGACTCAAGAAACTCCAGCTGTACTCCGTTGCATACCGCTTACTCAGAGGTGATCTCTACCTGACATACAAGGCCATGTCCAACCCAGAATTGATGGACATGCTCCACCTAAAAAAAAAACAAATCCCGGAGAGCCACATGCTCTAGAGATATAAGCCTCACCACAACAATAAATAGGACATGTTGGAGGGATAGATTCCTGTCCCAGAGACTCCCCATGCTTTGGAACAGGATTCCAATATACATCAGGCAGAGCCCCTCACTAACACTCTTCAAGGGAAACCTTGACAGGTGGATGGGAAACAGAAAATTTACCCCGGGGATCACTGCAGTGGCTCTGCTGCACAGTGGCACAGGGAACTAATGGCTCTGCTGGACAGAGGCACAGGGAACTAATCTAAGGGGGTGGCAAAAGTCAACACATTCTGGTTAGGCTTATAAATGCCCTTGGGCAGATAGCCTAGTACTCACCTATGAATCCCAAATTCTTGTCTCCATGTATCCGATGTAAACATAGTGCAGGCACTCCCTCAGTGTTTGTTGCTAATGTATTACAACTGTGAATGATTACTGGTAGGGAGAAGGAAAATACAACAGCAATTCCGACTCCCTTACCTCTAGTGGGTGTGTCAGCCAGGTTAGACTTACAAAGTGTAGAAGTAATTGTATCAAGGTTTTAAATGTTAGTAATATTTCACAGTTTCTGTTCAGTAATATCCAACCTCCCCTGTATTTGTTGAAAACTATATATTATTGTCATTTAATATTCTCACGCATTTTAAGGATAATGATACAAAATGCCTTACAGACTGCATGTCTCAGATTATTGCTCAGATAAGAGATGAACACTATACAAAGATAAGACAGAGATGCATTTCTGCAAACAATAGTCATAAATGGTTGTGTGATCACTCATTGCACTACATCTGAAATCAACACATGTCGAAACAACTGAGAATGTACAAGTGCCATATGTCTTGTTAATACTGTGGATGATTTTGGACTTGCTTGAATGTACAATCAATTTCATTCTGGCTGCAGAGCTGTTTCTGTGGCAGAGAGGTATAAGACACCCGTACTGTGTTTTGTAGGTTTATTGGTGTGAGAGTTCAAATCCAGACCTGTGTAAACATTTTTCATGTGTATTAACATTTATTTTGAACTGCTGTTTATTTTAAATGTTTTTAATATACCAGTATTTGCACAGTACACTACTTAGTGCAAACATGGGAAATGGATTAATACAATAAATGTCATGTAATGTACTTTTCTGATAACCAATACATAAACTACACCTGTGAATAATGCATACGTGTAGCACATCTGCTAAACATGGTGATCCACAGAGCATATACTATCTGTAGATGATGTTTCAACTCCCACAGTTGTCTTTTAAGGATGAAACCTAAGAAACACTGCTCACGCAGATAAAATAAGTTTAGCTTTGCTTCTCAAGTTTGCACATCACTTACTGTCATGCAAACCAGGACTAATGGCCCACAAATGAAGCAGATAGAATGCCTACAGACAGGATACAAATATTCTCGATTTAAAAAAGGATATATTGTTGCATTTTTGCTTTCCATTGTGCAAACCCACTATGCGGAGTTATGGGGAGTTAGCAACCTTCCCCAACACCTGCGGGTCTAGAACATCTACAGAGAGGAAGCAGACAGTAGACAATTTCAAAACCAACACATTCTATCAAGTGGGTTGAGCACCATGCAAACACACTAAGCAGCATTGCACAGTGGTTAACACACAGACGTTAATAATGAATATGGAAATATGCAACTGTTTTGTAACTTTTTCTGTGGCATCAAGTGTAAGTGCAAGGCTGTAATAGAGATGATCCTGGGTTCTAATATAGCAAATTCCAAATATTTTTACTGTTGTTCCATTTTACTTTATATTAAAATTCACATGAGAAAATTTATTACACACTCCCAATTTTATTAATGGTTGTACACTCAATTTTTATAAACTCATATGAATTATTTGTGTGCATGAGGGTATACTGACTAATATGTTTCTGTAATCATAATTGTGTTCTCTGGCCTTGGATAGTCTTCATACTTCAATAATAGTCATATGCACAGGGATGTATAAACCAGGACACACACACACATATATGGTTAACCCCTCAGTCTGTCATGTGTATTTATATATAAATAATAAGTCTGTCTGAGAAGCACTTATTCTGTGGCAAGGATGAAAAATCACTACTGTGGAAGAAATTATTTTGTCCCTCGTGCATAGGTTTGAATCTCACATTGTAGAAATTAATTTTATCAGTGTGTAGAGCCACACTGAAAGTGTGTCAGGTCAGAAACTTTATTTCTCCAGTACATATCTGCAAAGTTAAATTACCTAACAGTTACAGCAGCACATACCCCTCAAACTAATGCCAAGTGTTAGATTAATCTTCCAGTGTCAAAAACTTTCCTCCCTGTTTGGCACTATTACTCTTCACTTAACATTGCTAAACTGCAGTTGGCATCATTGTTTGGGTTTGCACAATACCAGTAAATGTGATAACAGGCATTGGTAGAAAATCATTCTTAATTATTGCTGTTGTCCCTGGTTGGACATGTCTGGTGGTTGAAGGGAAAGTGCCCAATTTATGGTGTTGAGGAGTTCAGAATCTTCAGTGGACTTCTTGTAAAGCACCACAGCTGAATGCTGTTGCAGGGGGACTATACCAGCTCCCATTACAAGTCTCATCATCATCTTCTTTCAGCTGTTCTCATTAGGGGTCACCACAGTGGATCACCTGTTTCATTTCTTCCTGTCCTCTGCATCTTGCTCTGTCACACCAACCACCTGCATGTCCTCTCTCACCACATCCATAAACCTTATCTTAGGCCTTCCTCTTTTCCTGTTACCTGGTAGCTTCATCCTTAGCATCTTTTTCACAATATACTCCACATCCCGTCTCAGCACATGTCCAAACCAACGTAATCTTGCCTCTCTGGCTTTGTCTCCAAACCTTCCAACCTTGGCTGACCCTCTAATATACTTATTCCTAATCCTGTCCACCCTCGTCACACCCAGTGCAAATCTTAACATCTTTAACTCTGCCATATCCAGCTCAAACTCCTGCCTTTTTGTCAATGCCACTGTCTCCAACCCATATAACAAAGCTGGTATCACTACCCTCTTGTAGACCTTCCCTTTCACTCTTACAGGTACTCGTCTGTCACAAATCACTCCTGACACTCTTCTCCACCCACTCCATCCTACCTGTACTCTCTTCTTCACCTCTCTTCCACACCCACCATTACTCTGAACTATTGACCCCAAGTATTTAAACTCATTCACCTTCGCCACCTCTACTCCTTGCATTCTCACCATTCCTCTATCCTCCCTCTCATTCACACACATATATTCTGTCTTAGTCCTGCTGACCTTCATTCCTCTTCTCTCTAGAGCATATCTCCATCTCTCCAGGGTCTCCTCCACCTGTTCCCTACTCTCACTACAGATCACAATGTCATCTGCAAACATCATAGTCCATGGGGACTCCTGTCTGATCTCGTCTGTCAACCTGTCCATCACCATTGCAAATAAGAAAGGGCTCAGAGCTGATCCTTGATGTAACCCCACCTCCACCTTAAACGCATCCATCACTCCCACCGCAGATCTCACTGCTGTCACACTACCCTCGTACATATCCTGTACCACTCTTACATACTTCTCTGACACTCCTGACTTCCTCATACAATACCACAACTCCTCTCTAGGCACCCTGTCATATGCTTTCTCCAAGTCTACAAAAACACAATGCAACTCCTTCTGACATTCTCTGTACTTCTCCATCAACACTCTCAGAGCAAACATTGCATCTGTAGTCCTCTTTCTTGGCAAGAAACCATACTGCTGTTCACTAATCATCACATCCCTTCTTAACCTAGCTTCCACTACTCTTTCCCATAACTTCATGCTGTGACTGATCAATTTAATCCCTCTGTAGTTACTACAGCTCTGCACATCACCCTTATTCTTAAAAATCGGTATCAAAACACTTTTTCTCCATTCCTCAGGCATCCTCTCATTTTCCAAGATTTCATTAAACAATCTGGTTAAAAACTCCACTGCCATTTCACCTAAACACCTCCATGCTTCCACAGGTATGTCATCTGGGCCAACAGCTTTTCCATTCTTCATTCTCTTCATAGCTATCCTTACTTCCTCCTTGCTAATCCATTGTACTTCATGATTCACTATCCCTACATCATCCAACCTTCTCTCCCTCTCATTCTCTTCATTCATCAACCCCTCAAAGTACTCTTTCCATCTCCTCAACACACTCTCCTCGCTTGTGAGTATGTTTCCCTCATTATCCTTTATCACCTTTACCTGCTGCACGCACATCTTTCCTAGCTCGGTCCCTCTGTCTAGTCAATTGGTACAGGTCCTTTTCTCCCTCCTTAGTGTCCAACCTTTCATACAACTCTTCATATGCCTTATCCTTAGCCTTTGCCACCTCTCTCTTTGCCATGCACCTCATCTCCTTATACTCCTGTCTACTTTCTTCATCTCTCTGACAATCCCACTTCTTCTTTGCCAACCTCTTTGCCTGTATACTCTTCTGTACTTCTTCATTCCACCACCATGTCTCCTTGTCATCCTTCCTCTGTCCTGATGTGATATCAAGCACCTTTCTAGCCGTCTCTCTTACTAGCTCTGCTGTAGTTACCCAGCTATTTGGTAACTCTTCACTGCCACCCAGTGCCTGCTTAACTCATCCCTGAACTCCACCTCACAATAACCCTTTTTCAATTTCCACCATTTGATCCTTGGTGCTGCCCTCACACTCCTCCTCCTCTTCTTGATCACCAACATCATCCTACAAACCACCATCCTATGCTGCCTAACTACACTTTCTCTGGCCACCACTTTACAGTCTCCAATCTCCTTCAAACTTTCCCTCCTACATATGATATAATCCACCTGTGTGCATCTTCCCCCACTCTTGTATGTCACCCTATGCTCCTCCCTCTTGTTAAAATATGTAATCACCACAGCCATATCTATCCTTTTTGCAAAATCCACTACATCTGACCTTCTGCATTCCTTTGTTTAACACCATACCTACCCATCACTTCCTCATCCCCACTGTTCCCTTCACCAACATGCCCATTTAAATCTGCTCCAATCACCACTCTCTCACCCTTGGGTACAGTCATCACCACTTCATCCAATTCACTCCAAGATTTTTCTTTCTCATCCATTGCACACCCAACTTGTGGAGCATATGCACTAACAACATTAATCATTACATCATCAATTTCCAGCTTCATAAACATCACTCTATCTGACACCCTTTTCATCTCCAAAACACTCTTCGCATACTGTTCCTTCAGGAGAGCTCCTATGCCATTTCTCCTCCCATCCACACCATGATAAAACAATTTGAACCCATCTCCGATACACCTAGCCTTACTCCGCTTCCATCTGGTCTTTTTCACACACAATATACCAACCTTCCTTCTGTCCATCATATCAGCTAGCTCTCTCCCTATACCAGTCATACTGCCAACATTCAAAGTTCCGACCCTCACTACCACAGTCCTAGCCTTTCTCCTCTCTTCCTGCCTTCAGCCATGCCTTCCGCCTCTTCTCCTCCTTCGGCCAAGTCTGAGGCATGGAATAATCTGGCCAAGGCTGTCTCCAGTGTGACTGGCATTCCACACACTAGAAAACAATGTAGGCATCACTTTAATGACCTAAAAAGGAGCAAAAGGCATATACTCAACCAGTGAGTGGATGAGGTCAGGACCACTGACATATCACAGTTGTGTGAGTATACCGCTTGTTCTCTTCTCTTTATTTCACATCCAGTGCAGAGATTATGATCAATAGAGATGCCCATTATGAGCACCAAGAGATACTGAGGGAAGCAAAGGGTATGTATGCAGCACAACAGAACTATTATTTTAGCTATATTATTTATTTCCTATACAGTTGTAGCAAAGTAAGCATGCATACCCTAACTGTAAAAACAGTCTGTAGCATAAGCCAACTGTAGGAGTTTAGTCTAATGGTGTAGTCAGATATTGTGGCTCAAATACCACAAGTAACAAATATATAGTAAAATACTTTTAAAAATAGTTTGCATAATTTAATTTCAACACAAGTGGCAGGAATGCCCTGTTGTTAACTTAATCTGTATAATTGGACCAAGCATATGTGCAATATATACACATTGCAAGGATTACTTTGAGCAATCCCTACTTATAGTTTGTAGTTGTTGAAGTATACTTAAATGTAAAAGTTGAGATAAAATTCTATATTATTGTGATAATGCATTGCATGTCACAAATAACGGTACTAATTTTATCTCTTTTTTCTCTCACCACAACCCTTATCTCTCTTTTTTTCTACATATTGTCAAACATTTTCATGTCATCCATCTCTGATAAATCACAAAATGATTTACAGCACAGGAAGGTAGGCCAACCACCATGGCTCAGCCTACCCCCATTCCACTGGCTCCTGCACCAACTCCCAGCACATCTGGAACCCAACCTGGCAGTACTGCCTCTGTTGCCCCTGCACTACCTGGGCCCTCAACATCAGGTAGCACTACCCTGGCAGCTGGTGCTGTGGTACCCTCTGGGAGTAGTGGCAGAGGTGGGGATTTTATCACCTGACAAGAGATGCCAGGATTGGTGCCTAGGGTCATGCACAGCACCATTGGTGCACACCTACACTGGATGGACAGGCTGCTATCATTTGTGGTCCATAGGAGAAGACTTCTAGCACTCCAACAGCCAAAGGAGTAAGAGGACAGTGATGACGGTCCTGTGGATGAGGGCTATATTCTCACTGTTTCCATGTTTGATGGGCATGGGCATCTCTTTTCCCCTCCCCTCCCTAACCCCAATCATGGTGTCCCCAACCTGTCATGTCCCTCACTATCCCTGTGTCTCTTCTTGTTTGTCCTGTTTGTTTGCATCTGCTTTCTCACCTACATTACTTACCTGACCCATTAATACCTATGTCCCTTACCCAGCATTACTCTCTTACCGAAGTAAAAAAAAAACAAATGGGCACCTGTTCTATCAAAAATATATATATATATATATATTGTCCCATACATAGCTCTCCACCTCAATCACATGTCTTCTTGACACACGTGATTGATCCAGCTGGCTATACAACATGATTGTGTTATTGTCACCCTTCTTTGTTGAGTTAGCAGTCCAAATTCAGCTAATATTCTGTACATATTTTCATTTTACACTATTGAAGAAGTGGATACCTATGGTTCTTTCCTACCTCCCTCCTGCATATTCCTATATGGCTTTCCCTTTGTTCTTCCCCTTCTTGAGCCCCATTTCACCACTATTCTATCTACCCCAATTTTAATATGTTTAATCTTGTAAAAAAATAGAATCTCATGCAGCACACACAAGTAAAAAAAAAAACTAAATAAATAAAAAAAAAGAAATGGAGCCCTTCACGTTTTGGCTTCTCTGTTTATTCGGAGTTTGGCATTGTGCACCAATGCCAAGTGATGGTAAATGGCTATTTGCCCAATGCAGCTTAAACACACTGCTTTAAGGTAACACACAGTGAGTGTAGAATAAAGAATTATTTCATTGCATTATCAATTCATATTTAAAACAGTTATATGCACCTGGATTTGAACCCTGTACCATCTGGACGCCAAAAGAAATGTGTTAATGCATTTACACCGGCTGTCACAGAGTTAGCTAAGAAGCAGGTGTGTTTCATACACTCAGTACTCAGAACTCTGATAATGTTAGCAATGAATCTTGCATTTGCTAGACGCTTAACTACGCAAAACAGGGAAAGCAGTAGAAACTCGTATTTTGCATGTGTTCTTTGCCATTGATCTCTCAATCCAGCTGTTTGGTAGTGCATTATGGAAAGTGAACAATAGCATGTTTGCTTATGTTTACTGTCCATTTAATAATCATCCCATGAAAGTACATGTAAAAACACAAACAAAGGGAAGGCACTTTTTGAGCACATATTTCCACTGCAGCAATCTGTTACCTCTACCCATGCACTTCAAACTTGGTATCTCAGTACATAAGAAATGCTTTCTTACATACCATGCACATCTTTATAATGACAATACACATTCAGATTTTCCAGTACTTGTAGTAATCTGGACAGCTGTTTGCAAGTAGTTTGTCAACCTGAAATTTTAAGATATACCTGCACATTGGAAAATACAAAAGCAAATGCTACACTTTGCACATTCATCAATGTGGTAACATATAGATCTTTAATATCCTGACAGTTGTACATGGCTAGCTATCCATCTCAGACAGGCCTCCCAACATCTTCTGTCAAACATCCAATGATGATGTCACATATAAATTGTCCTGTAGCCTTGCAAAAGTCATACTTGTGCTGTGGCACTTGCATTAAGTACTCAGTTCTCTAGTCTGTGTGCTTAGTTAGGTAGGGGTTCTAATCTCACTGCAGTCAACTGGTGTGTGTGTTTGTTCACTTGGTTGACATTAGAAAGACAGCATTTTACACCAGCACATGGAACACTGCTATTACCTTCTTCACCTCACCAGACACTGCTGATGTCATCACTGATAAGGTGTTGTTCGACACTCTCCAAGTCAGACTTCTGCTATGGTGCTTGCATTAAATATATAGGTCTATAGTCAGTGTACTTAGATAGGGGTTCTGTTCTTACTGCAATCAACTGGTTGGTGTGTGTGTGTGTTTATTCACTTGATTGACATTAGGAAGAGCATTTTACACCAGCATGTGGGATAATGTGATTACCATCTTCCTCTAAATGGACTCTGCTGATGTTATCAGCTATTGCTGTCTTACATGCATGTTCTGTTAATGTCACAGGCTAGGTTAAGATCCCTAGAGTGAATGACTGCTGTGCCATTAGATTTGCAGATGTGCAGCATTTCCAGTATGGCAGGGTCAGAGACTGGCCTGTAGGGCAGGCACAAGTGACCTCTCAGCAGTCTTTAAGATATAGTGTACAGTGCCAGTGCTTTCATTGTATCCACATACATCATAGTGTGTTTTTTAGGCCTTGTATTTTCTTCTTAAAGAACACCTGTGGTCTCTCCAGCTATTGCAGGTGTCGGGTGAGGTACATGCAAAAGGAGCATTGGTCTGACAGTGGTGTTGTAACATCATCAGACTTGGATGTGATGCCCTGACTTATGAGGTGTATGATGTAGAAGGCTTTTCTTACCAGTGTGGAAACATGGTGGTCAAAGTTCAGATTGCCGTCTACCTGTGTTCCCAGGTCTCATACCACTGATTTTGAGCTTGGGCGGGTATTTGCAATACTGTAATTAGCAGGGAATTCCACTTTGTAAAAGGCAATATGTCCCTCCTGTAATATGTTAACATCATTGAGAGACTCAATGATTGCATGCAAGTTGCAATCTTCAGCAAACTTGGTAAGTCAAAGGCCATCTAATTTAGCCTGGAGTTCTGAGAAATAAATTACAAACAGTAAATGGCCCAGCACAGATGCTTGTGGTATGCCACTGGTGATGGCTCTACTGGTAGAGGTTGAGTCTCCGTCTTTGACAATATATGTTCTCTTCGTGAACCGATTGGCTAACCATATAATGATGTAAGGGTTAATCCCCAGCTGGGAGAGTTTATTGATTACATAGTTACATAGGTCTTGTCTGATATACATGTTGTTAATTTGTGATATACATAACAGCTTATCACATGTTTTGATACAGTTGCAACCTTTGGGAATTCATTGTATGTGCAGTTATATGGCTACAAGCAAGAATTATTGAAGGGCTCAGCAGCACCATTGTGTGACTGTTCGCATTTCTGTCAGTAAATGTTATGCATGAGCCACAGACAACTAATCTGTAATGTGTCCTGATATGGTATCAGGCTGCTCAAACACAGCTTGCCCATGAAACATATATAGGCATATGTTGTGCAACTGATGTAAGCACATGACATTTTTACAGTTGTATGACTGTGTGCATGGTACCAGTATGTGGAATGTGATGAAGGACCATGGTTGTATGTGTAGGTCTTTTCAAACATCATGTTTTCCAATACAATTGAAATGTTAGGTGGCATACACAATTAAGCACAGATATACGTGTGGATACCACCAGACATATCCAACCGGAGTGAACAATCTGCTAGCTGACTGTTTGTCTCACATGTCACCCCCCGTCGCCACTGTCTATTGACCAATGTTTACTTGCAAACCTTACTAGTTGTCTATATTAATTAGGGCAGCACATCTGTGGACTCTGTATGGCTAATAACACAGAATCAGTGGGTTGCGACATCACAGATTGCCTATAGCGTGACTCAATACATGAACCTACCAGACACGGTTGGATCCATACTTCAACACAGCCTTCATACAGAATATGTTCCCATAGTATACATACATTTATCTGACTGGGGGGGGGGGGTGCAGCACCTGATGCATGCATGTATAGACACATCCTGACTCTCCTCATCTGTGAGATAGACCAACATGTCATCATGGACCTTTTCTAAATGTACACTGGTAATATCCTGGTTGTGTGTGAAAGATAAGTGTGATTTGTTCATGCAACATCCATGTCTGCTACATCTGTTAGATGTCCTCAAGAAGATCAACAAGAGCATACATGATGACAACACTATCCTGCAGAAACTGACCAGGCCAAGGCATCTGACACAAATCCACACTGAAGTATTACTGCAACACTGTCACAAGTGGCCATAAACACCTATATCACCAAGTAGGTAGACCACAAGATCACATACGTGACATCTAAATATGATGAAGTGTGTGAAGTGACCTATATCTAGAGTCCAATGATTAGATCCATCATCGAATCCAACTGCGATATTAGTATAACACAGACAGTATCAACACACAGAAAAGATTGCTGCTACAGCCATGAAGACACATGAGATGAAACAAAATCATGGGGGGGGGGTTATGTTATAAAAGCAAATGTACAACCCAGTGATAATGTAGCAGCACACCCCCATGAGCAGACCAAGTGGTATGTGACCTGTGTACTGAGGTAGATGATTATGTGGAACATCCACCAGCATGTGCCCACAGTGGTGGCTACTCCCTTGTATGCAACCCAACTCCTGAGTATGTGCATGATGTCCACGTCAAAGGCCATTATACTGCCATAGCTCACAGCCTTCATCACACCAATAACTGAGTACAATGCACCCTTTTTCATGTACCTCCCTACACATTTTCCAGGGATGTGTAACTCAAGTGTACCACATTTGCCACAGTAAGCTCCTACGCATCTTATTGGCCATACCTAAGTATTGTTTTTGTTGCATAAATATTACTATCTGATGGTGCGGAATTCCTATCAAGTTGTTATACCAGACACGTGTGATGGCTGTTCCAGTGATGCACTCAGTACATACATAGCTGATTTACAACACTGATGGCATGGATTACATTTGTGACAGTGTGGATTGCGCCATATGTATGCCATTCACACCTGTCAACTAGCCTCAATGGATCATAATCTCACATACAGGTACAGCAGTGTCCCTCCTAACACCTCCAGCAGATGTTACAATGTCAGGATGGTGTCCTTGATTCCCCTCATAAATTGCTGACAACTCATAATAGTTGTACAAGTGTGTTCATGCAGAAGCATCAATGATCTCTAACAATCACATATGTTATGTCAGAGACATGGGATTACTGATGGTATTATTCTGAAATCGTCCATGATTGTGCATGCTTTTGTTTACTGTTGTCCATGAGCCTGTAACTGTGTGTCCCGCTTGTTTGAGACCTCTGCTGACATTACAGTCATATTCAGGCAACTCACTTTGCACAGCTTCACAGTATGCACCTAACCCCTATTATATATAACATCCCTGATGTATGTCCTATCCATTGTTCATTTCTGGATGCTTATATCACAAAGACATCTCCGCCATTGTTATATCACCTTGTGTGATAGTCACATAATATAGATTCACTGTGTAGTCCGTACTGTATCACATCGATATATGATTAGAGTTCCTGCTACAACGATTTTCATTGATATGCCCTCATCTGCTGTACATTGACATGTTTCACCTTTCCTCTTTCCCTGCATTCATTCCTACAATTCATCTGTGTGTCCCTATTCAATACCCACACTTCCCCTGACTGTTTGTTTTTAATGGCAGTCTGTGTACCGTTATGGATCATTTACACAACTTTTGTTCAGTATGCCTGACACAGGTTTCCAGAATAGTCTGCACTGTATAGACTTTCATTAATACTAATCCTGGTAATCATTGTGTCATTCTGTGCAAACATGCAGACCTAGTTTGCCTGTAGGTAAACAGGTTTACCTGTCAGCTGTTGCCTATGCTGCTTTACATGGTTTCCTGGCAGACAACACTGTTGTTAGCCACAAAACCAAGCTTATTTATGCTTAGATGTGGTGCATGACATGAATATGTAATTGGCACTGCTGCTGACTGTGCAAACACATAAACTTAGTGTAGGCTTCATGGTAAGTCTACATGGAGTTTATTGAATCCCCAGGATCATTTGCAAATAAGGCTAACTTTTTTTGACTACCATAACAGTTACATTCTTAAATCTGTGAGTCCTTTATTTTCTTTGCCAATGGCTGTAAATATCAAGCAAGTAAGAAAAGAGAAAGAGGATATTGTCTGACTCCGTCGACTACATTCTTTGCATCAAGAGCTGCCAACAATATTGGTGTTTTTTATATTCTGCTTCCCTCTGAAACATCATAGTTCTGTTAATATTGTCAAATGTTTGCCAGTTCTCCACAAAACAACACTGATCCGCATCTATCAATGCTGGCAATACCATTCCTATTGTCTTAGCTAGTATAGACATAAACACTTTATAATCATGGTTTAAATTTGAAATGGGTCTCTATGAAGCTGGATCTGAAGGGTCTTTACCCTCTTTGAGTAATAAAGCCACTGCAGCTTTCTTCCAAGATGCTTGTGCTTCCCTTCCTTGTAAAATATTTGTAAATGAAACCTTCCATATCATTATTACTTTTTACCCTCCTAACTTTTTAAACTTCCACAGGAATACTGTGTTCCTGGTGACTTCATTCTTGATTATATATCACCATTTTTATCTCATCTCTTCCTGCCTTAGATATTAATTGTTGAGCTGCATCTTTCTCTAACTTTAGCACAATTTAAGTCCCCCACAAATATCTCCATTTGTACTTTTTTCTTGTTTTCTAAAATATCTCTAATATTGCTATATGATCTCTGGTTACTTTTCCTGTCACAGGCTCCTGACATTTGTTGACAACCCTTTCTACTTTCTGTTACCTAAGTCATTGTGCACTGGAGCTCTTATCAAAAATAGCTGTTTAACAGCAACTTTTACCCTTATTCTATTATACATTAAACCTTTGTCAGCTCCTCTAAGTAATTCTTATTACTTCTTTCCCATATTTATTTCACTTTTTTGCTACTTTACTTAAAGAAATTAATTTTACCACAATAGCTGTCAATCCTTTTTGAAAAAAAAAATTCTATCTTCCATAATCAATCTCAAATAATTTTCACTACCCATTTGTTATATTCTTCTCTTTTTAATAGGCAAGTAGGAAAGTGCTAGTGCCTCATTTTATATTATCACCCTGCATCTTTATCTTAGTTGTTATTGTATGTGTGTGCCAAAGATTTCAATTAAATGTGCATGCTCTAGTGAAATATAATTTCTATCCAATCTATTCAGTTATTGTACCTTGGGAAATACTGAATTTCCATTTCTTGGCAAATGCTTTCAAGTATGTTTTCAGAAATCTACCATCTTTTGTTGTATTTTCTGTTCTATGTCCCCATGATACATCTTCAGGACTATAAATTAAGCTCCAGCCCTCACTCATAAATGACATTCCCTGCTGAAAGCTGAAACTCCATTATAATAGTTTTTGCTGGACTATAAATACAAGCCAGCATAATTCCCTTCCCTTGCCAGTAGCCACTTACTACCACAAATCTACCATTATCGCCTTTCTTCTCCTCTTTTACCAATATTGAAACCCTTTTAGCAATCAGTACCATTACCCACATTTCCTTTATCCCTGAGATTGTGCTAAATACCCTTTTTGAAATTCTTTATTTGTCAAATTCACGTTCATTTTTATCCAAATGTCTTTCCTGCAACATTATTATTTGCACCTTACACTTCTTTTTTAACACTTTTATTAAACTGTCATTTAAAACGTAGGCACAAATAATAGAAATTAAACAAATCATACTAATGTGTGATATTCATGCATTATGCATTATGTATGTTTTCTTTCTTTTTAGCAATTATTCACTCCATTACATAAATTGCTAAATTCCTGCTTTCCCTTAAACATTGATACTCCTCTGAAACATTCTTCTGTATATATTGTTCCCACAATTTTCATTTATTTCTGTGTAATTTGGTCCTTCCCTTTTCGAAAGATTCCCACCTATAGTTTTTAGATCTCCTTTAAAATATTCAGTATTTCAGTTACACTTGGTTTAGATGCTGAGTTCCATTTCCTAGTAATTACTTTTTTGCCAGGTAATAGCAGTAAATTTAGAAAGGCATAACCAAGTATAGGGAATTCAGATCCTGTGTCCCTAATCAAAACAATTTGCTTCCCCAACATTTTTGACAGAGTATTTTATAAGAAAAAATTTAAATCTTCCAATTTGTTACATTCCCAAAAAACATGTTTAAAGATATCTCTCTCTCTTTTGCATCACACCACCAGCATCTGCTATCTGTCAGAAAACAATTTCTCTGAAGTTGTCTTAGTGTATAAAAATAACAATGCAAATGCTTTCAAGCAATAATCCTAAACCTTCTGGACTTTGTAGGATGCCTGGGAGCTATATAGATAGCCTCCCATTGTTCATAAGTAAATTGCCTTTTCAGTTATTCTTCCCCAATCTTTTCTAACTTCCTCTGATTGATTCTTATAATTTATGCAATATGTTGTATGCCCTATTATTTATTCTTTTTTTTCTAATCACAGCTTCTGTTTTGAATCAACTACAAATTCTGCCAGAGCTGGTCTTTCACTTAGCACTCCCTGTCCCTTTCTCTTTGTCTATACACTGATATCAAACCCTGGTTGGCTAGATAGATTTTAACCTGTGGTCCAAACTTCTGATTGGCCTCATCCTACTCTATTACCTTTCCCTCTCTAGTTGTTTACTCCCAATACCTTGGTTCATTTGCCACTTTCCTCAAGTAATTTCCAGTAGTTTTCCTTGAAACGATTTTCGTGAAAGTGCACTTTCGAATAAGTGCACTTTTCCGTAACTGAAAGGTCTACTGCTCTTTTACGAATAGGTGGTATTCGATTAAAAGCAGTAGACCCATATATATATATATATCTCTACTTCAGTAGATCGAACATATTACAAGTTCGAACCATATATGGGTGAGACCATATGTTCAAACTTGTAATAGTTCGAACACTGAAGTAAAAAAAGAAAAAACAACAAAAAACAAAATTAAACTGCTGTAGCCAAGGAGGGCTTTCACTTTATAATCTCAAAATACTAAAATATCGAATTTTAGTATTTCGAGACTATAAAGTCAAAAGTGCAGTTACACGAAACTGCATAATATCGACTGCGGAAATATCGAATCTGCCATTGTTTTGTCGCATTCATGACGTGCAGTCTGGTTTGTGGATTTAGTTGGGGATTCAGGTAAGCGGTGTTCTTGTAAGGGTATTGGGTAGGAATTTTAGTGTGTGTGAGTGTGTGTAGTGGTGAGTTTTATGTGTTTGTGTGTTTAGTGCATCCTCAGAGTTAGTATATATAAATAGCAGGGGTGTGGGGGATGCAGCCCCCCACATGGGGGTGCAGGGGGGCTTACTCTCCTGCTTATAAGTAGGATAGGTGTGTTTGCTTGTTATGTTGTGTTTGTGTGTGTTGTATTGTTTGTTGTAGTGTTATTAGGTAGGTTTATGCGTGCTTGTTTGTGTGGTGGTGTGTTTATGTGAATGATTGTGATTTTGAATTTTGCAGTTGTGGGTGTCGGGTTTTTGGGCTTTCGGTTTTATAGTCTCGAGATACTAAAATTCTGTATTTTAGTATTTCAAGATTATAAAGTGAATCTATATATATATATATATATATATATATATATATATATATATATATATATAGATACACACACACACACACACATGCACATATATATATATATATATATATATATATATATATATATATATATACACACACACACACACACACACACACACACACACACACACACATACACACACACATACATGTACATATACACACACACACACACACACACACACACACACACACAAAACGTCTGTCACCCATAAGTATTCTGCTTATAGCCTTTACTCCTACTATACATCAAAAATCAGAAATCCCTTATCCTTTTTCATGAGATCTAACCTTATCTTGCTTGCATTTTAAAAGATCACTAAGTGAATTCCTATTCAAATCTTGGCTTTGCTCCTGCACTGATCCAGACTGAATTCAATAGCACTAATACATCTATTTCTAGCTCAGTAAGCTTAAATACCACTCTACCCCCTCACTTATAACCTACCTTCTGTTCATATCTTCCTACTTTCTTATTCTTTGTAACTAATAACTTCAGTCCTTTGCAGACCTCTCTTCCTCACTTCATTTCTACTTCTTTCTCTCCCTGTTTTTCCAAACTCTATCTGGTTTGTCTTACCTAGACTTCCTTACTTATATCTCATAATATTTATTAGCTCTTCAAACCTGATTTCTTTACTATACTCAGTTACTGAATTTGTATTATGCTGAAGTCTACATCGCTAATTTCTCTAATACTTACAATTCAATCATGTTGAATACTAGTGTAAACTGTTATGATTATTTTTTATGTATTTGAAGCTTTTTTACCTGGGCTTCTGCTAAAAATGGGCACTTCTGGCCCATTCGGATATTCCCGGCAAACAGATTCAACTAATTAATTAAATAAATATATGTATATATACACACACACACACACACACACACACACACACACACACACACACACACACACACACCCACGCACATATATACAGACTTACATTTCCTGTCCATGTTATAAGGCTACTGTCACTAAATCCGGAACAAGTTAATTGCTCTCATGTCAAAACATTATCCAATACCTTTCAATGATGTTTCTATTTCTGTTATAAAAATAAAATTATTTGCAAGGATAACGTCTAAAAAAAACAAAAAAAAACAGTACCTTATTTCTTTATACTAGAATCCTCTTATGAGGTGACGTTTAGCCTATCCCTGGCCCTTCTTCACAATAATTAAAGTAGGATATTCCTTTTGACCACCCTGTCCTAACTCCAAACTCTTCAATCTCTTAGCAGTCTAACGTTCATCACTATAAATGTCGGAAGCATAAAGAATAAAATCACTGACCTTCACACTTGGATATCACATTATAATCCCATTAAAACCATAACATTCTAGCTATAGCTGAAGCTTGGCTAACACAAACTTAAGTGATTCTGAAAAACAATTCCTGGGTATAATATCATTTGTAATGACCTTTAAAGAGGAAAGGAAGTGGTGTTGCCATATTATTTCCTAATCACTGAGATCACTCTATATAGATTCATCGATTCATAGACTGTTACTAGGATAACAAACCAGGGGGTTTCTAAGCCCAGCCACGTTTTCCTGAAAGAATAATGATTTCCTATATCCAAATAGGACACTGACAGCTAGGCATTTATAAGCTACCTCTGTCCATAAGGAGCATGGTGCCAGGTCCACTCTAAATTTCCTATTCCCCATCTACTGGTCTAGGTTGCACTTAAACTGGGTAATAGACATACTCAGCTTCACATGGATGGAAAGCCTGTTCCATAGGACAGCCAGTCTCTGGGACACCTATTTGTCTCTCCAGCATGTTCTGTTTAAATCACAGACAAAATTGAGGTCCCTAGACCTTGTATTTCTGGTACTCCTTGACTTACATATATGTAGGAGATTCATGAGTGTGGGGTTTGTGGATGCCTTCTAAGCCAGGCAGAGAGCACGCCTCAGCAATCTAGAGGAGACTCAGTAGAGGGGAAAGGGCTTTAAGGAGCCCTGCCTAAGGTAGGTTGGCTATGCCTTGTAGTCTTTTTGTAAGAAACCCCTGAGGTCACTCTAGTTACTGCATATGCCTGGTCAGGTACTTACCAAAGGGAGCATTGTATTCTATGATTGGTCTGATAAGGGTGGAGTACAGTGGGAAAATTACCTCTTTGGACCTAGATGCCATGTCCTTACTTATAAGCTGCACAATCTGAAAGGATTTCCTCACCACTGTGGCCACATTGTGGCTGAAAGTAAGGCTACTGTCTATGTGCATACCCAGATTCCTGACTGCTGGCTCGACTCTCAGGGGAGTATTATCAATATGGTAATTAGCTGGGATGTTTGGCTTCCCAAAAGGTACCAGTATGCATTTCTTAGCAATAAGTTTAGGACCATGACTTTGGCACCATTTGTTAGACAGAGATAGACCTTCTCAATGAATGTGAGTGTCTGCAAGGGAGTTGATGATAACCCCCAGCTTGCAGTCATCAGCAAACTTAGTGAGCCATAAACCTTTAACATTTACTTTCATTTCAGAGAAACAGATGCCAAAAAGGAGCAGACCTAGTACAGAGCCCTGGGGGACTCCACTAGTGACTGGCCTCTTGGTGGAGTTGTCCTCACCTATTTTGATCTCCTGGGTCCTATCAGTGAGTCAGATGGTTATCCAGCATGTGATAAAAGGGTATATACATACATTAGTGAGATTGTCTGTAATGCCTGAGTAGGCTATTCTATCAAAAGACTTTGCTAGGCTGAGGTAAGCTGTGTGCACAGTCTTACCTTCATCCAATGCTTTCTTGACCCTCTCAAAAAAGTCCACCAGATTTAATAGGCATGGCCTTCCTTTAACAAAGCCAAATTGTGATGGGTCCAGCATTTGCAGATTACCTGTGTCTTCATTTATCATATCAATGATGATTCTTTCCATGGCCTTACATATGACACTGGTAAGAATTATGGGCCTGTAGTTATCCGGATCGGTGGTCAAACCTTCTTTGTGCAGGAGAATGACTGTAGACATCTTCCATTCCTTGGACAAGAAAAACTGACTGAAGCCTCCAGTTGAAAAGTGATTCAAGTGGGCCAGACAGGTCATGTTTCATGCTATTTATTAAACATCCTGGGATATTATCAAGGCCTATCAATGTAGTGCTTTTGGCCTTGGAAAGTACATTGATGATTTGTTCTTAGTAATGGCTGGGGAATTTTGTTATGTGGTATTTCCTTTGGACTATCAGAGGGGAGTGAGGGGAGAAATTTCAGCTGAACCTGTCAGCCAAAAGGTTGGCACTGGCTTCTGGTTCTCTGTGGGTGATGTCATTTAGAATAAGTTCTGCGGGGTCTACCTGATAACACCGACACGCCAAAACACTGACAACTAAATAACTGACACGAAAAAAACGACAAAAAACAGAAAGTTCAAAAACACGAAACTTCACATGCCTGACAAACCAAAATCCTGATAATCAACAAAACAAATACCTTTCCCAAAAAACACATACACAACACAAGCACTCCAAAAACCTTACAAACCTACACTAAACCTTACATACACAACTATCTATGCACTAACCTTCACCCAAACCCTAACCCTAAGGTCCATCACTATCACACACTTACCTTACCTGCACCCTAACCCTAACTCACTTAATCTGCTCCTAACCCTCAAGTCCGTCACTATCGCACACTTACCTTACCCGCACCCTAACCCTAACTCACTTAACCTGCCCCTAAACCTAACGTCCGTCCCTATTGCACACATACCTTAACATGTCGGTGTTCTCAGCATCGGGATTCTCAACTGTCAGTCTTCTCCATTGTTGATCTTCCGGTGTCGGTGTTCTCATTGTCAGCGTTGTGCACTTTCAGCGTTTTCAAGTAGACCCGTTCTGCGCATTGTTGTGTATTTCCTCTGAGGTTATGGACATAGCTACAGAAAGCTTTGTGGTTGTCCTTTGCCTGAGAAGCCATTTTTTTCTTCAAATTTAGCCTTTGAAGTATTAATTAACCCCCTTAGCTGCCTGTTTAGATTGGTTAGGGGCTTTTAGTATGTATAGCTTTGTTCTTCCTATGCTTGGCCAAGGTTTTTTTCTTTTGTTTTATAACCAATTCATATCATGATTCCACCAGGGTGGCTTGTCTTTTGAGTTTGTCTTATTCTTAATATGAATGGGCTCAGCTCACTCAATACAGCTATCAATATGGGTGTACAGAGATTTTTTTAAATAGCTCAGTGTATGCTATGGTGTTTACCGGGTTTGAAGGTGCTTGGAATATAGCCAAGGTACTGCTTAGTAGAGAGAGGTTAGCCTTGGAATAGTTCCTCAATGTTTTTGGTTTCTCAGGATCCCAAGATTTAATTTTTATTTCAGGTGGTATTGCCTTATTGTCACATCTGATGAGTGACGATATTACATTGGGTGAGCAACATCAGCCCCCCCAAGTTCATGAGTATAAGGTCAAGGATGTTTGTACCTGTGGTAGGAGACTGGACCAACTGTTCCAGGATGTTGGTATCAACAAAGTTTAGGAATTGCTAGGCTTGAGCATTAGAAGTGGTGTAGGATTCCCAATCTGTAGAGGGGTAGTTGAGATCCCCCATGAATATTGTATTGGGTTGAATGTTGAGGAACTCAAATACATTGAGATAGGTAGTATAGGTTTCCTGGGGACATGACGGGAGACCTATAGGTTGCACATGGAACCTATACCAAACTTCAACACAGTAGAAACTCTTTATCACTTTCTTAAAACTAAATAACCACAAACAAATATGTATTGTTGCCCTTTATATCTCTCCTGGTGACAACATAGCTACACAGGAGTAAATCCTACATTGGATATATGCATCTGTTCCACAAGAGATAATATTGCTAGGGGATATCAATATTAACTGGCTGGACCTTACAACAAATTTTCCTAAATCTAGGGGGTTGGTATAATGGTTAAGGTGTTTACCTCACAGACACAGCATACAGGGTTTGATTCTCACCTTGGGAAGCATGGATAAGCTTAAAAATTCCCCCTGGGGTCATTAGCCTTGTAATCACCTATAAGCCTCTTGTCATGTGGATTCTGTATGCTACCCATTAGCTCAAAATATTAAGCAGCAGCCCAATATGAATGTTTAATGGATATGTATGTGTTTGAATTTCAGTGTAGGCTATTTAGGGATAGGTCTTACATAATGGTCTTCAGCACATAGACACAAGGTGTTTATGTTTAGATTGGTTAGGGGCTTTTAGTATGGAATACTAGTATCTGACCCTACTAAATTCATCTTCTCCAGTACTCTATCAGACTCTTTTGATGATCACCTCCTGTCCAAAACAAACAGACTTATCACATACCCACCTAAACACCAAGTCTACAAAACAATCCATAATCTATCTAACTTTAACCCAGAAACCTTTATTACTACCCTTTCATCAATCAATTGGAATATTCTAAAAATCCTCCCACAGGATGATCATCATCATCTTCCTTCAGCTGTTCCCATTAGGGGTCGCCACAGTGGATCATCTGTTTCCATTTCTGCCTGTCCTCTGCATCTTGCTCTGTCACACCAACCACCTGCATGTCCTCTCTCACCACATCCATAAACCTTATCTTAGGCTTTCCTCTTTTCCTGTTACCTGGTAGCTTCATCCTTAGCATCTTTTTCCCAATATACTCAGCATCCCTCCTCAGCACATGTCCAAACCGATGTAATCTTGCCTCTCTGGCTTTGTCTCCAAACCTACCAACCTGGGGTGACCGTCTAATATACTTATTCTTAATCCCATAGGATGATGAAGTAACTAAATTTAATACAATTTTCCTCAACATCCAAAATAACCTTGCAACCCCTTGACAGAAGAGAATAATAACAAACAATGAAACCTGACTGTTCACAAATAGTAGAATCCTAATGCAGGTTAGAGGCAAAGCTTGGAAAGAATGGCAAACACATAAAACCCATATCTCCAGCATTATAGAGAGCTCCACAACCAGGCAAAATAAATGTAGACAAAATATTATATGACAACAATATCAAAATAACCACACAGGCAATCCTAAAAAAAATCTGGAAATATATTAAAGAAATATTGCACCCTGGCCAAAAATACAATTCTAACTCCTCTCCAGCAATACACCCCTTGAAACTGGCATATCATTTGACTCTTATTTTATAGACAATATAGCCTCCGTTAGTAAAGACTCCCACACCTCCATTCTCACCCCAATCTAACAGCCACAAACTAGTGCCTCCGCATTCTTGTTAAAACCTGTCACTACAGCTTATATAACATGACTGTTAAGGAAACTCTACTGATAACCTACCAAGTGACTACCTTAACCTGGTAGCTAATTGTATTGTCTATCCAATTTCAATCCTTATAAACAAGTCCATTCAGGAATCCCATGTATCTTCCCTTTGGAAAATAATCTCTTATCATCCCTCTCCAGAAATGTGGCACTTCAACAGATATTACCAACGTTAGACCCATAGCAAACGTATCCCACCTCTCCAAAATATCAGAGAAATGTATTCAAGACTGGATCAATTGTACTTTGAAGAGACAAGGGGAAGTAAATACCTGGAAATTCAATGAGAAGAAAAAGAAACTAAAGGACAAATTACTCTTAGCTTTAGTATAACATTGATGTTAATTGTTTTAATAACAACATTATTTTTCCATGACAAAAGTTTACCAATTCAGTTACTAGAGATATAGGTGAAATGAAGGAAACAAGTATTCATTTTTCTGTAAGGTAAATAAATGTCACTTTTTTCTTTTCCTATATGTATTGCTAAGCTAATATTCTATATTTTATTTTTGATATTAAATATATGCCCTAGCTTAATATGTATTGAAAAATTTACTTTTTAACTAACAATGAGCTTTCTTTACATATATATCCTGGTTTCCTTTCTTCATATAGGTACCACATAAATGCTAAAGTGATAGCTCATGATAACATAACATAATAGCAAGTTGCTCACAGTACATTAAGTGTGTTGTAAATGAACTGAATGTTTATGGTGTTTTTAACTTTTAACTCTAAATTCGCGTGTCGTGGTTGATTGGAATATGTGAGGTATTGCACATATGAGATTTACATGTGCTAAGAGATATCAGACTATTATGCTATTTATGAGAGCTTCTTTACTAACATTGTGATAAAATGGTAGGTGTATGTAGTGTGCACGTAGTTTTTTCTTTTTTTCCCCTATTTTTAATTTCTTTTTAATTTATTTATTTTTCTTATATAGTCTTACCTGTGATGTTTGCTGCTGGTTTATTCATTGAAGAGGGTTTAGGAGAGGAGAAATACAGTTGTGAAGACAATTTATGTGTTTTAACACTGGGGTTTTACTTTAAAACCTGTCAGCTATTCTTTTGTTCTCTCCTCCCTTGCTAGGATAAATATACAAAAAAGAGAAAGAGAGAGTGTGTGTACCAAATAGTTATAACAAAAAATAAAATAACAAGAAGGGAGCAGGTTGGCTTTAACCACGTATACAGCCTTCTTTCTCAGTGTAACATGAATGAAAGTTATTTACTGGCAGTGGAATTTCCCGGTCACAGAGCAGATTCTAATAGAATGTTTCTTTCCCCGTCCTTTTCTCTCAGGAGACAATTTATACATAGTTCTAATTGTGTGTGTGTGTGTGTGTGTGTGTGTGTGTATGTGCGCACGTGTGTGTGTGTGTAATAAATACTGGATAAAATGTTGTTTTATGCTTGATTTTAATACACAAATTAAGTGCAAAATAGTAAGAAGGTGCTAATTAACTTGCACTCTCTGTTACGGTTAGCTCAAAATTATTATTTTAACACTTGTATAACCTGTATTTCTCTCTTTAAGTTATCTAATACATGTTATAATACTGTGGCACCATACACAATATAGAATTCATTTCTTTAATTCAACTCTTATCCCAAGATAATATTATTCAAATTAAATTCTGTTCTATTAACTTAAAAAAGGAATAAGGATCTTGTTTTTGTCTGTTGATGCGAGCCCCTTGCTTGGTTGACTTGTTCTGCATATGTGGGCAATAGATATGACAATGGTTGTGGTGATGATCTGTGTTGGTTTCTGTCTGGATGTGTTTTTAAGAAGGAAGACAGGAGCTCAAATACACAGCAATATTAGAAGTTCATGACATGCTCTGAAAGTTAATTGAAAGTTCGATGCATAGTACAGGAATGACTAATATGAAAGTAATAGCATGTTTTCCACAAAGTCAAACACAATTACACAGTCATTTTGATAAGCTGGGAATTCATGCGTCTCTTAAAAAGACTGCAGTGAGTATATTGCCAACCATATATTATCCCTCAGTACAAATATAATTATGGGAACGTATTATTAGTTATTTTAGACATCACAGTTACTCTTTTACTATTTTATATCTCATAGTATGTTCTAGTGAATACGTTATCTTATTTATAGAAGAGGCACATTTTGAAAGATAATTGTATATGCAAGCCCTCACAAATAGACAAAGATTTTTTTGTTCTTTGAAATATCATATGTGTCTGCCATAATATCCAAGCATGTACACTCTTGTAGTCAGAACTGAGTTTAAACAGCTGATTAGTTTGTCATATTATCAATAACATATAATAGCATATTAGTAATATAGCATGATTGTTATAAAAAGTGTTATATGTATTGTCTTTTATCTGTGTTAATCTCTTTTTTTCTCAGAAGTGAAATAAATGATTGGATTTATTATAATACTATATAGGCTCTTATAAATAGAATAGAACCAAATGACTTGTTAGAAAAATATATAATACTAATATGCATGCTTAATGCATTCAAGGTTTAAAAGGGTTAGTACATTTATTCTGTTCACACTGCATGAATCTGCACAGCTATTAGAAACTTAACAAGAGAGATTTCATTTCTGCTAATGTCATGAAAATAACAAGAGACATTTCATTTCTGCTAATGTCATGAAACTTAACAAAGAGACATTTCATTTCTGCTTATGCCATGAGAAAATATGCAGCTGCTAGAAGCTTTGATAAAGAAAACAATAGATGCTTGAAAGTTTAAACCATAGTCAGCATTACTTGTACTAAAGCTAGAAATGTACCTTGAATCTAGACAAAATGTAACACATGTATTAGAACTGTACAATTGAAGAATTGAAAAGTTAAGGTGGGCTAAAATAAGCCCACGGCCAGGTTGTTTTTCTCAAAATGTTTTGCAAGACAGCAAATAATCTGACCAAGTCAGCAATAAGTCTGGTAACATTTTCTGTAGAACATACAGAAAGCTGTGTCTAACTACGTCAGTAATAGAATAGTAACATTTTCTGTGTGACATGAAGAGAACTGTATAAGAATAACATATTGATCACCAAAGAGCCAGACAAATCCTGTACCTACATGCTTTGTCTCCTTGCTGCAAGTAATAAAGGGTGCCTTGCTTGAACCTAACGTGCATTGGTCTTTGAAGTTTTTTCCTTTTACAGATTGGTCCTTCGGACCGGAACCCTCTCTTCACCTCAGATCAGACGGCCAGGTGGTTGAAATCGGACGGGGAAGAAACCAAATCGGTTCTTCTTATATGGAAAGTCCTCCGACTGAATTGTCGTTCAAAAGAGGCCAGCCACTTTCTGATCTGTGACTGAAGGACGGGTCTCCGTGAATCGGTGATCAATCACGTAGGCTCAGGTAAGGTGAATCTACTTTTTTCTGTTTTCTGTTTTAGATCAGGGACTAGATGTGTATTGTTTTTGTCAGATTGTATTTTTCTTACAAGTCAGGGACAAAAAAGATTACTGTCTTGTCATAGATCAGGAGAAACAGAATAAGTAGGTAGTCATTCTGAAGAGACTATAACAAAATCCGTGGTACCACATTAAAAATTAAGAGAAGTTACGTAACGATCAAAGGGAAGAACAAAATGGGTAATAATTGCACAAAAAGACCCCAAAATCTGCCATTAATGGAAGACGCAAAATATATGCAGTCGCAGTGCGCTGACAATATTAGATATTATTCAAAATGGGTTAATAAATATGAATTCGACGGAAAATTAGAAAAATCCTCGCTTATCAAACTTATCAAACAGCTCAAAAATGATTCCAAAGGTCAGGTAAAAAAGCAACGTCAATTATGAATTCCTCAGGCACACAGGTGGCTGGAGGAAGTAAACCGTAGGGAACAAAAGAACAAAGATTCAAAAGTGATGTTTTTAGATAAGGAGGACAATAACTTAGTAATAGCATCAGCACCTCCGCCTCCCTTACCAGAATATGAAGCAAGTGAACAGGCTAGTCCACCCCCACTATATCCTGTGGTCACTGAAGATAGAGATATTGTAAAACTAAAACTGACTAAAATTAGAGATCCCATCGGGACCAGGTCCCAAACAAAGGCAGGTAACTCAGAAGAAGGCATCGAGTTATGGCAAATAGTTAAGAATTCACGATCTATAGGTGAAGAAGAAGAAATATGCCCACTTATAGAAGTACCCAATCCTCAGGCAGGTCAAGACAATCAGGACCCAACTATTTTAGTGTATAGACCTTGGACTCCGGAAGATATCCAGAAAGCCACTGAGGGAATTCCCCATCCAAAGGTTAATTTTAGAAAATTCTCAGAAGATTTACAAGGAATGAGGTTAAGTTATAACTTAAACGGAGAAGAGATAGAAAAAGTAGGTAGACAAATTGTAGGACCAGATTGGTACATGATTAGTGGGAACTGGAATCCCCGTTACGCTGCACAAAGACCCCCCCCCACATAGCAGCGCAGAATTAGACACCAGAGTAAAAGGTCTTACAGACCGCATCTCTGAAAAATGGAAACCTAGGGCAGACTGGACTTGCATTAATCAATGCATCCAACAAGAAGGTGAAACAATTGACTGGTACTATACCAGATTGTTAGAATGTTTTAATAACCACTGTGGAATGCAGGTTCCTGAAGATCAAATACAATATTTCCCATATGAACAGCAGTTAAAGAATGCATTTTTAAAGGGCAGTAGCGCACCTATAAGCAGTTTTATTACAAAACACATGGTAGACCATCGTACAAGCAGGTTACAATCATTACTTGAATATGCTAGGCATGCCAAAAGGCATTTTAATAGCAAAAAGAAAAAGAAAGTTCAAGTATTTTCTGTAGAAGATGGAGCAGAAGTTTATGTAATACAATCTGGGAAAAAGGGCAAGAAAAACGCGCAGGGAAACAAACAATCTGATCAGCGATCAGAGGACTTTGAAGGGCGAAAGAAAAGGGGAGAATGTTTTAAATGCGGTAAAAAGGGACATTTGGCAAGGGATTGCAAGAAAATTAAGAAGGCAACAACGGAAGACAAGGAGGGTGAGGACTGACTATATGGTAGTCAGGAATCACCAGAAGGGGCTAGCGAAGAAAGGACAAATGAGAATGTGACAGAGGGAGTAGAGGAAGTGCAGGATGTTAGTGACAATGAAGAAAATGAAATATTAGACCTAGTTTTATTGAGCTTGGAGATCTATTTAGCAGACACGAAACCAGAAGTTACACTCCTGGTAGAAGGGACGGAGGTCAAATTTTTGTGTGACTCAGGGGCATCACAAACCCTGATACACCCCTTCAAACTACCAGAAAACACAGAGTCACCTGATTACATACTGGTCAAAGCAGCTAATGGACAGCTGTATCGGGAGCCTCTCTCCCGTAACATTGCAATAACTGATCCAGTTTCAGGATTGACACAGAAAAGCAAAATTGTAGTTTCTGCAAAATGCCCAGTAAACCTCTTGGGCAGAGATCTCATGCAGTATTTAGTATAGCAGTAGTCCCAACCTTGCAGGGTATGGAGGCACAGCGACAAACTAACACCTTTGTAGTGCAATTGGAGGGTGAAATGTTTTATTGGTACAGCCAGGACTTGGTTACGACTGGTCCAGGGACTGTGACCAAAGAGTTAATGAACCTAGCCATCAGTAAGTTCCCCTCCCTTGACATTGATAAACAACACCTGTTGCACTGTACCCTGTATTATTGTAACACACCAGGACCTGATAAGGAATATGAACAAGAATTATTTAAGAATCATGCAAACAGATTAATATTGCGTAACCTGTACTGGGACACAGAAGGGAACAGTGTAGCCAGCTGTTCATTGCCCCAGGAGTTCTTAGCACTTTATAAATCTAATCGATTACCACATGTTAGCTTAACCAAAAACAGAAATATAGAATGGGCAAACCTAGGAGAAAAAGTCACGAGATGGGAGAAACAGATAGAACTAGAACTATCAGAACAAGGAATACAAGTACAAAAATTGAATTGGATAACTCAGACCAACCCAGCTGTGCACTTGCAGTCTAGCAAGGACAGCTGATCGACACTCCTGTTAAAGGAGGAAGAGACTGCCTTATGAGACATACCAGAGACTCTCTGGTCAACAGGGAAATCAGATGTAGGACTCATTCGTACAGCAGGACCAGTTACTATCACGCCAAAGTCAGCATTTAGACCACAAAAAAGACAGTATCCCTTAAGAAAAGATGCAGAGGCAGGGATAAAGCCTATTATAGCAGCCTTACTTAAAGGAGGGATACTAGTAGAATCTCCCGATTCACCATGTAACACACCCTTATTTCCAGTTAAAAAGGCCAATGGAGAATGGCGTATGGTCCAAGATTTACAAGCTGTAAATGATGCAGTAATATCAAGGGCACCCATGGTGCCAGATCCACACACCCTGTTGAATGACTTGAAACCTCAACAAAAGTATTCCTCTGTGGTAGACATCAGCAATGCGTTCTTTTCGATACCAATACACCCTGATAGCCAGTATTGGTTTGCATTCACATTTCAGGGGAAAAGGTATACATATATGCGACTACCACAGGGATATTGTGAAAGTCCAACGATATTCTCACAAGAAATGGCAAGCAACTTGGCGGGATTCACCCCACCAAGAGGCAGTCAGATTTTACTTTATGTTGATGACATCTTGCTGGCGGCCCCCACCCAGCAGGATTGTAGAGAAGATACCATAGCACTTCTACGATTTTTAGCCGCTGAGGGACATAAGGTAAATAAAAATAAACTGCAGCTTTGGAAAAAAACAAGGAAGGTAGAACATTAGATGAGGACAGAAAAATAACAATTTTGCAAGCACCAAAACCCACTACCAAGAAGGAAATTATGTCCTTCCTGGGTACAACTAATTTTTGCCGGAGCTGGATTCCAAACTATGCCTTGGAATCTGTATCTCTGACTGACCTTATATATAAGCCTATGGCAGCGCAGGATTTGTTACAATGGACACAAGAGGCAGAATCTGCCTTCTGTAAACTAAAGCAGTTAATAGCATCCTCATTAGTTCTGGGATTGCCAAACTATCATAAATGTTTTTTCCAAACTGTAGATTGTACGCAGGGTTACATGACATCAGTGTTAAAACAACAGCATGGGGATAAGCAATGCCCCATTGCTTACTACTCATCACAACTAGACCCAGTGGCATGGTCCTTACCCCACTGTGTGCAAGCAGTAGTTGCAGCTGCAGTGGCAGTACAGGCTTCAGCCTCAGTAGTCTTGTTCCACCCTCTCACTTTAAGAGTACCTCATGCAGTCGCAATTATTTTACTACAAGAAAAGGTGGCATATCTTTCCTCTGCTAGGCATCTTTCCTGTATGACTATATTGTTGAGCCAACCTCATATGACAATCGAATGATGCACAACTTTAAACCCTTCTACTCTGCTCCCGACCCCTGCAGATGGCACACTGCACCGCTGCCTGCAGGTAATTGAGCAAAAGACACTACCTAGAAAAGATCTCATGGATGTCCCCTTGGATAATGCCGAGGTGACATACTACGTGGATGGCTCATGCAAAAGGGGTCCTGCAGGACAGAACCTAGTAGGATATGCAGTAGTCTCTGATACTGGGATTATAGAAGCAAAACCTTTACCACGCAACTTATCTGCACAGGCATCAGAATTGATTGCCCTGACATGGGCATGTACCTTAGCAAAGGGTAAATGTGTAAACATTTTTACTGATAGCCAGTACGCTTTTTCTACTGTACATGTTTTTGTGCAACAGTGGAAAAACCGGGGAATGATAACATCTACTGGCAAACCTATAAATCATGCACAGTTTTAGATCTTTTAGAATCTATTCAGTTACCTCAGAAAATAGCCATTTGTAAATGCACAGCTCACACCAAGCAACAAGATAGGATTTCAAAAGGTAATGCGAGAGCTGATACAAGCAGCCACAGAAGTATTTCTTTTAAATGAGGAATTACAACCCTCTGAAACTTTAGATCTAGATATGTTAACAAACAATGCAGACACTCACTACGCAAGCTGAAAAACAGCGATGGATAAAACGAGGAGCAATCCTCGAAAAGGGGCTGTACATCTCTAGAGAGGGAAAACCAATACTACCCTCTAATTTGTTTCGCTATGCAGCTTTGTTGAGCCGTGGGCAGTGCCATGTCTCAACAGGGAGGATGGTATAGCTGGTGAACCAGGTGTTCACAACGTACGGATTTACAAACTACTCTAAAAAATTTTGTTTGATGTGTCAGATTTGTAACAAACATCATGCACAGGGGGCGATAAAGCCCAAGCAAGGGAGTTTCCCTACACCACCATATCCGTTTCACACTATTTGTATGGATTTCATAGAATTGAACAAATGTGAAAATAAGAAGTATTGTCTTGTCATTGTAGATATGTTTTCCAGATGGGTGGAAGCCTTTCCAACCAAAAATCCAGATGCAGCTACGGTGGCAAAAGTACTTGTCAAGGAAATCATTCCTAGGTTTGGTATTCCGGAAAGAATCTACAGTGACAATGGTGCACACTTTGTAAATCAAACCATACAGCAACTGAGTAAGCATTTTGGTACTTCTTTAAAAAATCATTGTGCATACCATCCGCAATCTGCAGGGCTAGTTGAAAGGCATAATGGTATACTAAAAAACAAATTGAGAAAATTAATAGCTGAGACAGAAAAAAACTTGGTTATACTGTTTACCCCTTGGCACTGTTGAGCATGAGAACTGTCCCTACAGCAAAAGGATTGACTCTTTTTGAAAAACTATTTGGAAAGGCTTATTATACACCCCAGTGGAAACTTCTCATGTTATCAGACCAGGAAGCTGATTTCACACTAGCTGAATATATGAAAAAGTTGTTGAGTTCTAAACATCTGTTGCAGTCAAATTCTGTTTCAGATAGAAAACAAACCGAAACATCAGAAGTGGCAGTGACGCCAGGAGACTAGGTGTGGATCAAAAACATCAAGCGAAAAAACTGGGCATCGCTAAGGTGGGAAGGTCCCTACCAGGTGCTTCTTTCGACACCCTCTGCAGTCAAGATAGCAGAACGAGCTTCGTGGATACACCTGATGTACTGCAGGCTGGTTAAGAACTTTGAGTTGGACAAAAATCTTACCTCTCCATTGGGGCCCTCAGCATAAAGTCTGGCTACAAAGGGGGGTCAGATCAATAGGACTGATCCGTCTCAACCCCAGTGAAGAAACCATTGGTGATGAAGGTCCTATTAGGGCAGAGAGTAAGAGCACGTGTCCAAAGTAAAGATGACGGAATCCAGTAAGATCCAAATACACCTACTTGGAAAAGTCGGAGAAAACAGAAATGCAGAACAACCGTTTCCTCAAAAGTATTACATAACCATCCTGTTGACTGTACTAGTGACAATAATCTTTTTGTTGTGGCCATTTCTTTTCTCAGCCACGCAAATAGAACTGAACAAGCATGCAGAGTGGCACCCGAACTTTAACACTTACGAGGCAATCAAATATGTGTATGCTGAGACCTTCAATGTTTCGAATTGCTGGATTTGCACAGCTTTACCAACAGCATATGGGGGGGTTACTGTTAACTTCAGTTCCCCTAGGAGCCAACAAGACCTGGGAAAACCTAATTTATGATACATCAGATGTCACATCACAAGATAAAGTAGCATTGCACTTGTCTGTTCGACAGAAGGGAACTGTGTGTTTTTACAAGAATGACACAGTTAAGGTGGGTTGGAGCAATTGCAATATGACTGTTCCCTATAGATGCTACACTAAACCTGATAACATCAGATCCTATTGCAACACGAGCTATGATACATTTGTTGAACTGATGCATAGGACAGTTGAAGAAGTAAAACATAATGCTGACCTCTGTAGACAACTGTCTATAATCGCCAAAAAATGTTTTATGCAGAGCCAGGGCATAGTAAAGTTACTACTAAAGTAGAAGATTGTTACTTTATATGTGGTAGAAAAGCATATAAATGGTTACCTGAGAATTGGTCCGGCAGTTGTTTTTTGGGGTACCTGGTTCTGGCCATATGACACACAGCAGTTTTACCTCAAGGGAAAATTCGGAATGTTCGAGAAATCAGGAAGCCTGTCAATCCAGTGGGGCAAATCAATGCACGCTGGAAAAACCATCATGCTGTGGGCTAAGGGAGCAATGGACTGTCACACATGGACTTGAGTGATACTGTTATATCGTGGGCAGGTGTACTGCCAGCATATGGAGCAACAAAATCAATCTGGGAACTGAGAAAATTGTCTAAGCTTCTCGAAATAATGAGCAATGCAACCTTTTCTGCCCTAGAATTGGTGAATGATGAACTGACTGCCATGAGAACAGTAGTGCTTCAAAATCGCATGGCTTCACCCTAGCGGCAAGAAGAGGTATGTGCGCTTTAATCCAGGAGGAGTGCTGTTCGTATATTCCTGACCACAAACACGAGATAGACAACCATCTTGAGGTAATTCAGCAGGTGTCAGCCATGACCAAACCAGACCAAATCCATTGATGGACTTTTTCCAGAAATTGTTTGTGGGGTGGGGCAGCATTCTGATGAACATTCTGACTGCCATCTGTGTAGGAATAATCCTACTGGTGGTATGTGTGTGCTGCTGCATCCCCTGCATAAAAAGACTGATTAAAAATGTTGTAGACATTTCAGTTTCAGAAACCTTATACCAAGGTGCTGAACTTGAAGAATTGCTAAAGAACTGAAAATGCTTTCATGAGCTTAAACTGAATGACTCTCTTAACTGCAAATCCTGAGCAGGAAGAGGTTAGGGGAAGAAAAAACTGTTTATGCTTATCTTGAAAGTAGAATAAAAGTATTAAAAGGGGGGAAATGTTAGAAAATGATATAATAGTAATATGCATGCTTAGTGCATTCAAGGTTTAAAAGGGTTAATACATTTATTCTGTTCACACTGCATGAATCTGCACAGCTATTAGAAACTTAACAAGAGACATTTCATTTCTGCTAATGTCATGAAAATAACAAAAGACATTTCATTTCTGCTAATGTCATGAAACTTAACAAAGAGACATTTCATTTCTGCTTATGCCATGAGAAAATATGCAGCTGCTAGAAGCTTTGATAAAGAAAACAATAGATGCTTGAAAGTATAAACCATAGTCAGCATTACTTGAATTAAAGCTAGAAATGTACCTTGAATCTAGACAAAATGTAACACATGTATTAGAACTGTACAATTTAAGAATTGAAAAGTTAAGGTGGGCTAAAATAAGCCCAAGGCCAGGTTGTTTTTCTCAAAATGTTTTGCAAGACAGCAAATAATCTGACCAAGTCAGCAATAAGTCTGGTAACATTTTCTGTAGAACATACAGAAAGCTGTGTCTAACTATGTCAGAAATAGAATAGTAACATTTTCTGTATGACATGAAGAGAACTGTATAAGAATAACATATAGATCACCAAAGAGCCAGACAAATTCTGTACCTACATGCTTTGTCTCCTTGCTGCAAGTAATAAAGGGTGCCTTGCTTGAACCTAATGTGCATTGGTCTTTGAAGTTTTTTCCTTTTACATGACTACAAGATCTGCTACACTTTACAGTTTATACATTTTATAGCAAGCAAATGAGTGTTTATAATATGAATATTATGTATATAATAACTCCTTTTAATTTTATTAAATAAGTTAGACCTTTCATATATCAAAACTTTAGAAGTAGTAGAGTGATGCTAGATACTTATTTGTGGTAGGTGGTAGTGTTTGAATAGGATTGCTATTCAAACCAGGTATTTTAAACTCTGTGGGGGGTGAGATGGAAAAGAGCAGTTCTTGTATATATACTTTACAAATTAATTCTTTTTTTTTGGTGCCTACTATTTTTGACAGAAAGTTTACAGTTAACAATCTCAATTATCTTAGAGCTATACGTAAGCCATTCACTAGTTATAATAATAGTTTTTCAGTACCATATTATTTACAAATGTATGACGGTATTATATGTAATATTTATTTTTTCCTATTTCGGTTGTATGGCCAAAATGAAATGCATATCAATTAATATCAATGGATTAAATAATGGTTGTAAAAGGGGTAGTTTATACATTTTTTTTAATATTTCATTCCCAAGTTATCGTTTTACAGGAAACACACTTAATAAAAGAAGATTTGGACCAACTGAATAATAAACACTATTATGTATCGACTAGCTAGCTCTCATTATAAACAAAACAGAAGGGGGGTGTCTATTTTATGGAAACATTATTTGCCTCTACCAAAAGTCCTGAATACATTTACTGATGAAAAAGCCATGTCTTGTTCAGTGACTTTAGAGATTCAAAGGAAACTGTACACTTTTATTAATGTATACTGGATACCTGGCTTGGGAATGCAAACAGTTAAACAACAGTTTGAAATAATAATACAAATATCAAAAAAACATTATTTTTGCAGGTTACTTTAATTGTATTTTATCTGACAAGGATACCAACACTAGCTGTAAAAGGAAAAAAATCTGTCTCAGTAAAGGCTTTGATGCAGTTCACTGACCTATGCACTGTGAGATATATAAATGAGTTTTCAGTATTAGACTCATTCTTCTTTACATATTTCTCACACATGGATGGGACACAATCAGAAATAGATAGAGTATATGTTTCAAATGAGATCAACAGTAGAATAGATCATGTTAAATTAGTTTCTTGCCCACTGTCGGATCATAATGCAATAACACACCCCAATTAAAAGGAGTCTTGCTTATATACCCAAAATGAAAGACTTTAATGAGTTCTTTAATAAAGAAACTCAAACTATTATTGAAATTAATCATACAGGTAACACCTCAGAGATTTTTGTATGGGACTCTTTAAAAGCATACCTTTTTGGCAAAATTACACTTTGGTATGCACAATAAAAGAAACAATGGGACAAAGAATTGATAGATTTATAGGAAAAAATTGATAAGTTAAAATTTGATAGTGAAAAAGGAAATAATAACAGGAGAAACAAATAGCTTAAACAGTAGATATTAAAATTTTACAACGTAAAACTATAATAAATTTAGAAAAGATTAAAATAACTAATTATTCCATAAATCTAAATTCATGCATAAATTGGCTACTAGAACAAAAATGATTGTTAAAACTAACCACATCAAAGAATTATATTCCTATAGTAATAAAAGGAAGGTTACTGAAATAGAAGATATTCTGGATGTTTTCAGGTCTCATTTTAATAAGATTAATCAACACAAACCAAGAATGGATACACAAAATCTTTAAAAATTTATAAAAATATACTGAAAATAGATTGCCAGAGGATCAAATAAAAATAATTGCCAAGCCTATATCAATGTCTGAACTCAAAATTCAAATTAATAAATTAAAATCCAATAAGGCACCCAGAAATTATGGTATAATAATACCTAAACTATATAAAATGAAGACTAAGGATGCTTTGAGTATTTTACTAGAGGTATTTTCAGTAGTTAAAGGACTTACAAAGGTACCACCATCCATAATGGCTAAGGCATTTGTCTTACAGATACAAGTTACAGGGTTTGATTCTCACCTTTGGGAAGCATGGTTAGGCTTCAAAAGACCCCTTGGGGTCATTAGCCCTGTAATTAACTACCTATAATTACTTTACTACTAGTTTAGAGACTCCAAGTAGGCTAGACCCTAATATCCCCAATTTTAAAACCTGACAAGAATGCAACACAATGTTCTTCATATAGACCAATTTCATTATTAAATGTAGATAATAAAACATTCATGGCAATGTATGCCTCTAGAATAAAGAAATTACTTCCCGTATTGATAAACAATGATCAGACTGGGTTTATAATTAACAGGAACACTTATGGTTCATAAGTTCATAGATTAGTACTAAGCTAACTGCCCTTGTGAGCCATTTTAAGCCTAGCCAATTATACTTTGTGAGACTCAAACCCTGCACCATGTGTTTGTAAGACAAGCACCTTAACCATTAGGCCACCCTCCCAATCCCAATATGGCAATATTAAGAGAATACTATCAATAATTGATTATACTAATAATTCAAAAAAGAACTAACTTTGGTTAGTCTGGATATCAATAGTGTATTTGATTCAGTTAATTGGGAGTACTTACTATTAGTTCTGAAGGGATGCAATTTTCCAAACAATTTCTTACAATTAATCAAATTTCTCTGTGAACACTCTTTTGCATACATTAAGATAGATTCATGCACTTCCCAACTAATCATGGATACTAAACAGGGTTGTCCTTGTCCCCATTGCTTTTTGCCCTAGTTATGGAACCTTTTGCAAATTATATATGATTACATAAAAACATCAAAGGCATGCTAATAAATGATTTAATCCCCAAAATACAACTATTTGCAGATGACATCCTGCTATCTTTCACTGTAATTCTTCTCTTATTGCAGTATTCCAAGCACTAGAAATATTCCAGAAAAAATTGTGACTCAGTTTTAATTAGAATAAGACTAAAATATCACCTGTTAAATATAACATTAATAAAATAGATAAAATATTACATAAATACATTGTGAAAGATAGTAAAATAGCTTACTTAGAGATAATCTTGTCTGATAATATTAAAGATATAACAACCCTTAATTATAATAACTTCAATGCCATAAAACAAACTCTTAATAAATGGAATAATTTTTTCACTATGAAATATAGAGATTTTCCTTTATTAAAATGATTATCCTTCCTAAAATTCTATAATAATACAATATTTATCATTCCCACTCCCCCAAAAATATATAAAAGAGTATAATTCTTTGTTTCTGAGATTTTTATGGTTTCCTAATAAGCCTAGATTAGCTTTAAACCAGCACATTAGAGATTGGACATCAGGTGGTATTGGTCTTCCAGATTTAGAATTATATTCATTATCCTCAGTTGTTAATACAATAATTTCTTGGTTAAATAACAATTATAATGACAAATGGAAAGCTATTCAGGGAGGTTATTGTTGTTGTTTGTCTTTTGGCTTTTTCCTGGTAAGGGGTCGCCACAGCGGAACTCCGGTCCGCTAATGATTGGCAGTAGATTTTTACGAAATGCCGAGGTGCTAGCTCGACGCCCAACCTTCAACGAACGCATGCTTATTTACGCATGCATGTCTTTCAAACGCTACCCAACCGTGGGAAGGACATGCAGACTCCACACAGAGGGCTCTCCCAGGCCAAGCCGAGAATCGAACGGGAGAACCTCTTGCTGTGAGGTAACAACGCTACCACTGTACCACCGTGGCAACAAAGCTATTCAGGGAGATATTTGGTGTAAATCCAATAACTTAACAAAATCATGTCATACTAAAACAGCTAGTAAAAGACTATTTTAAAGAAAACAAAAACAAACCAGTTAACTCTTATTATATTAATATGATAATAATCTCCTTTAAAATGTTCATTTTCAGGAACCCTGAATATAAAGCATGGATTTTCTTTGTATTTCCAATTGCCTACACTCCAAATGGTATCAATACATTTAACAACAATGATTACATTTAAATGCAAAAAACTGTTATACTGGTATCAATTACTAGACAATGGGAAGTTACAAAATGTTGACCACATCAATAATAAGTTTGAGTTAAGCAAATACATGTGGTTAGAAATTCAAAATTGTAGACAATTGGTTGAACATAAGATTAATCTAACACAACCAATGTTGTTGTTGTGTCTTTCGGCTTTTCCCGGTTAGGAGTTGCCACAGCGGAACTCTGGTCCGCTAATGATTGGCAGTTGATTTTTATGTGCCGAGTTGCAAGCCCTGACGCACAACCTTCAACGAAGGTACACCCATTCATGCATGTCTCCACGCAACCAATAATTAGACATTATTTCCCCGCATTCAATGATTTACTCATTATTCTAATGAACCAGAAGGTAATTTTGAAGGGACTTCTATCGAAAGTATATAAGGTACTTAAAAATCAACAGTATGTCACAGAGAAAGCTATTGGGATTATTTTAGACTTGTTAATAATAACTCCCCAAGTGAAGATGATAAAACACGAATACTCCAGTCTTCAAAACAAACTACTTCATCACTAATGTGGAGGATATTCTCTTGGAAGTTCTTACATAGAATATTTATCATACCACATAAAGTTGAATTGATGTTTAATAAAGATATAAGATGATGCTGAAGATGTAAACTAAATGTTAAAGGTGACTGGCAGCATGTGTTTTATGACTGTATAAAACTTAAAACATATTGTGATAATATGAATTCTCTATTACAGTCTGTTTTTAATGATAATTTTATGAACAAATCTCTTACTTTATTTAATACACGTTTTCCCACTTGTGTCATGAAAATAAAATGCCCTCGTTTATGGAGTATTTTAACATTAGCAAGAAAAGTCATCACACAGAACTGAAAAAATCAGATGACTCCTACTATGAAGAAATTTGTACACTTAGCAGCTGAAGTTTGTCATCTCAAACTTAATCATGATCAAGACAAGAACATCTAGAATCACCTCTTCATATAAAATATGATTGGAATTCATAGAATTGCTGGATAAACAGACTTTAATAGTTAACTAGCAACTACTCATTACATTTTTAGTTCATAGGTTCATAGGTTAGTACTAGGCTAACTGCCCTTATGGGCCATTGTAAGCCTAGCCAGTATGCCCATGTGAGAATCAAACCCTGTACCTTGTGTCTTTAAGGTAAGCACCTTAACCATTATGCCAACCTCCCTTGTTTTATAGTAGACACCATTGTAAATAGTTACTTTAGTTATCATTTATTATTGTTCTTTTAGATATGTATATTTGTTTTATAATATTTCTATTATCATATATTAATGTTTTGTTGTTAAAAAACTTTCAATAAAAACAATTGAGAAAAAAAACTGCTAAAAAAAATCTCATTCAGGAAAAAACCCTAACCGCCATGCAACACTGTTTTTGTTCATCCCATAATAACAGTACTGTAATTCCAGCCTTTACAGATACCATCAACAAAGCCAAAGACAGTGGCAAACTAGTATCCTCATTATTCTTAGACTTTTCTAAGGCCTTTGACACAGTTTGTTATAGCAAACTCCTACTTCAGATGTCCTCGCTAGGATTATCACCATCTGCCACCAATGATTCAAAAGCTACATCAGCAATAGACATCAGTCAGTGAAATGGCACTCCAAACTCTGCCTTACCTCCTAATTACCACTGGTGGCCCGCAGGGCTCCATTCTTGGCCCTCTCCTCTTTAATATTCTCACCAATACACTCCATACATTTAACCAATATGCTTCACTAATGCATTATACAGATGACTCCCCACTCATATGTTCTTCTAAAAATCTAGCACTCCTCGAACAAATTACTGAAGAAGCTTCCACAGCTACCGAAATATGCCTCAGTAACTCACAACTTATGCTCAGCCCCCATCCAAAATACAAACCAATCACTCTCTTACAAAAAAAAAAACAAACTCAAAATACTCTCTCTAAATAAAAATATGATCAAAGTCACCTCTCACACCAAATGACTGGGAATGACAGTGGATGACAAACTTAGATTTAACCTGCAAATACAAAACTCTACAAAAGAAAAAGAAAAAAAGTCCTTACTGCCACAGCTAGACATCCCATTTTCACAAACCTAGAGCTCTCAAACAAGAAGCAAAACTTGGACAATGTTATAATATAGTTGCTAAATTTATAGCTAATACCTCTTACTGAAATGGGATGGTATTATAAAGTTTCAAATGATTAGAGCTATCCCAGCATTTAAAATACATACGACTACTTTCTGCTTAGAAAATCATACATTACCCCTCTACCTGTCCAGCAATAAATACAACTCTTACACAACTATGCCCCTAATAGAAAACTATGATCCAAAGACCAAAAACAATGTATTGTAATAAACTGACCAAGTTTGCCAGATACAGGTTATACTAAACTATGATCCAAAGACCAAAAACAATGTATTGTAATAAAATGACCAAGTTTGCCAGATACAGGTTATACTCCTGCATTGTCGCTAAATCATGGAACTCTATACATATCTATTAGGGTAACTCCTTTTTTCCAGTCATTCAAGGCTCTGCTCCTGCTCTACACCAAGCTAACACAAGCATCATTATAATAAAAATCACCTCCACCTAGCTACACTCTATCACCATTCTCATTCACCTTTCCCTCCACTCATCTCCCCTCATTCTAATTTTACACTCTAATCCCTCTTGCTTTTGTTTATTCCTCCTACCTTCTGTCTTTTTCTTCTCTTTTCATTCTTCCTGTATACCCCACTTTTGTAATTCTTTGAGTCTCTCTCTTTTGCCTTCCCCTTTCTCTCTCTTGACTTTATTTCCCCTGTCAGATCTAACTTTCTACATTATCTAAGCACATCATGCAGCTACTGTACATATTAAAATAGTCCTATAATATGTATGCTTTATTCATAGACAGTGTGTTTAAACTGAATCATTTATTGGCCAATTACTGTACATAACAGAGTTGTGTTCCTACAGTATTCCCTTTTATTTTTTAGCAAATGGTAAATTGCACTGATACCTACTTGCATATGTCTCTGATCATTATTGCTTAGTGTTTGGAGATTTTTTTGCTCGGGCCTCTCCTGAAAATGGGCAACAACCCAGTCAGACTTACCCAATAAGCAAATGTCAAATAAAACAAACAATATTATTTTAATCTCAATGTAACTTATGTATCTTTATTTTTGTTACAGTAAAACAGTTTCTAAAACATTGTAGTTGTTGGTTTATATAAAGGATGAGTATGTCACTTCTTTCCAAGAGTTGGTAAAATATCTGCAATAAATATCTAACTACATGGTATAGCATCAGAAAATGACACACACAAACACACACACACACACACACACACACACACACACACACACACACACACACACACATGAGCTACCAAATAACATATTCTAAATACTTCATTTACTACAACAATAACCCCCACATATTCCATTTATCCAGTTTCTTACTGTATAGTTTTGTGTGTGTGTGTAATGATATCTTCCATTGATTTCTATTTATGCATTTATTTTGCTTGGTTGCTTTGTTGAAGCTGTTAACTGAGGACCCATTTTATTCAAAATCTGAGCCCTCCTAGATAGTATAGCTTGTACTGGTGTTAGGACAAATTTTTCACAAATCACCTATAGAAAGGATAGTCAGGTCACTGTGCATGAAAATACTTTTTGGATAAACACCTACATGGAAAAAATGTCCTGTTTTAAAAAATGGAAATGTGTAGAGCATCTAAGCCATATTTTGGGCACACATTAGCGGACTGGAGTTCCGCTGTGCCGACCCCTAACAGTGAAAAGCCGAAAGACACAACAACAACAACATGTGTTCAGACAGGATGGTGTGCATTTGTGTAGATCAGGGAAGATAATTTTTGCAGCAGATATTTTGCAATATTTGATAAACACTAGCCAGGATTTCTGCCAGGTCAAAAATGTAACAATTCAAAGATAGCAACATTTGATGCATCTCTGATAGTTGTTAATGCTAGGAGCATTAATAATGAGAAGTTATGTACTTACCATAATGTTCCATGTTAGTTGTCTTCTTCTCGCCTTCTTTCTTGCTGGATGGGTTCAGAGCCGAACCTCGGCTCCGACTCAGCCTAATACTAAAGCTCGAGAGCTATTTTTACCGGCTCGAGGCTATGCTATGTCCCATAATGCTAGGCGTCATATACCCAGATCTCGTTTGATAGCTAACACTATGGACATATATGTCCCACCACAACAGAGAATAAACCACCTAATCATAGATACAAAAATAAAGATAGATCTATATATATAGGTATATAAACCCCTCTAGAGGAGCTAGCAAAAAAGAGGGAGCAAGGGAGCTAGCTGGGGATATAACTGAGGTGGCAATAACTCTCACAAGGTACTCTAGATCTTCCCAGGCTAGGGGGATGGAGGGTGGAATGCAAGAAAGAAGGCAAGAAGAAGACAACTAACATGGAAAGTGATGGTAAGTACATAACTTCTCAATGTTAAGTTGTCAATCTCACCTTCATTCTTGCTGGATGGGACAGCGTCCCTAGCACCTAAATCCTGGGTGGCTCAATGGAACAAACTCTTGAGTACAGTGGAACCAAAATCAGCCCGACTTCTGGAGGCCATATCGAGCTTGTAATGAGAAATGAAGGTATGAGGAGAGGCACAAGTGGCCGCTGCGCAAATGGAATCCATCGGCAATCTTGCCTGAAAGGCTATTGAAGAAGCTAAAGCTCTGGTTGAGTGGGCTCTAGGCTTAGTAGGGAGTTCCATGTTCCTCAACTGATAGACCAACGTGATAAGACAGGAAAACCACCTGGACAAAGTTACCTTAGAGACTGGTTGGCCTTGCTTCCCTTCTGCATAAGACAGGAAGAGCTGGTTTGATTTTCTCATCTGCTTAGTTCTATCCAGGTAGAAGCATAATTGACGGTGAACGTCCAAACAATGTAACTTTCATTCAGCTCTATTGGTGTAATTTGGGAAGAAGACTGGAAGATCTATGGTCTGATTCAGATTTTTCTCTGAGATTATTTTGGGTAAAAAAGATGGATTAGTCCTAAGTGACACTCTGTCTTTGTGAAAAACAAGATAAGGAGGGCGAACGCAAAGGGCTTGAAGTTCCGAGACCCGTCTTGCTGAGGTGATGGCTACTAAGAAGAGTGTTTTCCACGAGAGCAACTTCAATGAACAAGAAGCCACTGGCTCAAAGGGAGGAAGAATTAAAGAAGACACTACCAAATTTAAGTCCCACGGTGGGGGAGGGTCCTTAACCGGGGGCCTAAGTAAAAGGGTTCCTTTTAAAAAGGCTTTGCAAAGTTTGTGGGACATGATGCTGGTCTCTGACAAGCCAATGTGGAAATTTGCAATAGCTGCCAGTTGAACTCTGATGGTAGCTGAGGAGGAGCCCAATCAAAAGAGTTCTGCTAGAAACTCTAGAACTGTCTGGACAGGAGCCGTAAAGGGGTCCACGTGTTTTTCCCCTGCCCAGACAGAGAAACGCTTCCATTTGCTAGCATAAGTCTTTCTGGTAGTAGACTTGTGAGAAGCGAGGATGATATCGCAAACTGGTTGAGAGATAAGGGGAAGCCTGGCTAGGGCTGGAAGTGGAGCAACCAAGCTGTGAGGTTGAGAGATCGAAGGGACTGATGCAGCCCGCCCAATTGATGGGTCAGAAGATCTGGCACTGGGTTCAGATGCCAGGGCTGCTCCAGTAGATGGCGTTGCAGGAACGGAAACCAAATTTGTCGAGGCCAGTAAGGGGCAAGGAGGATCATCCTGGCTCTCAAGGCAGTCACTTTCTGGATTAATTGAGTAATTAAGGGAAAGGGGGGAATGCATACAGAAGACCCCGGGGCCAATCGTGAACTAGAGCATCTCTGGGGGGGGGTAGACCTGGAAGAGGGTGAAGAAGTCTGGGCACCTGCTGTTTAGAGGTGTTGCAAAAAGGTCGCAGCAAGGTTGACCCCACCTTCTGAAAATTCTTTCTGCTACTATCTGGTTGAGAGACCACTCATGAGGCATGAGAATGGCTCTGCTCAGTCTGTCCGCTATGACGTTGGACTTCCTGGGAATATGCGTTGCTACCAGAAACCGTTGAGAAGAGATCGCCCATTGCCAAAGTCTGAGTGTTTCTCGACATAGGGGGTAGGATCTGGTTCCGCACTGCTTGTTGATGTACCACACTACAGACATATTGTCTGCTTGAATTGCAATAGTCCCGGTGGGTAGAAAGTCCTGAAGGGCCTGCAACGCTAAAAGTACCACTCTCATTTCCAAGACATTTATGTGCAAGTGGCATTCAAAGGGTTGCCATGTGCCCTGGACTGTCCTGCCCCAAAAATGCCCCCCCCCCATCCGATCAGGGAGGCATCCATTGTCACAGTGGCAACAGGAGGAGGAAGGACCACAGGTCTGCCCTGGAGTACTTGAGGGGAGACCGTCCACCAAGAAAGGTGTCTTTTGCATGACTGAGTGTGACATGGGGAGCTGCTGAAAGGACCACTGGGAAAATAGCATCCACTGCAGGATCTGCATATGAAAACGCGCTAGGGGGAGTAAAGTGATTGCTGCTGCCATGAGACCAAGTGTTTTTAGTACAAATCTGGCTTGGACTCTGCTCTCCTGTAATAGTATCTGAACATGGTTGCGAATGTCTGAAACTCTTTGTGTAGGTAGTTTTGCTGAGAGCTCCACTGTGTTTAAAATGGCGCCTATGAAGGTAATAGACTGACAAGGTGATAATGCAGACTTTTCGAAATTTATAGAGATACCTAGCGCGTTGCACGTTTGTACAATGTAATCTCTGGATTGGAGTAGTTGGTGCCTGGTGGTGGCAGTAAGGAGCCAGTCGTCTAAATATGGAAACACCTGGAATCTTTGTCGTCTCAGGTGAGCCGCAACCACTGCCATGCATTTGGTAAACACCCTGGGGGCTGTGGTGAGGCCAAAGGGCAGGGCTCTGAATTGGTAGTGACTGGCTCCCAGCCAGAAGCGGAGAAACCTTCTGGAGCGCCTGTTCATTTTGATATGGTAGTACGCATCGCTGAACGTCTATAGAGCACATCCAATTGTCCTGACACAGAAAGGGTAGAATGGACTGTAGCGTGACCATCCGGAACTTCGTTCTTTGAACTGACTTGTTTAGCCTGCTGAGATCCAAAATAGGTCTCCAGTCCTCTGTCTTTTTTGGTACCAAAAAGAACTTGGAGTAGATTCTGGATCCTTTTTGGTCTGCTGGGACTAGCTGGATGGCCCATTTTCTTAGCAGCTTTGAAATTTCTAGTGCTGCTAGATCCCTCAGACCGGGTGGAATGTCTGGAAGGGGCCCTTTTGGCTGTTGTGGGGTGTGAATAAAGGGAATTCTGTAACCCTCAGATATGATCGACGGTACCCATTTCTCTTGCGTGAGGGAATGCCAGGCTTCTGGGTACAGTGATAGTCTCCCCCCGACTGCCTCCGAAGGTGGACAGTTGGGCAGCTCCTCAGGGGTGCTGGAAGGGTTTGTCAGAGAAAGATTCTCTGCTACCCTGATTCTGCGGACCCCCCCTGCCCCTCGGGTGGCATCTATTATTGTTCCCTCCTCTGCCTCTGGAGGGAAGCTCACCACGTGCATCAGGCAGTACTCCCTCAGGTTTGCGGAACCACATTTTCTCACCTTTCTGACCCTTAGGGTATGGTCTAGAAGGGGTGGAAAAACGGACTCCTACAGCAGAGAGAGTCTTGCCTTCCTGCTTGCACCTGGTCAATGTATCCTTCACTTGAGGTCCAAACAAGGCAGAACCGTCAAAGGGGGTGTTAGTGAAGGACGCCTTGAAGGGGTCGGCAAAGTTGCAAAGCCGCATTCAGTCGTGTCTCCTTAGAGCAACGCCCATGCCTGCAGCCCTACTCGCTCCATCGGTGGCATAGGAAATGAGCCACATGGAGGAGTTTACAATAGAGTTCAGGGTCCCTAGCTGGGAGTTGATCTTTTCCTGAGACCCCGCAGCTGATGGGTCCTGTAAGGAATCACCTAGTTCTTTGAGAAGGTCTCTCTGAAGACGGGTGAAATGGCACAAATAATTCAGTGAACGCATGGCAAAGGTTGCTGAAGAAAACATCCATTTGCCATACCTATCCATAGTCCTAGATTCCTTATTAGGAGGATGGACAGGAACTGAAGGGTCAGCCAACTCCTTCTTAGTGGCCGCCGCTACCACCATGGCATCTATGGGGACGCCCTTATTGAAAAACTGCTTGTCCGAAGGGGCTGTAATAAATTTTGTGGGCCTCCAGGGAGTTGGCTCCATAGTATCCGGAGCCGTCCATGCCTTCCGAGCCACCACCTCCATGAGTGGGTCGAAAGGCGGGGACACCCAGGAGGTGGAAGGGCGAGAACCGAATGTGTCCAGGTACACCGACTCGTCTTTAGAAGGGTTGAGGGCAGACCAGTTCTCCCTCTGTTTAAAGATCTCTAGGATGTCAGAAAAAGAGACATCCTCAGAAGGGGACCTTGGGGACCCTTCCGAATCATCCAGGTCGGTGTCAGATGTCACTGACTCCGGGGAGTCCACATGCTTCCTCTTGCATGTCCTCTTCCAAAGGGGCTCCCCCGCAGGATCAGGGGAGGCCTCAGAAGAGGAGGATACACCCAATGGGGCGACCTGGAGCATTGGTTCTCCACGCTTGGGTTCAACAGGGTAGGCAGAGGCCGAAGCAGGTACCATGGCAGGAGGGGCCGATGAGGCCGACCGTGGTGCCAGTATAGGAGCCAGCACACTCCTCATGACCTCAAAGGTGCCCCTATCAGGCAGAGAGGAGGGACCCAGCTCTGAAGAGATGAGAGCTCCTCCCGGCACCGAGAGGGACAGCTCCGAGACCGATGTCGGGGCCGAACTCACCTGCGCCGATGCTCTGAGAGGAAGAATGGGGTCGGACAAGGGTCCGATGCCACTCGCCCCCTCGGAACCGACGCGGGAGTCCCGGCACCCGGATTCCTCCGAGGACAGAGCCAATGAAGGGATCAGAGCCGATGAAGGAACCCATAAGGGTGGAATCAGTTCCGACACCCCCACGGTACCAATCCCGACGGCCTCCGGCTATGAGCTCGAAGGAATAGTTGGAGGAGGAACTGGAGCAGGCATTGGGGAAGCCGCTGTCTGTTGAGATGGGCTATGCAATAACTGGGCGAGTGTCTGTGACTTCAAAAGCCTACTGACTACCCTCTCGAGGTCGTGGTCCAAAAGACTGGAAGATCTAGAGGAGTGAGACCTATGGCTCCGCTCCGACAGCAAAGGGGACTTCGGAGCCGACCTGACCGACTCCAATGAAGGAGATCGGGAACACTTTTGGCTTGGAGACGGCTCCGATGCCAAGGTCGGAGCCGACTGAGGCCTCGATGTATCGGTTCCAGCCAGAACCGACAAGGCAGAAGAAGGTCCACTCGACGCCGGCTCCGGACATGGAGCCGACGGTTTGGCGGGCTTAGAAGGTTTTCCTGACAGAGGCTTGGTAGGAGAACCTTCGGGCTTTAATAAGCCCCTTAGTATGAGCTTATTTCTGCGTTCCTGCAGGACTCTTGGGCTAAAAGCATGACAGATGGAACAAGAGTCCTGCAGGTACAGAGGGCCCAAACAATACACACAAGAAGTGTGACCGTCTGTCAGAGACATCTTCTGACAGCACGAGTCACACTTCTTGAATCCCGATATCTTGGTATCCTTAGACATGATACCACAGGAAAGGGACAAAAAAGTCTAAACAAGTATACAAACATACACACAACACTTGAAAGACACTCTCAAAGTTACTACGATAAAACAAAACAAAATTCCACACACACACCTACTGAAAGGAACCTGTACAAACCTACTATAAAGGGGGGGGGGTAGAAGGACTAACCACCTTAAGGGTGGAAAAGAGTAGGAAAACTATTAATAAAGAGAGGGAAGACTAGTCGGGAGACTACTAACACTACTAGAAAAGATCTAGGGAAAAATATCAATCAAAACTAACTATAAATATAAAAAAATTTAAATACGACCTGGAGCCGGTGAAAACGCAACCTCGTAGCTGAAGCGGCAAATGAGATCTGGGTATATGACACCTAGCATTATGGGACATAGTATAGCCTCGAGCCGGTAAAAATAGCTCTCGAGCTTTAGCATTAGGCCGAGTCGGAGCCGAGGTTCGGCTCCGAACCCATCCAGCAAGAATGAAGGCGAGATGGACAACTTAACATTAAAGTTTTTTTTATTAGAAAATTTGCTACGTTCCCACAAGATTGATGTTATTTTTGTGAAGCATGGTTAAAGAACAATGACTGGAAACCAATTCTGACAGGGTATAAATGTTTTTACTGTAACAGACATTCTAACAAAAAATCAGGTGGAGGTGTTATGATAGGGATTAAAGATAACTATGAGACCTGTGATTATTACATGTTCAATGATAACACCAATACTATAGACTGCGTAACTGTGACAATAAAGATAACCCTGGAATATATACCAATTGTTGGAGTGTATAGACCACCAAGGTCAAGTGCAGATGACCTAGAGGAATTCATACATTTCTTACATGAAACACAGGAGGGAAGAATAATATTACCTGGGATCTTAAATTTACCAGAAACAGACTGGAATAATATTGATTCAACAATGTTAGTAAAGAAATTATTCACAGAGTATATTCAGAAACAATAAATGCTTCAGATTTAAAAAAAAACCTACCAGGGGACAGAATATACTAGATATTGTTTGTGTCCCCAAAAATTACTGTAACTTCAAGTCAAGTTTTACCACCATTGATGTGCAGTGATCATGGGGTTATTAAGGTTAATTTGTTGCTAGATAATTCTGCCAAAATGAAATCTAAGCCAATGCACAGAAGGTTAATTACAGATTATAGAGAATCAAAACAGTTACTACATAAAACTAACTGGAATGAGGTGGTCAGTGGAAAAACTGCAGATGGAATGTGGAAAGTTTTGAAAGAGAAATTGTTTGAGTGCAAAAAGTCAAAAAAATGTTTAACATCAGGATCTAGGCATGCAACATCAGGGGGTATATTTCCATAAGAACAAGATACCCGAGTAAGGTGAGAGACAAAAACTATAAGAAATAGAAGAGAGGTCGAACTACAACTTTGAAAACTGAAATAAACAAGCTGGACAGATTAAGCATAGTGTTAAACAAGATCAAGAAAAAAATTAAGAAAATTTATATAAAGATATTGAGCATAATAGGAAACCTTTTTATAGATACAGAAGATGTGGAAGGAGTAAAGATACACAAATTGATAAACTGTGTGCAGATTCTAAAATTTATTCTCAGACACAACAGATTATAGATATATTTACAAAATATTATGCAAAACAGTTTGGCTTCACAAAAGGGGTGGTAAGTTGTCCTACTGACATCCAGGTAACCCCAGATACTGGAATCAAATTAGATTATATTGAAAAAGAACTGTGCAAACTGGATCCAAACAAAGCGCAGGAAGGAGATGGAATAAGTAACAATGACCTGAGAACACTTCAGCAAGAACTTACACTACCATTATATCTATTATTCACTAGGTCATATAAATATGGGGAGATTCCTCAAGATTGGAGACATGCACTTATTAAACTTGTCTTTAAGGGAAAGGGGAGTAGGACAAACTCAGAATCATACAGACCCTTAAGTCTACTTTCGTGTTGTGGAAAAATAATGGAGAAGGTAATACTGGATAAGTTATTGTCAGAACTGGATAGGTTGGGACTTGAAACCATATACCAGCATACATATGTTGGAAATAGATCTATTATCACCTGTAACATGATGTTCTATAACAATATAATAACAGCTATGAATGAAAAATTGTGCTGTGATGTGATTTATATAGATTTAACTCCAGCATTTGACAGGGTCATACACAAAACACTGATCAATAAATTAGAACAACTAGGTATTGATGTACTGTTGATAAGATGGATAGCTGCATGGCTTACAAACAGAACATGGCAAGTATCACACACCAACTGGACAGGTGAAATCCTTGGTTACAGTCAAGGTGTCCCACAGGGCTCTGTCCTAGGTCCTTACTTGTTTAGATTGTATCTTTCAGACCTCACTTTTTCATCTGAGGTGTTCTACAGTCAATATGCTGACGACCTGAAATTGGGTAAACTACTGATTACAAGTATTACAGATAAGGCATGTCTGCAAAATAATTTTATTAAATTGACCATTTGGGCACAGGAGAATAATATGTTGATAAATACATAAAAAGCTAAGCATATCAGATTTGGGAGACATGAACTGATAGGTGAATATTTAATAAAGCACACAGTGATTGAAACTATAGACTCATTTAAGGACCTGGGTATATGGGTAGATTCAGCTATGAATTTTTCTAATCATATCAACCAATTGGCTAATGATAGTTATAGAACTATAGGTTGTATAAAAAAATGTATAAAGTCTAGGAAATCAGACATAATGAAGTCATTGTTTGTTAGTTACATTAGACCCAAACTTGAGTATGGAATAACAATATGGAAACCCTATAGGAAAACAAGCATGAATAAATTGGAAAGAGTACAGTGGAAATATACCAAGGGCATCCATGGATGTGAAAATCTAAGTTATTATGAAAGACTAAAATATCTGAACTTGTACAGTGTCTCTTACAGATATTTAAGAGGAGATCTTATTCAGGTATATAGGGCATTTAGGGACAACTACCTCTGGGAATGTTTGGGGTTATCAAAAAGTACTAGAGAATCATCAGATAACCTATGTAGATGATTCTATAGGAATGAGAAGTGTACTAATTGGTTCTCGGTCAGAGTAGCTGATGCTTGGAACAGACTACCAAATTACATTAAGGCAAATACTATTTTAGATATTTTTAAGAACAGTCTGGACATTTATTATGGGAACAAGTGTTTTGGTATATTGGCAAGCTAGAATGGCATTAATGCCCATGCTTGAAACATTTGTATTTATGTATGTATTATGGCTATATGATATGTAAAAGGGTACACACAATCACAAGTATTCATTTGAGCCATATAATACATATTAACTTGCATTAAAAAAGTATAGTTGTGTAAGTAAACTTATGATCACAGTAGATGCTCAAATAGATCACTACTGCAGTAACTCAAGCTATAAGGGTTACATCCTGACTAGGAAATAGCCAGAGACAGCTTTCCAAAGTGATTTAGGGAACCTTCCATGTGTCCAGATCATAAATGGCTTGAGGATTCCTGCAGAAAATCAATGGTTCGGGCACCAAACCCTTCAGAGCTTTCTTGGTAAATGAAAAGAGGGAGGATAGCACTCCAAAAAGAAAATGCTAGGTATAAAAAATGTAAATGTTCTCACCCTGGCATTAAAATTCATAAAACGAAAAGGGCGGTAAATGGAGGGTGTGATTGCTGCAATGTTAATTTATTCTAAGACCTACTCTTATGGTAAGTACACTTACACAACTGTACTGTGTTCAAAGGTTTGTACTAGGCTATTGGCTTAGGGTCTATACAAGCCTAGCCATAACAATTCCCTGGCTATTTTTTCCCACACTATTTACTTCCCTGGACCCCTGTCTAGCAGGGCGACTGATGTGATCCCCGGGGTGAATTTCCTTTCTCCCATCCAATCATCAAGGTTCCTTTTGAAGAGGGCCAAAGAGGCACTCTGTTTGACATGTATGCGCAATCTATTCCAGAGTCTGGGGAGTCTCTGGGTCAGGAACCTATCCCTCCAGCATGTTTTGTTTATTGTGATGACAAGATTTAAATCCCTGGAGCGTGTGGCTCTGAGGGATTGGGATTTCTTTAAGTGTAGCATGTCCAACAGCTCTGGGTTTGACATGGCCTTCTATGTTAAGCAGAGATCGCCTCGGAGTAGACGATATGCGACAGAGTATAGCTGGAGTTTTTTTAAGGCGGTCAGCATAGGGCATTTGCTTTAGTCCTGTGCTTCTTTTCGTGAGGTATTTCTGTGGCCTTTCCAGTTGTTGCAGATGTCTTGAGAGGTACATACCAAATGGGGCGTTGTATTTTATAATGGGTCTAATGAGGGATGAGTACAGTGGGACAATGACCTCCTTTTTTCTAGATGAAAAGCCCTTAGTGATGAGGTGTGCCACATAGAAGGATTTCCTAACTGTTGTGGCGATGTGGTTATTGAAGGTGAGACCACTGTCCACCTGTGTCCCCTAAGTCTCTTATCACACTTTCGGTGTTTAGTGTACTGCCACTTATGTGATAATTCATGGGTACATGTTTTTTTCCCAAAATGGATAACTATATATTTCTTGGCATTGAGTTTGGCTTTGGCATCAAGCATCTGTTTCTGTAAGGCCCTTTTGTAGAGTATCCACATCACTTGGGGATTCAATAATGGCTCCCAGTTTGCAGTCATCTGCAAACTTTGTTAGCCAGAGTCCCTTAGTATTGGCCTGTACTACAGAGAAGTAGATGCCAAACAAGAGAGGTCCCAGAACTGAACCCTGAGGTACTCTACTTGTCACTTGTCTGGAGCTGGATTTGGAGTCAGCTACTTTTACAGTGTGGGTTCTGTCAGTAAGCCAATTGGCAACCCATCGAGTGGCATAGGGATTAATGCCCAGCTTAGTAAGTTTATCTAGGATTCCAGAGTGGGGAATGGTGTCAAAGGCCTTGGCGAGGTCCAAATAGGCTCTGTGGACTGCCTTACCCTCATCCACGGCTCTGGAGACTGATTCGAAGAAGTCAATAAGGTTCAGGAGACAAGATCGGCCCTTCAAGAACCCAAACTGGGTGGGGTCCAGTGTTTTAAGGTTGCCTATGTCTTTTTTATAAGTTCCATGATAATAAGTTCCATGGCCTTGCAGATCAGGCTCGTCAGACTGATGGGGCGGTAGTTCCCAGGATCCAAGGTGGATCCCCCCTTGTGGAGTGGGATAACTGTATCTGTGTGCCACTCAGTGGGCACAAAGCCTGAGGTGAGGGTATGATTAAACATGACACTTAGGTGAGGTGCCAGTTCATTTTGTAGTTCATGCAGTACACAGCCACCGGGATGTCATCTGGTCCCATGGATGCTGTATTCTTAGCTCTGGAGAGTGCATTTTTTACCTGTGTGGCCATTATTACCAGCATTTGGCAATCTTCCAGTATTGAGATGGGCCATTTAAGGGGTGAGAGGGGGGTAAAGTTGGCACTGAATCGATCTGCCAGGATATTAGCAATATCCTTGGGATCAGTAAATTTAATGCCATTCTGTTGTAGCTCACAGCAGATCTGAGCATTGCCATTTAGATTTTTGACATAGTTATAGAATGCCTTGTGGTTGTCTTTGGAATCTTTGGCAATATTATTTTTGTAACTAGCTTTGGAGGATTTTATGAGGGATCTCAGCTTCTTACTGAGGCTGGTAAGGGAGTTTTTTTGCATCCTGGGATTTTCCTCTTTTCTGCAACAGTTTTTTCCTTTTGTTGTAAAGTTTGTTTATGGCAGGGGACCACCAGATTGGCTTCCTTCTTTTGGAGGAGAGCATCTTGGTTCTATTTTGGGTGGCACGATTCATGCATGAGTGGATGTGCTTGTACAGTACCTTAGTGTAGGACTCAGCAGTCGAACTTTCAGTTCCCGTCTGCATGGGTGTCATGAAGTTTGTAACTTCTGACTTGAGTATTAGATCACTGCTACAGTAGCCTAAGCTATATGTATAGCATACCAGATTTTAAACAGACAGGGAGGAGGAAAGTACTTTCATGATGGCTGCACATTGAGTATCTGTCAGAAGACAATTTCTCTGAAGTTGTCTTAGAAATAACAATGCAAATGCTTTCCAGAAATAATCCTAAACCTGCTGGACTTTGTTGGATACCTGGGAGCTATATAGATGGCCTCCCATTGTTCATTAGTAAATTGCCTTTTCAGTCTTCTCGATCTTTTCTAACCTCCTCTGATTGATTCTTATAATTTTTGCAATATGTTGTATGCCCTGTGAAGATAGGTAAAGGCTGCCAGCCTAGTTAGATGGAATTTCATAGATAATTCTGTCATTTGTAAATATTAATATAAGTCACAGGCTTGTTCTCTTAAATATGAAAGGACTGTAGTTGATGTGGAACTGCAAAAATGTAACAACAGTGCACTCTGCTGTAACAAAGCTGATAAGTCAAGCATGGTGAAATTCTTTGAGCTACAATTTGGAGCCGATATGTCTAGAGGAGGCATTCTGCCTATTGTTTTGAGGCCAGAGTTAATGGCTAGAATTTGCATTTATAAAAAGGGCTATCAACCTCTGAGAGACTGTTAGCCTGGGAACCAGAAAGAAATTATGTAATCTGAAATTAATCAGTGGTATTGTGTTATAAATTTAAGGACAGAAAGAATGACAGCATTAGAGCAATTGTCTTGAGAACATCCAACTCACCACTCTGCCTGTGTCTGTATGTAAGTAGGGTTTTATAACTGTGTTTTCTCTTAGATATAGCTAGGAAATAAGAAGATTAGACTAGTTTGTTTTTCTGTGATGTCAGAACTTTTCTACTGCATTATTTTAAGTATTTCTCTGTGATCTCTGAACTTTTGACTAGCACTGTGTAGTAAGAAGTATTGTCTTGTGTTTTTATTACTTATTATTAAATAGTTTTAAACCTTTCAACTGTGGCTGCTTTGTGTAGAGATAATTGAAGCTCTAAGAGTACAATGCATGTATATAGTGATACTATACCAAGTCACTCCAAATAAGTCTTGACTGTTCAGTCACACTTACCATTTGGATAATAATATTGCACAGTATAATTGGACACCCTTTCATAAGGGCCAAGTGGGTAGTGGCAGTGATTTCTACTGTATAATCTGGGTAAAAGGGGCACAGCTGGAGAACTTGTGCCAGCCTTCTCCAGGAGTGTCTGTGTGGTTGTATATAACTCTTATCTCAAAGTGTGTGTGTGTGTCAGCTACTTGGACAGGGACATGAAGCACTGGTTGGACAGAGAGGGTACTGGAGGTTTTAGCTTGCCCACTAGGCTGAGATCTGGGTGGTATAGCTGTGCCAGTGGGGAGACTAATTGGGGACCTGGAGAGAAAGGGAGAAACCAGCCCCAGACTGACTGTGATCTCTGTGTGCTCTTAAGGGAAATTGTACTTTACTGTGTGTGTATTTATTATCCTTTCCCTATATGGACGTCCCTCACTGGTGTTAATTGTGAGGATTGAGGCTCCTTGATTGCTGGGCCAGTGAACGGGCATTGCATATTAATTGTTTGGTAGTGGTGGGATATCCACACTATATATTAATTGGTTGGCAAATACTAATTGGCTTGTAGTGGTGTGGGTAGACTGAATTCCTGTAGCTTGTGTCCAGTGATCATTGAAGGTGTTTTGTACTCTAAATCAGCCATGCACTGAATACTCAGAGTTCAGATCACAATTGTTTTATTTCTTTTGTTAGCTTAATTAGTCAGCCTGGATGTTAAATCACTCTACACCAGCATTCCACACTGGGCAGGATTAACAGCATTAGAAATTTGGCTAAATAAGGACAATATCTACAGTCCAGGTTTCAATACATTGCTCATTTGCATGGCCGAGCATGCCCTTACCAAAAACATCTTCTATTTCAAGCATGAGTGTTACTGGCAAATACAAGGTACAGCAATGGGGGCACCTTTTGCCCCAATATATGCCGATTTATATATGGGATATGTCGAGGAACACATCATATACGAGTCACATAGCCTGTATTTGCCAGAGATTGACATATGGAGATATTTTTGGGATGAGTGTTGGCTCATATGGAAAGGAGGCAGTGATTATTTGGAAGAATTAATTGAGTACATCAATGAAAACAAATAGGGGGCTGAGTTTACAATGAGTTTTCATAAAAATGAGATTCACTTTTTGGATGTTAATTTATAGTGTCAACCAGATAACACATTACGCACTACTGTTTATCGAAAATACCCACAATATAACAGCCTGTTACACGCCTCTAGTCTCCATCCCAAACATAATAATATTCTGAAATCTCAGTTTTTGCGTTTGAAGAGAATCTGTTCTTCACAGCAGGATTTGACGAATCCCATCAAGATTTAGCCAACAGATTTCTAGCCAGGGGATATGGTACACAGAATGTGAACTCTGCCATGCAATGGGCAAACAATCAATCCAGGGGTACTCTATTACAATACAAACATACAACCAGGAGGGAGAATAAGGATACCTTGAGAATGGTCACTACATTTGGCAGAAATATAGTCTCTCTTACTGATGTTATTGATAAACATTGGAAGATTTTGAAGGCTAATGAACAATTAGGTGACCTTTTGGGGGACAAATGCTCATATTCCTTCAGGCGGGGTAAAACCTTAGGGTCCCATTTCTCTGTCTACAAGAAAATCATGCATCAGGATATCATTTACCATCAAACTACATTAACAGGGGAGAGACTGGTTGGTTCTTATCCTAGTGGACACTGCACCTTCTGTAAATATGTCTTTAAAACCAAATCCTTCACTAGTAAAAATACTGGGCAGTTGTATGACATGAATTTTTATGCCAATTGAGGAATGGACCGGATTATATATTTAGCCACCTGCACTTATAAAAGCCTTTTATGTGGGGCAAACTTCTAGACAATTTAGATGTCGAATGTCAGAACATTTAGAAGACATTAGGAATGCAAGGGCCACCAATGCTTTATATAGACATTCACTTGCTCATCACATGGCCAAATGCACTTTTACAGTCATAGATAAAATATCGGGCAACAGATCTTTCAAAACAGGGTGGCATGGTATATTAAACATGAAGGAAAGGAAATGGATTGTGAAATTAAGGGGTTTATTCCCACCAGGATTAAATGACAAACTGTAGGGTTTTGTTATTATTTCCTTTCTCTTCATGGGTCTTGATACTATTTATGAATTCATTAATTTTTTGTTTGTTCTAAGAAAAAAAGAAAGAAAAAAGAATACAATTTATTGTTATTTATATTCTTTTTATTTTTGATTGTCTTTTTATATTGATTATATTTTATTTTCATCATTTTAGTATCAGACCAAATATTCCTTAGACAGGAAATGATGTCATTTGTCTTTAATGATACTGAGTATATATTGCACTTTTTACACTGCTTCATGTCATGTACCACTGATGAAAGCAACAAGCTGAAACCGGTCTGGTTTTCTTAATAAATCTTCACGCTCCCAAGGTGCTGGCTCTCTTTTTTTTGTCTTGTCATAGTGTGCTTGGCCTGTGCATCTACCATACTTGCTAGCCTGCCTCTTTGTGACTAAGAGCAGGCAGAATGTCAGTAGAGGAGCACAGAAAACTGACAAGGGGCCAGCTGGCTGAGATGTGCCAGGGTAGGGGACTGGTGCATGGAAAACTAACTAAGGCAGACATGATTGCAGTTTTGGTCACAGCTGTATCAGAAAACAGCAACCAGGAGGACAATCAGACTGGCAGTGGAGATGTACCACCCTCAGAGAATGGACAGCTCAACCTTTCTGCAGACGTCTTAAAAATCCATCTGGAGCTAAAGAGACTTGGGTTGGAGGCCAGGCATTTGGAAATACAAGCAGCTGAGAGACTGAGACGTCTGCAGGCTGAGGAGAATGAGAAACTGCTATGCCTGGAAGCTGAGGAAAAGGAGAGGCAGAGGCAGCATGAGAAGGAGATGACTTTTCGCCAGAGTCATGGAGGTAATGAGGAAGGCAGTAATTGGACCCGAGAAGCACAAAAGGTCAGTAAATTTCTTTCTCAGTTTAAAGAGGGGGATAATTTTGATAGTTTCATTCATATGTTTGAGAGGGTATGTAAACAGTATGATATTGATCAAAGGCTCTGAGTATGGTTCCTGACCCCCTTACTCCATGGTAAAGCTGTAACTGTGTTGTCTAAAATGTCTGATGTTCACTGTTTTAATTATACTATGGTTAAGAACTGTTTGTTATAATTGTTTAAGCTAACACCTGAAATGTATAGAAAAAGTTTCGTGAGTATAGACAAAAGGCAGATGAACGTGTGTGTGAATATGTTGCTAAACTGAGCACTTATTTTCATAGGTGGGTGAGTGGATGTCAGGTCACCACTTGTGAAGGGTTGGCAGACCTTTTGGTGAGGGAACAAGCCCTTAGCACTTTCCCTGAGGACATGAGGATCTGGTTAGCTGGTAGACAATGTGCTACTTCAAATAAGTTGGGGAAGAAGGGAGACCTATACCTAGCAAGCAGGGCATCCCTGCACAGGAAAGGGACTCCTAGTACTGCTTATGGGTCTAAAGCCAGGTTGGCTTGTGCTATTGGGCTGCAGGACTGCAAACCCCCAGCTGTAAAACAAAAAAGAAAAACAAATGCGAGTCGCGGACATTGCGCATGTGTGGCATTTCCCATTATCCTGATTGCTCTTGAACCAGTCTGGAGCATACACACAGAATCCAGACTTTCCCACCAGCAGTCCAGATTAGGGAGACAACATTCAGCAGCAAATATCCCAGAAGTCTGGAAGGGGATCGGACTGCAACATCCGCAGGTTGGGTAGCACCCAGCTTGCTCTGTATTTGTGTGTGTGTGTGTGTGTGTGTGTGTGTGTGTGTGTGATTGTGTGTGTGATTGTGTGTGTGATTGTGTGTGTGATTGTGTGTGTGATTGTGTGTGTTTGAAATGCCCCAGTTGCTATATGGTGGTGGGTAGAGAATACCACAGGCTTGAACCCTGTACCTTGGGTCCAGGTGGCAAAAGCCTGAATTCCCTACCCACCAGCATTTGTAAAAAATTTCAGATTTTTGTCTTATATTTGTTCTGTTCCTCATAAAATCTGTGATTTCTGTATTTTTGCGTCGTTCCTCAGTCAGTAGTGCAGCGGTGCATTGGTAGCATTGTTGCCTGACAGCTACAGGTTCTCTGGTTTGATTCTTGGCTGGGGTGCCGTCTGTGTGGAGTCTGCATGTCCTCCCATTGTTTGTGTGGGTTTCCTCTGGGTGCTCTGGTGTCCTCCCATCTTACAAAGACATGTGTCTGGAGTGTATCTCCCTGGGCCTCTGCTGAAAATTGGCTTTTGTTCCAAGTCAGAATTTCCTGGTTAACAAATGTTAAATAAATAAAAATGACAAGCATTTGAATTTCAGACTTCACATTCTTCAGAAAGTACATGGTAACACAAAACCTTTTATTATATCAATTTTCTAAGTTTATTAGATGAATATTTGAAATTTGTCCCTATTTCTGGGACTGTATTCCCCATTATTGGCTTTGTCCTGGTTTTCTGTGCTAAGGTTGAGAGCTATGGTAAGAACTGAATTCAATGAATATGTTTGGGGGCTGTATTCCATTATTGGCTTTGTTCAGGTGTTTTGTGCTAAGAGGTTGACAGCTATGGTGAGAACAGAATTCACTAAATGGTAGCCATTTAAGTTTCAGTCTTCCTCTCTTTCACAAAACAGCTGATTTGGCATAGTGGTATGTTGCGTTGATTGTTTTGCACAGGGTCCTGGGTTCAAGACTTGGCAATGAAATGTATGGTGATAACACAGCATCTTATTCTAGCAACTTTCCAACATTATACAAGCAATGTTTAAAATGTGTCCTAGGTTTTGGGGCTTTTGCCCCCCCCCAATAAATTTTGGCTTTTTCCAGATTTCTTGTGTTGCAAAGTTCAGAGATACAGCTGATTGTTGAGTAGATTTTACAAGGAACTGAGAGCTGCATGGGAGCAAATGTTTAGTGCTGCTTATGCTGAGTCTGCTTGCATTGTTAATAGCTTAACAGGTAGTGTACTTGCTTTTGATGCAGAAGGCTGTGGGTTCTACTCCCACAGTAGGTAGATGCATTTCTGATACTGTACCATGTTGCAAAGGGGGTGGATGCTGCAGACCTTTTTGTAAAGATATCTAGTAACTATCAACCTGTTATCAGCAGTTTGCCATCCATTCCCTGTTACAATATTATTAGCTTATCATTTTGTTAGTGTAACATAGGTAATTTATTCCTCAAGGGCAACAGGCACTTTATTTGTAGATGAAGCAATGAAATATAAAGTTGTTTGCTAGCAGCAACCTCTTCATTCGTTACATATCTCTTTAATGTAGAATTATTTAGATAACTTTTACTTCTTCAGAGATTGTGCATATTTACTGATACTGGTGGACTGTAGAAGTTTGAGTAGACTTTTATGATGGAATTGTTCTGAATTGGGCAGTTTTGTCATTACTGGTGCATGCATTTTGTTTCACTGTTTACTGGAAAAATGTTCAAAATAATTTAAAATGCCCTCTAAAACTGTACTGCATTGTACAAGGAATATAATTTAATACAATCAGGAAGGTGCATCAAAGAGCATGTGTATGTTTTGTATGCAAGGGGTCTGTGATTTGAAAACAGCCCAAAGTTAATCTTTATCTGTCACTGGCAAAATGTATTTTCTTTGAATGTGGGATTCAATGCTGTTTCAATGAATGTGAGTTTCAAGGGCAGAGAAGTTTTAATGCTAAGTCTGTTTTCATTGTGAGACTGCATTGCTTTGTTTAGCAGATATCTATTAGTGTTTGTGCTGTAAAATGCAACATAAAACTTTCAAATGAAGTCCAAATCATCGCAGAAGTAAAGCAGTATGCACATTGTGTTTATGGTAAATGGGGTGAAATAGCCAAGTAATGGTTCATTGGAATGGCTGTAGGGGGGAGGCTCCATTTGACCATGATTTTGTGAGGGGGGAAGGGCAGCAAACTCAAAGACAGCCCCGGCTGAACTATACCTCTCAACTGTCCAGATTTCTGCAGAATTAATAGATTTTTGCTTCTTATTTTTGGTTTGTTCCTCATAAAATTTGTGGTTTTCTGGCAAATCATTTAGGAATTAAGTCACTAAATAATGACAGAGTTTCAGACTTCATAACCTTCAGGAAAAATGCATGCTAAAGCAAGACCTGTTATTCTGTCAACTATCTCAGTTTATACAAGAGCAATTTTTACTACTGTTTATATGTTCCCCCAATATATTTGGCCTTGTCCAGATTTCCTGCATTAACAGGTTGAGAGGTACCTGCAAATAAATTGCTTTATAGAATTAGGCATATCCAAACCTCTCAACTGACCCCGATTTTGGCTCAAAATGTTGCTCTTTCCCTAATAATCCCTCCGCAAAATGGCAGTTTTGGAAGAAAACGTGGCGGGTTTACAATTAATAAATAACTGTAATAATCAGAGTTATAGATTACTTTTATTTCAGTAATGCATGTAGATTCTTTTATTTTGTCAGCTGCTCAAATTAGCAGTACTAATATTAAAAAAGTGTCCCTTCTTTGACAGATTTCCAGCTGTATTGTGTGGCTATTTTATATTTTTGCATCACATTTTCGGTCCGTTTTTCATAGAATTGTGTTTTTTGGCAAATTAGTGGCAAATCATTAAAGACTGAAGTTAGAAAATAATGACAGACATTTGAGTTTCAGATTTCATACCCTTCAGAAAATTCATACTAATGCAAGACCTATTATTCTATTATCTTTCTATGTTGATAAGAGCAATATTTAAACATTGTCCTTATTTCTGGGCCTTTTCCCCACTTCTATGTATGGCTTTGTCCAGATTTCTTGCTCTGAGAATGAGAGGTATGACAAATGTGTCAGAGCCATCACAGTCAGCCAGAGACATTTCAAAATGTGATATACTTGTTGCACCCCAGTCCCCCATGCAGTGGCTCTGGATGTGCCCAAGCAAGGCAAGGAGCAGTTATGCAGTGTAAATGTGCAGAGTATCCACCCATCCAAGGTAGACAAAAGTACTACAGTGGCTTTTCATCTGTCCTTGATTTTGCAGAATGTTCTGGGTTCTGTCATATTTTTATACTGTTGATTTATGCTTATTATTATTCAGAAAGTGCCTAAGCAGCGGTGGTGCAGTGGTTATCGCTGTCGCCTCACAGCAAGAGGTTCTCCCATTCGATTCTCGGCTGGAACACCTTCTGTGTGGAGTTTGCATCTCCTCCCCGTGGTCGAGGGATGTTAAAGACATGCAGGTAGGTGCGAACGTGAATGGGTGTGCCTTCGTTGAAGGTTGGGCATTGGGCTGGCAACCCGGCACCGTAAAAATCCACTGCCAATCATGAGCAGACCAGAGTTCTGCTGTGGTGACCCCTAACCGGGAAAAGCCGAAAGTCAAAGTAAATTATTCAGAAAGTGCCTGTTGCTCTGTGTTTAAGTAGCAATGCTTTAATGACCATCAGGGAAGCTTGTCTGAGATTGTAAGATGCAAGCAAGCTTTAATAAGCCTACTGTTAAAGAATTACCAACATTGAAAGCCTTTCTGTTGTTGCCATGCAGAGAATACTTACATAACTAGATAAAATATAAGCCTTGGGTACTGAAATGCATATGACAGTATTTGTAATAAAGGACAGGATTACATTATTTTAAGAAGCTCATTACATTTGTTGGAGACTTGCAGTCATCTTTGCAGGCGTTACCTGTAAACTAAACAGAATGCCAATCTATCATGTGTGGTCCATAACCTGTGCAGTAATCCTTTAAGCAATGTATCTTGAGATTGTTTCTTGTTTGCTTTTCATTTTTTACTTTGATCATGTTTTCCCCATGAAACAAGTAGATAGTTGTCAGGCAGCAGGTCTTTTTTGGATAAGAAACATTTTTACAAGTGGGGGTAACACAGAGATTGCTACTTTCAGCATGTTACTTGGTACTTTAATAAAGTTGAATATAAATTATAATTAGAACTGCAGTGCAAGGAGAAGTGGTTTGAGTCGAGTGCTGCTTTGTTTTTCTTATACTTGATTTTGACTGGCATTCCAGTAATGTATTTCAAAAGTAATTTATTTTTTCATGCCTCACAACCTTTTTGTTGCCATCTAGATATTAAGTAAACTGTCATGCAGCCAATGCATTGAAATATTTTTTCCTTTTACACTACATTTTGTCTTGATTGGACTCTCATAATGACTGTTTGGCACCCAGGGCAGCATATTTAATTAAAGTTACAATTTTTGTTGTTTTGAGCATAGCTCCTCCCCTTTCTAGTTGGTCGCACCCCTTCCCATTGATCCCATCCATTCAGCTGTCTCCTGCAGTCCCCCTTTGATTTGAAGTCACCAGCCGCCATTGGTATAAAGGAACCCATGGTGGGCAGCACAGTTTGCCCCAACAGAATCTGCCAGTAGCAGGGGAAGCCACTAGTCCAGGTACACGTCCAGGACCTAGGGTTAAATGTTTTGAATGCAACCAGTCGGGCCATGTGGCATACAGATGTCCATGGAGGCAGGATGGGGAACAAAAGGTGAGAGAGCCAGTAAGTGGGAAAGACAAAATGCCAATAGTAGGTTGTCTTGAGACAACAGGGGTACCGAACTACCATCCTGCAGATGCCCTGATAGGGAAGGATTTGGATGAGGCAGTACCATGTGTTTATGCAGTTACACACAGTCAGGCTAGGAGACAATCATATGGGTCTGGTAGCCTGGGGGAGACCCAGACAGACTGCATACTTGCAGCCAGGACTGGTGAGGTGGTTACTTCAGGGAAGGAGCCACTTTGTAGCAGTGAGACTGAAGGTGAGCCACAGCTGTTTGTGAGTACTGATGTTCCCTTGGTCAGAGTGACTGCAAAGGTACAGGTGAGTAGTAGTACCCAGGCTGGCAGTGAGGCACCACTGTCAGTGGATGCCAGACTTCCTGTGGGAGGGGAGCTGGGAAGGGTTACAAAGAGAGAGAGTTGAGACAGGCTCAGCTCTCAGACCCTACATTGCAAGGCCTGAGGCAGGTAGCTAGTAAGGCACCTGATTCCCAAGGGAAGGGGGATTCTGTATACTGGGACTAAGGGTTACTGTATAAAGATTGGACCCCTGAGGGAGAGCTACAAGATGAGAGGATACAGCAGTTGGTAAGTGCCTAGAGTGTACCATCTGGCACTTCTAGCCATAGCCCATGATATTCCCTTTGCAGGTCATATGGGCATAAAACATACCAACAGACGTATTATGCAGAACTTCTATTGGCCTGGAATTTCCAGAGATGTAACAGGGTACTGCAGGACCTGTGAGAAGTGCCAAAAGGTAGGCAAGGCAGGATACAAGGTGAGAGCTCCTTTGATGCCTTTGCCTGTGACTGATGAGCTATTTCAGAGGGTAGCTATAGATATTGTGGGGCCTCGGAGTACCCCAAGTTCCACAGGGAAAAAAGTATATCCTAGTGGTAGTAGATTATGCTGCAAGATACCCTGAGGCAGTGGCTCTGTCCTCCAATGAGGCAGAAAAGGTGGCAAATGCTTTGTTGGAGATTTTCAGCAGAGTAGGTTTCCCAAAAGAAATACTGACTGACATAGGTGCCAATTTCATGTCAGACCTGCTGGCTTGTCTGTGGAAGTACTGTGGGGTGAAGCACATGAAGACCAACCCCTACTATCCCCAGACTAATGGTCTTGTTGAGAGGTTAAACTCTACAATCAAGTCCATGCTATGGGCATTTGCAGACCAGTTTAAGATGGAGTGGGGCAAATATTTCCCCTATCTGTTGTTTGCTTACAGAGAGGTCCCCAGGACTCCACAGGTTTTTCACCCTTTGAGTTGTTGTATGGGCATAGGGTGAGGGGACCTCTAGATTTAATTCGTGATGAGTGGGAAGGTGAGTGTGAATCTCACAAGGAGTCTGCTGTGGCATACGTCCTAAACCTCGGGACAAGGCTCAGGGAACTTATGGGTTTGGCCCAGGGGAACCTGGTAGAAGCCCAACAACAGAAAAAAGGTATGGTATGACAGGAATGCTTGAGCTAGAGAGTATGCTGTGGGGCAACAGGTAATGGTTCTCATTCCTGTCAGACAAAACAAACTGCAAGCAGCTTGGGAGGGACCCTACAAGGTGATAAGAAAGGCAAGTGATGTTAACTACATGGTAGAACTGCTAGGCAGGAGCACAAATTGTACCATCTTAACATGATGAAACCTTACCATGATAGGGAGGCCCTTGTGCTGAGCATTTGCAGTGGATTACAGGAGAAGTCTGAGGGTCATCTGACTACATAGGGCAAGTTTAGGGCTTATGGTCATGGATCTCCAAAAGATTCTGCAGAATCTCTGTGCAGATCAAGATGATATAAAAGTTTTTGGTATTGGGGCCAATATGGATGGAGTCCCAAGTGAGAAAGTAGGAGATTCTCATGACGGCTGCAACTTGCTATTTTACCAACTAAATAAAGAGATGAAAATCTCAAGAACCAATATATGGCACTTGAAGTTATTCAAGGCATATAAGTGCAAAGGTATTACTCCACATGGTTTAAGGGTTAAAATTCATCCCTTGGTTGGCAAGCCAGATGACCTATTGATGGAGGATTGGCATAAGGCACAACAAAAAGCCACTATAGCTTTTGTGGATATATTAATGTCCTTTTACCAAAGGACTAATGAACAAAATATCAAGGATGCGACAGAGACATGTGAGAATATGAAAAAAATATGAGGGTATGCTGTCTTTTGTTCAGGGCCTGGAAAAATTATCCAGAGATCTTCTCAACTTTGAGAATAGGTTGAAAGAAAAGAAGTTACATAAATTTCATAGAGATGTGGAAGACTACGAGAGAGGCAAGCCCTTTGAGTCCCAGAGGGGAGTTAGATTTATTGATAACAATAAGGGTAGATCCAATATCAGAAAGAAAAGACCAGGATCTATACTAAAAAAACCCACACAGGGCCTCAGTACCTCAGGGGAAGAATCATCCATGACTGATACGGAAGGAATTTAGATTAGTGATTCTCCTGACTTGAAAAATGTACGAATTCAGGAGGGCCCTTTAGGAGACAAACCCGTAGGGGTGGACGTAAGCACAAAGGTGGCAGCCTTGGAAAACCTATTACAGTCAATGATGAAGTAGGGATTCAATTTTATAATGTACGTAACATTTCTAATTATGTTATATCAAAGGATGAAAATAGCCTACTTAATAAAGGTCTAGGATTTGTTCCTAGTTTTTTTGGTAGATGAACATACCTTTGTTTCAGATCTTTTTGCCTTTTGTAGAGTTTTGAACTTAAAATTGTTTTTTGGCACATCTAATAATTCTGAAGGATTATATGAATTTTGTTTTCACAAATCTACATTTATGCCACCAATGAACAAATATGTGGGTATTTTTCTGGAAGCCGTTTTAAGGGATTTACACTTTAATTTTAATTCCGCTATGGGTTTCAGACATAATCTTTTGAAAGGGGAACAACAGGCTTTGAAAAATCTATATTTACTCTACTGAACTCTCCAATTATAGGCCAATAGCTATACTCTCTCCACTTGCAAAGATTATGCATAAATATATTCATAGACAACTCATGCACCACCTAATCCAGAATCACCTTATGGCAGACACTCAGCATGTCTTCTGTCCTCATCACAGCACTACTTCAGCCCTCCTAGCCTTTACCAACACCATAAACCATAATCTTCCTTGATCTTTCCAAGGCATTCAATATGGTTGAGCACCAACTTTTAATCCACACCCTGCAAACATTCTGTCTAGATACTAGAGCCCTTCAAAGGTTTCAATCCTACCTAAATGGTCGATAGCAGGCTGTCCTCTGGCAGAACAAACTCTCTAACCTTCTACCTAACACCCTTGGAATACCACAAGGCTCTATACTAGGGCCCTTGCTGTTCTCCATCTTCATTAATGACCTTTATACTGTCATCCCAAAAGTCAGCTGTAGCCAATATCTGATTTGCTCGGCCACATCTCCAATAGAGTTATGGTCAGCTACCCAAACCACCTTTAATACAATAGAAAACTGGCTTTCTGAATGTCTTCTGATCCTAAATCCCCAAAAAACTAAAATGCTCTTATTTTCACCAACATGTAGGTCTACCACTTTCACCTTTACCATAAATTCAAATTATGGCACAATAATCTCCGCTGACCCCTCTACAAAACTATTAGGTGTCATCATAGATAATCTAAAATTCGACCTACATGTTAACCATACTATCAAAACCATCAATAAAAAATTAGGGTCACTTTACAGAATAAAAGCCTTCCTAACCCCTCCAGCTAAAATTGCCTTAGCTTGCACTCACCTTCTTTCAACCCTTCTGTATGCATCCCCTCTACTCTCGAATTTAAACAAGACTGTCCTTAACAAACTCTCAATTTGCTTCAACCACATTGCCAGGTTTGCCACTGTGCTGCCTTTTAGGACACATCATTGCATCAATCTAAATCAGCTTGGGTGGCTTGAACTACCCAGCCTAATCCAGTATAACCAACTGATTATGGCCCATAAAATCCTCTATAAACCGGACAATACTCCTGCACTTAAAAATATTATCACCCCCTATAACAATCCTAGACCACTTCGAGCCTCTAACAAACTACTAATTCAGACTAGCAAAATTAATAACACAGCCGGTGACTCTCCCTTTGCAAACTCTGTAAGTAGATACTGGAACTCTCTTCCAGCTGATATTACCTTGCTTTCCACCTTAGGTCAATTTAAAACTAGACTCAAACAACATTTGTCACTTAACTGGCTATGTCAATGTATCAAGCCTGGCTAACTCTCTCTAGAATGTGTAAAAATCTGTTAACCAGTTTACTGTGTAATTTAATTTAATCCTGATTTACGCTCGGGATTAACTCTAACCTGTGGAACTTGTTTAACTTGTTTACTTATGTAATCTCTGTAAATAGTCTGTTTGTAATATGTAATGCTGGTATTATGTAATGCTGTATCTGCTTACCCTTGGAGCTTTTCTCCCCGGGCCTCTGCTGAAAATGGACATGCATCCAGTCGGACTATCCTGGTCAACAAATGTAAAGTATAAAGTAAAAAATAAATAAATAAAAAATATTCTAATTCTGACATAATCATTCTTCCAGCAGATAAAGGTGGGGCTGTGGTCATAATGGATGCCAGTTACTACTGGAATGAGAGAAATGAACAATTGTCCAACCCTCAGAATTATATTAGAATGTCCACAGATCCCACGCCTAAATTTAAGGCTGAAATTGATTCATTTTTGAATCAAGCAGTGGAAGAAGGAATTATTGATGTGAAGCCGAAAGAACAACTCATGGTTCAGGATCCAACCCGACAGTACCTTTATCTCTTGCCCAAAATTCGCAAAAATGTAAGCAGACCCCCAGGAAGACCAATTGTTTCAGGACAGGGGTCTTTAACTGAACCTATTTCTGCTTTTCTGACACATTATTTAAAACCATTATTGTCAGGTGTTAGGGCAAGGATTGAGGATACTACAGAGTTTTTACAAATTATTTCAGACTCTCAATTGGAACCCAACTGGCTCATGTGTACACTTGATGTTAAATCCCTATATACCAGCATCCCACATTGGGCGGGATTACTTTCCTTAGAGTATTGGCTTAATAAAGCCAATCTATATGCACCAGGATTCAATACTCTTCTCACATGTTTGGCAGAACATGTATTGACAAAAAACATTTTCTATTTCAGGGGGGAATGTTACTGGCAACAGCAAGGAACAGCTATGTAGGCCTCATTTGCCCCAATTTATGCTGACCTCTTTATGGGGTATGTGGAAGATCAGATTATATATGATGTGATGCATAACATTTACTTTTCAGAGATGGATATATGGAGACGTTTTTTAGATGATTGTTGGCTGGTTTGGTGTGGGGGTGTGGACTATTTGTTAGAATTTCTGGAATACCTTAATGGTAATTCGTGGGGGATTGAATTTACTGTTAATTATCACAGTAATGAGATCAATTTCCTAGATGCTAACATTTTGAGACAGGGGGATGGTACACTTAAAATGTCAGTATAAAGGAAATACCCACAATATAATAATTTATTATATGCAACTAGTTTACAAACCACACACACCATCAACACCATTCCTAAATCGCAGTTCATGAGAATTAGGAGAATATATTCTGCATATATGGAATTTCAGAATGCTAGGCATGACCTTGAGGGTAGATTTATTAATAGGGGTTATAAGAGATCAGTAGTACAAAGGGCCAGTGATTGGGCGGCCAATTGTGAGAGATCCAACCTATTGGAGTACAAAGTTAAAGCTCAAAAGGACGGATCGGGGGCCATGAGGTTAGTTACATTTGGTAGTAATACACACTTATTACAGGATATAGTCAACAAACATTGGAACATTCTTCGGGCTAATGTAGATCTGGATCAATGTCTGCCTACTAGATGCCAATTCTCTCTTAGAAGGGGAAGAACACTTACGTCCTATTTTTCTCATTACAAGAAAATTTTTTTAGATTATTTGAATCAACATCAGCATACCCTAATGGGAGACAGGCTTGTTGGCTCACATCCTTGTGGATATTGCAGTTTGTGTAAACATATGTTTAAAAACCACATCTTTTAGCAGTAAAAATACTGGTCAAATTTTTGACATTCCATTTTTTGGGAATTGCAGCTCTGACTGGGTAGTCTATTTGGCTACTTGCCAATGTTCTGCCTTTTATGTGGGGGCAGACTTCTAGGCAACTAAGGAGCCGCAGTTCAGAACATCTGAGTGATTTACGTCTTAAAAATTACCAGTGCATTGTATAGACATTGTCATTTACACAAAACTGCCACTTTTGGATTTGTCATCATTGACCAGGTAAAGGGAAACAGATCAACAAAACAGGGTTGGCACACTATACTAACTCAAAAGGAAAGAAAATGGATTATTAAGTTGGGCGCCTTACTTCATCCAGGACTTAATGATAAATTATGCGGTTCTTTTTGTTAAGGACTCTTATTGGTAACTTTATATGTAATAATAGGTTATTAATGGAAGTTTGGCTTAACATCTGATATCACAAGTACAGTGTTTATTTTGTTTAATGTTTTACATGTATTTGGAGGCTTAAACAGATAAATGGGGGAAGTGATGTCATCATTGGGGATACACAATATGTATAAAAACTGTTCTTGAATTATGAATGTTTTATCACTGAAGAAGGTTTGATACCGAAACCGGTCTGAAAGAAGGGACGGAATAAACATTGTTTGCCTCTGAGTGCTGGCTTTTTCATGTTGTTTATTACTTTGGGCATGCTGTGCACCAGTCGTACTTGCTAGCTCTTTTGGAGGTGAACCTGGTAGAAGCCCAACAACAAAAAAAGGTATGGTATGACAGGAATGCTCGAGCTAGAGAGTATGCTGTGGGGCAACAGGTAATGGTTCTCATTCCTGTCAGACACAACAAATTGCAAGCAGCTTGGGAGTGACCCTAAATAAGAAAGGTAAGTGATGTTAACTACATGGTAGAACTGCTAGGCAGGAGCACAAATTGTACCATCTTAACATGATGAAACCTTACCATGATAGGGAGGCCCTTGTGCTGAGCATTTGCAGTGGATGACATGAGACGTCTGAGGGACATCTGGTGACTGATCTCTTCAGTGAGGCTTGGACTGACACCTCAGTGGAAGAGGTAGCAATGTCCCAGCAGCTATCTCCTACACAAGTTCGAGAAATCTGAGCAGTGTTACAGGAGTGTGGGGACATGTTCACTGGGAAACCAGGGTACATCCACCTGGTGCAGCACCAGGTGGATACAGGACCTCAAAGGCCTATTAGGCAGGCTTCTTATAGGGTGTCTAAGAGAGTCAAACAAACTCTGAGGGAGGAGATACAGGAGATGTTGGAACTAGGGGTGATTCAAGAGTCCAACAGTCCCTGGGCCTCTCCAGTGGTGCTGGTGCCAGAGAAGGATGGCAGCACCAGGTTCTGTGTCAACTACAGGAAATTAAATAGTCACACAGAGTCAGATGGTTACACTATGCCTAGGACAGATGAGGCCCTAGAGCAGCTGGGTGGGGCTAAGTATCTTACAACTATTGATCTTACCAAGGGTTACTGGCAGGTGCCCCTGACTCCCAGTGCTAGAGAGAAGTCTGTCTTTGTGACTCCTTTTGGCTTGTATGAGTTCACAAAGATGCCCATTGGAATGAAGAATGACCCAGCAACTTTCCAGAGGCTGGTAGATCATATCCTAGCAGGAGCAGGAGGGTTTGCCCTTGCTTACCTGGATGACATTGCCATCTACAGGCATTCCTGGCAAGAGTACCTTCAGCATGTCAGGGAGGTGCTGGGAAGACTACAGAGGGAAGGGTTGACCATTAAACCCAGCAAATGTCAGGTGGGTATAGCAGAGGTCTCCTACCTGGGACATAGAGTGGGGAGTGGTAAGATCAGGCCTGCCAAAATAGAAGCCATTCAGGCATGGCCTGCACCTGTTACCAAAAAGCAGATGAGGGCATTCTTAGGGACAGCAGAGTACTACAGAAAGTTAATCCCCAGTTATAGTACCATAGCTGCTCCCCTCACAGACCTAACAAGGAAGAACAGAGCCAGCCAGCAAAATGCCAAATTGCTAAGATGGAGCCTAGGGTTGCAAGCATATGATATGTCAGTGCAGCACCACAGTGGGATTATCAATGCCAATGCAGATGGGCTCTCAAGACAGGGAATGGGGTAGGGTATACTCAGATAGACCTCACCCTCTCAAGCAACATTTCTCAAGGGTCACTTGAAAAACTAGCTTGAGTTCTCCGGGGGGGGGGGGTGTGAAGATAGGTGAAGGCTGCTAGCCTAGCTAGATAGAATTTTTTAGATAATTCTGTCATTTGTAAACATTAATGTATGCCACAGGGTTGTTCTATTAAATATGAAAAGACTGTAGTGGATGTGGAACTGCAAAAAATGTAACAACAGTGCATTCTACTATAACAAAGCTGATGTCAAGCATGGAGAAAGTCTTTGATCTAAAATTCGTAGCCGAGATGTCTAGAGTGAGGCATTCTGCCTACTGTTTTGAGGCCAGAGTTAATGGCTAGAATTTGCATTTATAAAAAGGGCTATTAAACTCTGAGAGTCTGTTAGCCTGGGAACCAGAAAGAAATTATGAATCTGAAATGAATCCGTGGTACTGTGTTGTCAATTTAAGGATTGAAAGAATGTGAGCATTAGACCATTTGTCTTCAGCACATCCAACTCACCACTCTGCCTGTGTCTATATGTAAGTAGGATTTTAGAGCTGTGTTTTCTCTTAGATATAGCTAGAAAATATGAAGATTAGACTAGTTTGTTTTTCTGTGATATCAGAACTTTTCTACTGTATTATTTTAAGTATTTATCTGTGATCTCTAAATTCTTGACTAGCACTGTGTAGTAAGAAGTATTGTTTTGTGTTTTTATTATTTATTATTGAAAATTTTTAAGCCTTTCAACCGTGGCTGTTTGTGTAGAGATAACTGAATCTCTAAGAGTACATTGCATGTATACAGTGATACTGTACCAAGTCACTCCAAATAAGTCTTGACTGTTCAGTTGCACTTACCATTTGAATAATAATATTGCACAGTATAATTGGACACCCTTTCATAAGGGCCTTTGAGCAGCTGATAAATATTAGCTGGGTGGTGGCAGTGATTTCTACCGTATAATCTGGGTAAAACAAGTTTACAGAAGGCAAACCTTTACTGGGATATCAGGCCAGGTGCATATTTATTTTTCTTAAACTTGGGGGGAAAAAATCAGTAAAGAGTGAGACTGCAAGTGCATATTCCACATGTAATCGCTGGCGTTAAATGCTCACTTGTACTTTCTAAAACCATAATTATAGTTTTATAAGGTGCACAGATCAAGTGGTTGATATACCCTTAGTGTCTATATTTCCGGATGTTTCTGCTGACGTAACCCGTTGCCTCACTTTTACAGAAATCGGCAGTTAATTGGTTGGAGGAGTATGGAAAACATCATCTTGGTCAATATTGTCTGCACTTGCTGTATCACTCTTGTCTGTGTTGAAGAAAATAATTTCTGTGAACATGATGAGAAAGGCAAAGAAAGGAACATTGGTAGTTCCCTTGCGACATAGACCGTCTAAGAGCCCAGACTCAAGAAATTCACCTAACCCTGCTGGAGGTTTTTTATAGAACTGCATACAGCTTCTACCAGAGAGCCAAGGTAGTTCCCTTGCGACATAGTCCCTCTAAGCGCCCAGACTCAAGAAATTCACCTAACACTGCTGGAGTTTTTTTTTAGAACTGCATACATCCATTAGAATACTTCTTAAAACTACCTACCTTTGTGTAATAACTCCCCACTATTGTTTTAAGCAGTAAGCATACAACTCTTGTAAATTGCAGCATAAATAGCTTATCTCCCAAGACTAATTCTACCCTGTGGGAAAACATAATCCTAAAAAAATCCTTAGTTAAACCACTAGCATTTCAGCTAAAATACTTACCTAGCTGGGCCAAAGCTGATTGATATGGTATAGCCCCGCTTTGTTTCTCAAGCAAACCCACCCCCAACCAATTGAGTGAGGTCTCAAGTACACCTACTAAAAACCCGCCATTTTTTAAACATCCAAAAGTACCTAGACCCTGACGGCAGCATCCTCAACTAACTGGTATGTCTAAACTGCTGTTTCTTTTACTTTTACTCATTTTTAAAATGGTTTTTGATATATTAGATAACTACTAATTTAGAAACGCTCTTTAAACTGCAGTAGGATTTGCTCTGTTGACATAAGCGGCTTGACATACTCTGCTTCCTGTTAAATGGTTGTAATGCTGTTTAAATGACATAATTAACTCTAGTGTTGAACATAGTGCTATAGTCTGTTTGGTTACTTATAACACAGAAATCTACTCCAGACACGGGTGTTCATTGCTTAAAGTGAAAAGATTAACAGTAAAAGTTGAGTTAATTACTAGAGTCTATGTGAAATAATAGATACTGTTGAAAACGCTATTGACTGAACGCCGTTGAATATTTACTATCAATTTCTATTGAAAACTAGCTGTTTTCGGCTACAGAAAGTGTACGAGTGCTCTGTTTGTATTTTTACTGTTAAATTGCTTCTTGGACCCAAACAGATGGGTTACTTAATTAACTAATCTTATGTAGCTTGAAGAAGGACATGTAACTGCGGCTTGAAGCGTGCGGAACCTTTAGGGGATTGTAACAACCAATGTAAACTGCAAAATGTATACTATCTGCACTAACTTCTAAATATGTATGAACTCCTTTTCTAATATCCTTCCTGGTTTTATTCTATATTTCCTAGGTAGTTCCCTTGCGACATAGCCCCTCTAAGCGCCCGGACTCAAGAAATTCACCTAACCCTGCTGGAGGTTTTTTTTAGAACTGCATACAGCTTCTACCAGAGAGCCAAGGTGGTCACACAATATAATTACTTTAATTTGTGGAGGCTGCTGTCTCTGGGTCTAAGGTACATTTGTAGTTCTCCCCTCCCGTACTAGGCTTGACCTAACCCTGCTCACTGAAAAACACCATGGTGTAACATCCATTAGAATACTTCTTAAAACTACCTACCTTTGTGTAATAACTCCCCACTATTGTTTTAAGCAGTAAGCATACAACTCTTGTAAACTGCAGCATAAATAGCTTATCTCCCAAGACTAATTCTACCCTGTGGGAAAACATAATCCTAAAAAAATCCTTAGTTAAACCACTAGCATTTCAGCTAAAATACTTACCTAGCTGGGCCAAAGCTGATTGGTATGGTATAGCCCGCTTCGTTTCTCAAGCAAAACCACCCCCAACCAATTGAGCGAGGTCTCAAGTACACCTACTAAAAACCCGCCATTTTTTAAACATCCAAAAGTACCTAGACCCTGACGGCACCATCCTCAACTAACTGATATGTCTAAACTGCTGTTTCTTTTACTTTTACTCATTTTTAAAATGTTTTTTTGATATATTAGATAGCTACTAATTTAGAAACGCTCTTTAAACTGCAGTAGGATTTGCTTTGTTAACATAAGCGGCTTGACATACTCTGCTTCCTGTTAAATGGTTGTAATGCTGTTTAAATGACATAATTAACTCTAGTGTTGAACGTAGTGCTATAGTCTGTTTTGTTACCTATAACACAGAAATCTACTCCAGACACGGGTGTTCATTGCTTAAAGTGAAGAGATTAACAGTAAAAGTTGAGTTAATTACTAGAGTCTATGTGAAATAATAGATACTGTTGAAAACGCTATTGACTGAACGCCGTTGAATATTTACTATCAATTTCTATTGAAAACTAGCTGTTTTCTGCTACAGAAAGTGTACGAGTGCTCTGTTTGTATTTTTACTGTTAAATTGCTTCTTGGACCCAAACAGATGGGTTACTTAATTAACTAATCTTATGTTGCTTGAAGAAGGACATGTAACTGCAGCTTGAAGCGTGTGGAACCTTTAGGGGATTGTAACAACCAATGTAAACTGCAAAATGTATACTATCTGCACTAACTTCTAAATATGTATGAACTCCTTTTCTAATCTCCTTCCTGGTTTTATTCTATATTTCCTAGGTAGTTCCCTTGTGACATAGCCCTCTAAGCGCCCAGACTCAAGAAATTCACCTAACCCTGCTGGAGGTTTTTTTTTAGAACTGCATACAGCTTCTACCAGAGAGCCAAGGTGGTCACACAATATAATTACTTTAATTTGTGGAGGCTGCTGTCTCTGGGTCTAAGGTACATTTGTAGTTCTCCCCTCCCGTACTAGGCTTGACCTAACCCTGCTCACTGAAAAATACCACGGTGTAACATCCATTAGAATACTTCTTAAAACTACCAACCTTTGTGTAATAACTCCCCACTATTGTTTTAAGCAGTAAGCATACAACTCTTGTAAACTGCAGCATAAACAGCTTATCTCCCAAGACTAATTCTACCCTGTGGGAAAACATAATCCTAAAAAAATCCTTATTTAAACCACTAGTATTTCAGCTAAAATACTTGCCTAGCTGGGCCAAAGCTGATTGGTATGGTATAGCCCCGCTTCGTTTCTCAAGCAAACCCACCCCCAACCAATTGAGCGAGGTCTCAAGTACACCTACTAAAAACCCACCATTTTTTAAACATCCAAAAGTACCTAGACCCTGACGGCAGCATCCTCAACTAACTGATATGTCTAAACTGCTGTTTCTTTTACTTTTACTCATTTTTAAAATGTTTTTTGATATATTAGATAGCTACTAATTTAGAAACGCTCTTTAAACTGCAGTAGGATTTGCTCTGTTAACATAAGCGGCTTGACATACTCTGCTTCCTGTTAAATGGTTGTAATGCTGTTTAAATGACATAATTAACTCTAGTGTTGAACGTAGTGCTATAGTCTGTTTTGTTACCTATAACACAGAAATCTACTCCAGACACGGGTGTTCATTGCTTAAAGTGAAGAGATTAACAGTAAAAGTTGAGTTAATTACTAGAGTCTATGTGAAATAATAGATACTGTTGAAAACGTTATTGACTGAACGCCGTTGAATATTTACTATCAATTTCTATTGAAAACTAGCTGTTTTCTGCTACAGAAAGTGTACAAGTGCTCTGTTTGTATTTTTACTGTTAAATTGCTTCTTGGACCCAAACAGATGGGTTACTTAATTAACTAATCTTATGTTGCTTGAAGAAGGACATGTAACTGCAGCTTGAAGCGTGTGGAACCTTTAGGGGATTGTAACAACCAATGTAAACTGCAAAATGTATACTATCTGCACTAACTTATAAATATGTATGAACTCCTTTTCTAATCTCCTTCCTGGTTTTATTCTATATTTCCTAGGTAGTTCCCTTGTGACATAGCCCCTCTAAGCGCCCAGATTCAAGAAATTCACCTAACCCTGCTGGAGGTTTTTTTTAGAACTGCATACAGCTTCTACCAGAGAGCCAAGGTGGTCACACAATATAATTACTTTAATTTGTGGAGGCTGCTGTCTCTGGGTCTAAGGTACATTTGTAGTTCTCCCCTCCCGTACTAGGCTTGACCTAACCCTGCTCACTGAAAAATACCACGGTGTAACATCCATTAGAATACTTCTTAAAACTACCAACCTTTGTGTAATAACTCCCCACTATTGTTTTAAGCAGTAAGCATACAACTCTTGTAAACTGCAGCATAAATAGCTTATCTCCCAAGACTAATTCTACCCTGTGGGAAAACATAATCCTAAAAAAATCCTTATTTAAACCACTAGTATTTCAGCTAAAATACTTACCTAGCTGGGCCAAAGCTGATTGGTATGGTATAGCCCCGCTTCGTTTCTCAAGCAAACCCACCCCCAACCAATTGAGCGAGGTCTCAAGTACACCTACTAAATACCCGCCATTTTTTAAACATCCAAAAGTACCTAGACCCTGACGGCAGCATCCTCAACTAACTGGTATGTCTAAACTGCTGTTTCTTTTACTTTTACTCATTTTTAAAATGTTTTTTGATATATTAGATAGCTACTAATTTAGAAACGCTCTTTAAACTGCAGTAGGATTTGCTCTGTTAACATAAGCGGCTTGACATACTCTGCTTCCTGTTAAATGGTTGTAATGCTGTTTAAATGACATAATTAACTTTAGTGTTGAACGTAGTGCTATAGTCTGTTTTGTTACCTATAACACAGAAATCTACTCCAGACACGGGTGTTCATTGCTTAAAGTGAAGAGATTAACAGTAAAAGTTGAGTTAATTACTAGAGTCTATGTGAAATAATAGATACTGTTGAAAACACTATTGACTGAACGCTGTTGAATATTTACTATCAATCTTTATTGAAAACTAGCTGTTTTCGGCTACAGAAAGTGTACGAGTGCTCTGTTTGTATTTTTACTGTTAAATTGCTTCTTGGACCCAAACAGATGGGTTACTTAATTAACTAATCTTATGTAGCTTGAAGAAGGACATGTAACTGCAGCTTGAATCGTGCGGAACCTTTAGGGCATTGTAACAACCAATGTAAACTGCAAAATGTATACTATCTACACTAACTTCTAAATATGTATGAACTCCTTATCTAATCTCCTTCCTGGTTTTATTCTATATTTCCTAGGTAGTTCCCTTGCGACATAGCCCCTCTAAGCGCCCAGACTCAAGAAATTCACCTAACCCTGCTGGAGGTTTTTTTTAGAACTGCATACAGCTTCTACCAGAGAGCCAAGGTGGTCACACAATATAATTACTTTAATTTGTGGAGGCTGCTGTCTCTGGGTCTAAGGTACATTTGTAGTTCTCCCCTCCCGTACTAGGCTTGACCTAACCCTGCTGACTGAAAAATACCACGGTGTAACATCCATTAGAATACTTCTTAAAACTACCAACCTTTGTGTAATAACTCCCCACTATTGTTTTAAGCAGTAAGCATACAACTCTTGTAAACTGCAGCATAAATAGCTTATCTCCCAAGACTAATTCTACCCTGTGGGAAAACATAATCCTAAAAAAATCCTTATTTAAACCACTAGTATTTCAGCTAAAATACTTACCTAGCTGGGCCAAAGCTGATTGGTATGGTATAGCCTCGCTTCGTTTCTCAAGCAAACCCACCCCCAACCAATTGAGCGAGGTCTCAAGTACACCTACTAAATACCCGCCATTTTTTAAACATCCAAAAGTACCTAGACCCTGACGGCAGCATCCTCACCTAACTGGTATGTCTAAACTGCTGTTTCTTTTACTTTTACTCATTTTTAAAATGTTTTTTGATATATTAGATAGCTACTAATTTAGAAACGCTCTTTAAACTGCAGTAGGATTTGCTCTGTTACCATAAGCGGCTTGACATACTCTGCTTCCTGTTAAATGGTTGTAATGCTGTTTAAATGACATAATTAACTTTAGTGTTGAACGTAGTGCTATAGTCTGTTTTGTTACCTATAACACAGAAATCTACTCCAGACACGGGTGTTCATTGCTTAAAGTGAAGAGATTAACAGTAAAAGTTGAGTTAATTACTAGAGTCTATGTGAAATAATAGATACTGTTGAAAACACTATTGACTGAACGCTGTTGAATATTTACTATCAATTTCTATTGAAAACTAGCTGTTTTCGGCTACAGAAAGTGTACGAGTGCTCTGTTTGTATTTTTACTGTTAAATTGCTTCTTGGACCCAAACAGATGGGTTACTTAATTAACTAATCTTATGTAGCTTGAAGAAGGACATGTAACTGCAGCTTGAATCGTGCGGAACCTTTAGGGGATTGTAACAACCAATGTAAACTGCAAAATGTATACTATCTATACTAACTTCTAAATATGTATGAACTCCTTATCTAATCTCCTTCCTGGTTTTATTCTATATTTCCTAGGTAGTTTCCTTGCGACATAGCCCCTCTAAGCGCCCAGACTCAAGAAATTCACCTAACCCTGCTGGAGGTTTTTTTTAGAACTGCATACAGCTTCTACCAGAGAGCCAAGGTGGTCACACAATATAATTACTTTAATTTGTGGAGGCTGCTGTCTCTGGGTCTAAGGTACATTTGTAGTTCTCCCCTCCCGTACTAGGCTTGACCTAACCCTGCTCACTGAAAAACACCACGGTGTAACATCCATTAGAATACTTCTTAAAACTACCTACCTTTGTGTAATAACTCCCCACTATTGTTTTAAGCAGTAAGCATACAACTCTTGTAAACTGCAGCATAAATAGCTTATCTCCCAAGACTAATTCTACCCTGTGGGAAAACATAATCCTAAAAAAATCCTTAGTTAAACCACTAGCATTTCAGCTAAAATACTTATCTAGCTGGGCCAAAGCTGATTGGTATGGTATAGCCCCGCTTCGTTTCTCAAGCAAACCCACCCCCAACCAATTGAGCGAGGTCTCAAGTACACCTACTAAAAACCCGCCATTTTTTAAACATCCAAAAGTACCTAGACCCTGACGGCAGCATCCTCAACTAACTGGTATGTCTAAACTGCTGTTTCTTTTACTTTTACTCATTTTTAAAATGTTTTTTGATATATTAGATAGCTACTAATTTAGAAACGCTCTTTAAACTGCAGTAGGATTTGCTCTGTTAACATAAGCGGCTTGACATACTCTGCTTCCTGTTAAATGGTTGTAATGCTGTTTAAGTGACATAATTAACTCTAGTGTTGAACGTAGTGCTATAGTCTGTTTTGTTACCTATAACACAGAAATCTACTCCAGACACGGGTGTTCATTGCTTAAAGTGAAGAGATTAACAGTAAAAGTTGAGTTAATTACTAGAGTCTATGTGAAATAATAGATACTGTTGAAAACGTTATTGACTGAACGCCGTTGAATATTTACTATCAATTTCTATTGAAAACTAGCTGTTTTCTGCTACAGAAAGTGTACGAGTGCTCTGTTTGTATTTTTACTGTTAAATTGCTTCTTGGAATGAAACAGATGGGTTACTTAATTAACTAATCTTATGTTGCTTGAAGAAGGACATGTAACTGCAGCTTGAAGCGTGTGGAACCTTTAGGGGATTGTAACAACCAATGTAAACTGCAAAATGTATACTATCTGCACTAACTTCTAAATATGTATGAACTCCTTTTCTAATCTCCTTCCTGGTGTTATTCTATATTTCCTAGGTAGTTCCCTTGCGACATAGCCCCTCTAAGCACCTGGACTCAAGAAATTCACCTAACCCTGCTGGAGGTTTTTTTTAGAACTGCATACAGCTTCTACCAGAGAGCCAAGGTGGTCACACAATATAATTACTTTAATTTGTGGAGGCTGCTGTCTCTGGGTCTAAGGTACATTTGTAGTTCTCCCCTCCCGTACTAGGCTTGACCTAACCCTGCTCACTGAAAAACACCACGGTGTAACATCCATTAGAATACTTCTTAAAACTACCTACCTTTGTGTAATAACTCCCCACTATTGTTTTAAGCAGTAAGCATACAACTCTTGTAAACTGCAGCATAAATAGCTTATCTCCCAAGATTAATTCTACCCTGTGGGAAAACATAATCCTAAAAAAATCCTTAGTTAAACCACTAGCATTTCAGCTAAAATACTTACCTAGCTGGGCCAAAGCTGATTGGTATGGTATAACCCCGCTTTGTTTCTCAAGCAAACCCACCCCCAACCAATTGAGCGAGGTCTCAAGTACACCTACTAAAAACCCGCCATTTTTTAAACATCCAAAAGTACCTAGACCCTGACGGCAGCATCCTCAACTAACTGGTATGTCTAAACTGCTGTTTCTTTTACTTTTACTCATTTTTAAAATGGTTTTTGATATATTAGATAGCTACTAATTTAGAAACGCTCTTTAAACTGCCGTAGGATTTGCTCTGTTAACATAAGCGGCTTGACATACTCTGCTTCCTGTTAAATAGTTGTAATGCTGCTAGTGTTGAACGTAGTGCTATAGTCTGTTTTGTTACCTATAACACAGAAATCTACTCCAGACACAGGTGTTCATTGCTTAAAGTGAAGAGATTAACAGTAAAAGTTGAGTTAATTGCTAGAGTCTATGTGAAATAATAGATACTGTTGAAAACGCTATTGACTGAACGCTGTTGAATATTTACTATCAATTTCTATTGAAAACTAGCTGTTTTCTGCTACAGAAAGTGTACGAGTGCTCTGTTTGTATTTTTACTGTTAAATTGCTTCTTGGACCCAAACAGATGGGTTACTTAATTAAGTAATTTTATGTTGCTTGAAGAAGGACATGTAACTGCAGCTTGAAGCGTGCAGAACCTTTAGGGGATTGTAACAACCAATGTAAACTGCAAAATGTATACTATCTGCACTAACTTCTAAATATGTATGAACTCCTTTTCTAATCTCCTTCCTGGTTTTATTCTATATTTCCTAGGTAGTTCCCTTGCGACATAGCCCCTCTAAGCGCCCAGACTCAAGAAATTCACCTAACCCTGCTGGAGGTTTTTTTTAGAACTGCATACAGCTTCTACCAGAGAGCCAAGGTGGTCACACAATATAATTACTTTAATTTGTGGAGGCTGCTGTCTCTGGGTCTAAGGTACATTTGTAGTTGTCCCCTCCCGTACTAGGCTTGACCTATCCCTGCTCACTGAAAAACACCACGGTGTAACATCCATTAGAATACTTCTTAAAACTACCTACCTTTGTGTAATAACTCCCCACTATTGTTTTAAGCAGTAAGCATACAACTCTTGTAAACTGCAGCATAAATAGCTTATCTCCCAAGACTAATTCTACCCTGTGGGAAAACATAATCCTAAAAAAATCCTTAGTTAAACCACTAGCATTTCAGCTAAAATACTTACCTAGCTGGGCCAAAGCTGATTGGTATGGTATAGCCCCATTACGCTCGGGCTCACTCCGCTCCTCTCCCTGCCCCCTAATCCCGCCCGCCCCCACTACATCTACATTTATATCCATAGAGCCACACCCACACCACCTCAATCCAATCACCCTCCGGCTACTCTAATTAACTCCCTTTCTCCCTCACTCACCCTCTGCTACTATTTACACTTATTAGAACTCTCCTGCCTCCCTCTCTCTTCCTCAATAAATCTATAGCGGACTCCCAGACTTATAGCTCCCTACCTCTTCAGACATGTGGTACTCCATTCTCATACCCACTCTACTAGCCCCATACCTCTTAACCCTATATGAATCCCAACCTCTTCTAGGATTCCATGTATCAAATGCTCATACCAACACCCTAGAAACTAAACATACTAACTTCTTTCACATCAGCAGTACAAAGACAACTCTTATGCTATGCTCCCAGCACACTAACACCAGTAAAATTAGCCTTAAACTGAAACACTACTGTAAAATAGTAAATAAATTCATGAAATTTATCTCTAAGCTAAGACTTAGTCTGTTACTTGCTGGAGATATACACCCTAACCCGGGCCCTACCAACATAAATAAATACTTTCCCCCTACCTATAACTTAAGCCAAAACCCTACAACACTCCATCCACCCAACACTCTTCTTACCTGTCATCTCAACATCAGAAGCATCAATAACAAACTGCATGAACTCCATGCTCTCCTTACTGTTCTCGCTCCTGATATACTGTGTCTCTCTGAGACCTGGTTAAAACCCACAACTACTGATAATGAAATACTTCTCCCTGGGTATAACATACACAGGTTGGACCGGGCCTCCAGAAAAGGGGGTGGGGTGGCAGTACTCTATAAATCTGACATGATTGTAACTACAGATGTTATACAACCACCTCAGATTAATAATTCAGAAATCTTAGCTACCAAACTGAAGCTTAATAACAGTAAATGTATCTATATAATCTGCATGTACATTCCCCCAGGTAATAATATAGCCACACTAGAAAATACCCTCCACTGGATATCTAATCACTACCCTCAAGAAACCTTACTGCTCGGTGACTTTAATATAGATTGGAATACATGTTCCTCAGAATCTCCTACCTCTCATGTTAACTTACATTCTTTCAAGCAAGTTATTAATACTCCAACTATAATAGGTAAACCTAACCAGAAAGAAAGTATACTCGATTGGGTACTCAATAATCACCCTAGCCAGTATACATTTGGTACCCTCCCTGATAGTGTAAGTGATCACTACCTTACATATATAATCAAACATAAAGCAGGCAATCCAAAACAACCCCTACTTCGACATGTCAGAAATAAAAAAAACTTCGACCTAACCAAATTTCAACAAGAACTTCACTCTTGTAATTGGAATATACTAAAACATCTCCCCCTAGAAGAAGCAGTCTCCTACTTCAACAAACAATTCATTGAGATCCTTGACTTTCATGCTCCCATCCGCCCTAAGAAAACCAAGGCAAAAGCCACACCATGGCTAACAAAAGAGACTAGGCTTAAAATTAAACTTAGAGACAATGCTTGGGCTTTGTGGCGAACTACCAAACTCCCTCGGGATCAAACTGAATACAGGCAACTTAGGAATGCAACTAAAAAACTAATACTACTTGACAAAAAACAATACTACAGCAAATTACAAACTTCCAATCAACATAACCCTCAAAAGTTCTGGGCAGGGCTAAATAATCTTTTACACCCTGGCAAAACTACTACCCCTGTACCAGCCGCCCTCACTGACAAACCCCCAGAAGCAGTTTCAGACAGTTTTAATATTTTTTTACCAAGACTATCCAAGCCCTAGCCAGTACGTTGCCCCTCAGCCCCCACAGCCCAGATAATTCCACCCCAAAAAATGTAACACTATTTAGCTTCCAACCAATTGCAACATCACTTATCCGTACCTTACTTAGAAAACTTAAACCTACCACCCTCTCAGCTGACCAACTTCCAGCTGAATACCTACAAAAGTCAGCTGATGCCTTTGCCTATCCAGTCTCATTACTTATCAACCGCACCTTAAAAGAAGCTAAAATTCCTAATATCTGGAAGATATCCTACATCATTCCTCACCATATAGGGGGTAGTTCTACTGAACTCTCTAACTACAGGCCCATAGCCATACTCTCTCCTCTAGCTAAAATTATGGAGAAATGTATTCAAAAACAATTCATGTACCACCTAATAAACAACAATCTCCTGGCAGATACACAGCATGGCTTCAGACCCCACCATAGTACCACTACAGCCCTCTTAGTCTTCTCAAATAGCATAAACTATTATCGTAACAATAACCATATCTCTTCAGCTCTATTGCTGTACCTGTCCAAAGCTTTTGATATGGTGGATCATGAACTATTAATCCACACCCTACAATCACTCTGTCTAGATCTAAAAGCACTACAATGGTTTGTTTCCTACCTAAGTGGTAGACAACAGGCTGTAATTTGGCAAAATAAACTTTCCACTCTGTTACCCAATACCTTGGGTGTTCCACAAGGTTCTATATTAGGCCCACTACTATTCTCCATTTTTATCAACGATTTGCACACTGTCATACCTAAAGTTAACTGCATCCAATATGCAGATGACTCTACACTTATTTGCTCTGTTACATCCTCTTCAGAGTTACAGCTAATTACCCAGACTACCTTTAACACAATAGAAAACTGGCTCTCCAACCGCCACTTGATATTAAATCCCAAAAAGACTAAAATGCTAATATTCCTACCAACACAAAGGTCCTGCCCCATAAACATTACAATTAAATCTAAGGATGGCACAATCATCTCACCTGACCCATCTACTAAACTTCTAGGGGTCATTATTGACAACAACTTAAAATTTGACCTACACGTTAACCAATTGATCAAAACCATCAATAAAAAACTAGGATCCCTGTATAGAATAAAAAACTTTCTGACTCCCCCAGCCAAGGTAGCCATTGCTCGATCTCACTTTCTCTCTACTCTCCTATACGCATCCCCTCTTCTTCTAAACAACAACAAGACAATTCTAAATAAGATCACTACCTGTTATAATCACATAGCCAGATTTGCCACTGGGCTCCCCTTTAGGACACATCACTGCATCAACCTAACCCAGCCCGGTTGGCTTGAACTACCTAGTCTACTGCTCTACAACCAACTGATTTTGGCCCACAAAATCATATACAACCCTGAAAACACCCCTGCACTCAAAAACCTAGTCACCCTGTATCACAACTCACGACCACTGCGTTCCTCTAACAGAGTCCTCATCCAGACTTACAAAACTAATAACCTAACCGGTGACTCTCTCCTTTCTAACTCTCTAGGTAGATCTTGGAACCATCTACCCCCTGAGATTACCTCACTTTCTTCTATAAATCATTTCAAAGCCAAGCTCAAACAATACCTGGGGTCAGAATGGACCTGCTACTGTACCAAACCTGGCTAATCCATGGACTATCCACAAGGATCACCCTTAGCAACTGCTACTTTTTCCAACCTCACTTGATGGTATCTTATGATTATTTTGTCACTACTCCTCATGATAACTCCTGACTCCTTGCTAAAAAAATTTTTGTTTTTTGTACATTGTCTTTTTCTTGTTTGTTATTGTTGGAGCTTTTCTCCCCGGGCCTCCACTGAAAATAGACATATATCCAGTCGGACCATCCCGGTTAACAAATGTAAAATAAATAAAATAAATAAATAAATAAAAGGGGCACAGCTGGAGAACCTGTGCCAGCTTTCCCCAGGAGTGTCTGTGTGATTGTATATAACTCTTATCTCAAAGTGTGTGTGTGTGTCAGCTACTTGGGCAGGGACATGAAGCACTGGTTGGACAGAGAGGGTGCTGGAGATTTTAACGTGCCCACTAGGCTGAGATCTGGACCCTACAGCTGTGCCAGTGGGGAGTCTTATTGGGGACCTGGAGAGAAAGGGAGAAACCAGCGCCAGACTGACTGTGATCTCTGTGTGCTCTTAAGGGAAATTGTACTTTACTGTGTGTGTATTTATTATCCTTTCCCTATATGGATGCCCCTCACTGGTGTTAGTGGTGAGGATTGAGGCTCCTTGATTGCTGGGCCAGTGAACGGGTGTCACATGCCCTATTATTTATTCTTTTTCTTCACCTAACTTAAGTAACTCTGCTAAGCCAACCATAGTACTGTACCCACTTAGGACTGTTAATCTACTGCTCATCCCATCTCTCCAGGAGTTAGGGAAAACTACCCCAGCAATGTTGAGCTCTCCATAAGCAACTAAAACCAGGAAAAGACATATTGTAAATCAATTTGTTATCCTTCTCAACTAAAACCAGGCATAGACATATAGTGAATCAATTTGTTATCCTTCTCAACTATAGCGAGCATCATCTGCACTCTCAGAGCCTTATTCTATGTCTCTCTGTTTTTACTCTGATAGTAAATCTATCACAGGAATCCCAAACTTAGGAATATCTTCTAAAATGTAATATTATATTGTAGAGAATGAATGTAACCTATCTGTTAGTTAATATGTATGTCAAAGTCTCTTCTATGGAAATTGTATGTCAAAAGTCTGTTCTTAAAACTGTTTTGTAAAAAATTGTTCTCTTGGAGCTTTTCTCCCTGGGCCTCCACTGAAAATGGACTTGTAATCCAGTTGGACTCTCCTGGTCAACAAATGTAAAATAAAATAAAATAAACACGTAAATGTTCTAATCACAGCTTCTGATCTTGGAGCAACTACAAATTCTGCCAGAGCTGGTCTTTCACTTAGCACTCCCTGTCCCTTTCTCTTTGTCTATACACTGATATCAAACCCTGGTTGGCTAGATAGATTTTAACCTGTGGTCCAAACTTCTGATTGGCCTCATCCTACTCTCTTACCTTTCCCTCTCTAGTTGTTTACTTCTAATGTTTTGGTTCATTTGCCACTTTCCTCAAGTAATTTCCAATCTCCTCTTCCCTATTTTCTGTAGTCTTACTTGCAGTCATCCCCATTGGCAAAATCTCCTTTCTCCATTCTTGTGTTGACTTTGCTCTTAGAATACTTTCTGCAACTTTATAAATATAATAGTTTGTATGATTGTTATTTTCCTTTAGGATGTGCATCCAAAATCATATGCTATCTTTATTTCTTGAACTTCCCTTTTGTTTCATCATCATCCCTTTCAACTTTGATTTATAATATTCTGTTTACATTGTGTATATGAGCCTTAACTGTATGGCTCTAAAGTATCTATTCAAATCAGGTAATCTTAATTCACCTTATTCAAATCAGGTAATCTTAATTCACCTTATTCTATGGGGAGGATTAGTTCATCCCACTTAACTCTTCTCCTGCCAAATAAAATCTTTCAACTCTTTATTAATTATTGTCCACACTGTCTCTGTTTGATAAAAATATACCTGGCCTCTATATAAGACCAAAGGGACTAAAAATATTTTTTATCCATATCCATGATAAAAAGCTTCCAGTTTCTCAGCTTTTGTATTATCTTTTGTCTCTTCTCATATAACCTTAGCTGCCATAAAAGTATCTTTTTAAATTCATACTCCTATGTACTTCATTTAATCATGTCCCCATAAATATGGGTATTGCAACCAGTTCATTTGTAGGTACAAAGTTTTATGACTATAGACTTTGTTTTATTTTCATTAAATTGATATCGCAAAAAGACCTGAAGCTGTCTCAAAATATTTCACAACACGGAAATGTCATTTTCTTAATTTATCAAGTACAAAATAATATCATCTGCAAATAAAGCTAACTTTTTTGATTACCATACCAGTTGTATTCTTGAATTTGGGAGTCCCTTATTTTCTTTGCCAGTGGCTCTAAATATAAAGCAAATAGCAAAGGGGAAAGCGGGCACCCTTGCCTATTTCCTCTGTGTAAACTTAGCTCTGCCAAGATAGTACCTGAATTGTTTCTGGACAGCCAAGGTATGGAGTAGCCTTTCTCTCTCATTTCTAGGTTCAGGAAAGAAAATGGGTAGATGGATAGTTTGGCTTAAAGTATACTCGGATACCATTTTAGGCATAAAAGAAGGATTAGTTCTCAAAGAAACCCTGCTCCTATGGAAAATGAGATAGTGTTGACTCACCCTAAGAGCTTCCAACTCATATACTCTTTTTCAGAGGTAAGAGCAATCAGTAAAACAGTTTTCCATGTTATAACCTCAAGTCAGACAGATTAGCTGATTCAAATTTTGCAAGAGTTAGCTTCTGTACCACAAAATTAAGATCCCAAGGAGGGGACACCAGTTTTCTTGGAAGCCTCTATGCAAACCCCCTTTCAAAAACATTTTTGTCATGAGAATAGATTAAAAGATGAGCATCCCTGGGCAGACATGCTGAAATGGGTGATAAATGAATCTTGATGGAGGAGTAACAAAGGCCATATGATAGTAACTCACAAATAGTGTAAAACCAGAGAACAACTAGGCCTGAATACATGCTGGCTATAGTTGTAGGCATCAACTAGGAAACCGTTTCCATTTGATAATATATGATTTTTCTGGTAGCAGGCTTTCTTGCCTCCATTAGTACCTGTTGCACATTCTCAGTAAACAGGTGCCTAAAAGAAATTAAGACCCTGTGATTCAGGTTGTCAACTGAAGTTTGATTGGGGTCAGTGTGTATCACACACCCCTGGCCTTGTATGATTAGATACATTTTGTGAGGAAGCTTGTGGTAATTGCCTCTGGCCATTTCCAAAAGCAGGGAGAACCACTGCTTCCTGGGACAGATGGGAGTCACCTCATGATCTTGGGGTATTTCTTCTGAATTTTCTGAAGCACCATGGATAACAGTGAGAATGGTGAAAAAGCATACAGGGACATTCCTTACAAAGGGAAGGAAAAGGCATATGTCTCCAGACCTTCTTGCATGGAGTTCCTGAACAGAATTGTGCCAGCTGATTGTTCAGAGAGGAGGCAAATAGATCTACTAGAGAAAGTCCCCACAGATGGATCAAATCTTGGAAGACCCCCTACATCTAGTTTCCATTCATGAGGGTCTCCCTTTGTCCTGCTCAGCTTGTGTACCACACAGTTTTGCTCTGACAGAATGTAGGATGCTTATAGAGTGAGACTGTGCAGTAAAGCTGCATCCCAGACTAACATGGCTAGTTTGCAAAGGGGCTATGACCTAGTTCCCCCTTAACTGTTGATGTACCACATGACTGCAGTATTGTCTTTAAAAACTTGAAGAGGTCCTGGGAATTAAAGATGATTCAGAGTTGAGTCCCTTGATCAGAGCAAGCATTGCTTTAATATTTATGTCTTTGCATCTGTCCTTGGTGTTCCACACACCTTACACTTTTATCCCACATGAAACTGCTCCCCTAGCAACATTCAAGGCATCTGTGGTGACCGATTGCTTTGGGATAGGAATGGACAAAGAGAGACCTGGAGTTAAAGATATTTGCTGTCTCCACCAACTGATTTCTCTTGTGACAAACTCCAGCACTGGGATTTTAGAAGACAGAGGATGTTGGTGCTCTGGCCAAAGACACTTCAGATACCATTGTATCTTTGCTTCTCATGTGAATGTTGCCAGGGGTATCATGGGAATCACAGATTCCATGAGACTCAAACTCCTGAGGTATTTTCTTGCAGTGACCAAAGCAAGAGTGGAAAACATTTGGAATAGATTTAGATATAGGGGAAAGTCTGCTTGAGTTGCATGTTGGCCACTGTTTTATGTGATCTTGTGTCTGTCTCTCTTGCTAAACCATATGTGGGTCACCATCAAGCCATTTTCCAGACAGAAGTCTGGAGTGACCTCTTCCTTTTCATTCCTGTTGTACCACCCACATGGACCCAGATGGTCCTCATAGCCTGTTCTGTATGTACCGATATGTGTATTCAGGTCAACAATTATCAATGACAATTCATGTTTTCCTACTTTATCTAGTAGGTCCTGCAACTCTGACTGAATGCATTCTTTTCCTCACTATCACAACCCTGTTGTGGGGCATAAGCTGAGATTATGAAAACTAGCCTATTGTTACACGAGTGAACTTCCTCCTATTAAATAAAGAGCAATGGTATAGATTCAGTGATTGCATTCCCAGTGAAAAATTTGGTCCACAGCATAAACCATTGGTTGCTACAATCAGGTGCAAGCAGTGGTCAGAAAAGGCTCTAAGGTCAACAGAGAGAACACTGAAGACCTTGAAGCTGACTGGAGAAAAAGCACAACAGTTCAATGAATTACTCAGGCTCTAGCACCTCAAAAAAAAGAGGAAATAGGTGGAGGTGAAGAAGAATAGCCACACCTCAAAACAGCATGTGTAAGGGCTAAAGAACAGATATGCATCCGAGCCAGGTATGGAAATTAGGTACATAAGGAAAGTTGGTAGAGGAATGCAGAAGTCAAGGATGTCACCAAAAGAAAGAAAGAAAGAGTGCAGGAAAAAGTGGGAGATATAAAAGATGGACCACACTAGGAAGCAATGCTAGTTGGCTAACAAAGAGGCTAAGAGAGGAGTTGCAGTAGTAAAGAGCAAGGCATTACAAACACTCTACCAGGTACTGGAAAATGGCTCACTAGAAGGCACAAAGAAATGATATCAGGTTGGAAGGCAAAGACAAAAAAATAAAAAAGATAGTCAGATACCCTTTAGAAGGGAATCCAGCGACAACTTGCTCACCAGTCTATAAAGTCAAATGGAATTAGCACTTCCAGCAGCTTTTGAATGAAGAAAACCCCACAAAAGGTGTACTTCCTTAGACATAGCCTAAGATGAAAGAAGAGGAGGATCCCACCATAGAAGTAAGAGCAGCACTAAGGAAATTAAGTGAGGGAAAGCAGCAGGCTCAGATGAGGTCACAGCAGATGTGATAAAGATGTTCGGTGAGATATGAGACAAATGGCTTCTGAGAGTACGCATATCAGTTTAGAGAGAAAGCCATATCCCAGATGACTGTATAATAGGCATACTAGTGCCACTTTTTAAGAACAAAGGGGAAATTCACAACTGTAGGCAGTATAGAGGTATCAAACTCCTATCACACTGCATGAAAGTTCTGGATAGAGTGATGGATAAACAAATGCATTGAGTAGTAGAAAGGAAGATGGGAGATGAGCATTTCAGACTGAGATCAAGATGCAACTCAACTGACATGGCATTTGCAGTGAGACAAACAGTCGAAAAAAAAGCTAAAGATGAGGAAAGAGTCTAAGTGGGCATTCCTAGACTTGAAGAAAGTATATGACAAGTTCAGTTCACAAGAAAGCTGATTTAGGCAATCCTGCTGAGGTTCATAGTCACAGAAACAATGGTAGAATTAGGGCAGGCTATGTACAAGGACCTAATGTCTTTAAGTACAAACAGTGTTTGGTCTCACAGAGGGGTTCCCAGTGAGAGTGGGTGTGCACCAGGGTTCAGCTCTGAGCCCACTGTTGTTCATACTGGTGATGGACTACATTAGCAAACAAGTCAAAAGGGACAGATCAACAAAGCTGCTGTATGCAGACAATGTGGCATTACGGCCAAACTCTGAGCAAAAACTTCAGCAAAGGATAGGGGAATGGAATGCAAATCTAAATGGACATGGGATGAAACTGAGCACAGGTAAGACAGTTGCAATAGTAGCAAATGGAAATCCAAAGAAGATGAGAATTGAGATAGAAGGGAAAATAATGGAACAGGTTAACAGCTTCAAGCATCTGGGAAGGGTGGATGAGGAGAAGGATAGTCTGAATGAGAGGGTCAAAGCTAGAATTACAGAGGCTGCAGCCAACTGACAGGGTGTTAGGGGTAGTGTATGATAGAAGAATACCAAAGAAGCTAAAAAGTAAGATGTACAAATCAATGGTGAGACCAGTATTACTGTATGGCATAGCAACCTGGGCAGTAAAGACATAACAGTTGAGGAAGCTAGAGGTGATGGAGATGGGTGGTAGGATGCACACTGTGGGATAGATGAAGAAATGAGGGCATAAGCCAAAGTAGCTCCAATTGCAGAAAAGATCAAAGAGAACAAATTATGATGGTTCCAGAAAATATGAGGAAAAGCAGAAGACAATCTGGTAAAGAAGATCTGGGACAGACAGGAAGAAGAAAAGAGAAAACAAAGTCACCCAGCAAAGAGGTAGATGGATTGTGTGACAGAAGACCTGTGACAGGCATGAGTGTCAAAGAAGGTCACTGAATTTGATTATTCTTTTCTGTTACAGTATTTTATTCATTTGAAGCTGAGTATGGATTCCTTAAATGAGTATGCAATTAATGATTTGCTGATGCACAAATATCTTGTAAAGTGTAATAAATACTTTGCATATTTAAAGGTAACAGCTGATAACACTGGTAATCTGTGTTTCTCATGTCAAAAGTTGGATGATTTGTTACCATTGTTAGAAGTAAATCTAGACTTGATGATGATTGCACTTGTGCAATTGGCACGGCTTGGAGAACTGTTGTTACATATATTAATGACTGGACTGGTGAGATAAATAATGTTAGGCAAAGAACAAATGGAACACATTTAGGAAATGTTGCATCTATTGTCTGTAAAGATCATTCAACCCCTATGAAGCAAGACAATGTCCCTGACATCTTTGGAATTTTGGATACAAGTGTTCAGCAGTCTGAGGATCTGGATTGTTTAGAAGGAAACAAAAAAGAAAGGGAGAATTTCACAACAAATAACAAGGATAATAACAACAACTGATTTATTTATGTAAAGTAAAGAGTATACATACTAAAATGACACTTCTTGGTTATGTAACACACAGGTTACAGGAAATTATATTCTTCTATCACAAAATCTTCAGTCTACAGAAAAAGGTATCATTTTTCCAAAAGTGAAGGTGGAAGAAAGAGGCAAGGGGGCAGGTAAAAAGAAAGAACTCAAAATTGAATGTGGAAGAACTGAAGAACATTACTGTAAGAAAAAAGAAGAGAACAACAGATTCTGACTACATCGCTCAAGCTGTGGATTTACAATACCAGCTGGATGGAAATTTAATACACAATGAAACAAATGGGATTAAAAAGACTAATGGTGATGAAGATCTATCCTTTATAATAATTGATAGAGTAGACATTACTGTATTAGAACTTGAAGATTCTTCAGAACTGGTCAGCAAAGATATGTTTGTAACTGGAGATTCAATTACTAGAGGAACAGATACTTATATCTGCAGAGAAGATAATGAACATTGAATAGTATTATACTTGCCAGGAGCAAAAATAGAAGATGTGAGACAAGCCTTGGATTACCTTAATGTAAGGACTCTCTGACTGTTAGTAGGGAAATGACAGCCCTCTTAGAAAGTATAGCTTGTACTGGTGATAGGATGTATTTTTCCACAAATCACCTACAGAAAGGATAGTCAGGTCACAGTGAATAAAAAGATTTTTCGAGTAAATAACTATATGGAGAAAATGTCCTGTTTTAAAAAAATGGAAACATGTAGAGCATCCATGCCTAGTTTTGGGCACACGTGTTCACACAGGATGATGTGCATTTGTCAAGATCAGGGAATTTTTGCAGCAGATATTTTGCGATATTTGACAAACACCAGGCAGGATTTTTGCCAGATTAAAAATTTAACAGTTCACAGACAGCGACATTTGATGAATCTCTGACAGTTGTTAATGCTAGGAGCAATTAATAATAAAGTTTTTTTAATGGAAAATTTGCTACATTCCCAAAAGACAGATGTTGTTATTGTTTATGAAACATGGTTAAAGAACAGTTACTGGAAACCAGTTCTGTCAGGGTATAAATGTTTTTACTGTAACAGATATTCTAACAAAAAATCAGGTGGAGGTGTTATGATAGGGATTACAGATAGTTATGAGACCTGTGATTATTACATGTTCAGTGATAACACCAATACTATAGACTGCATATCTGTGACAATAAAGACAACCCTGGAACATATAACAATTGTTGGATTGTACAGACCACCAAAGTCAAGTGCAGATGACCTAGAGGAATTCATACATTTCTTAATATTAGCTGGGGACTTAAATTTACGAAAAACAGACTGGAATAATATTGTGCCTCACAGCAAGAGGTTCTCCGGTTCGATTCTTGGCTGGGGTGCCTTCTGTGCAGAGTCTGCATGTCCTCCCTATGGTCTCGTGGGTTTCCTCTGGGTACTCCGGTTTCCTCCCACATCCCAAAGACATGCTGTAGGTGGACTGGACACACTAAATTAGCCCTAGGTGTGAGTGCGTGCATGTGTGTGCCTTCTGTGGAAGGTTGGGTGCCAGGCTGGCAACTCGACACTGTAAAAATCCACTGCCAATCATGAGCTGACAGTGATCCGCTGTAGCGACCCCTAACCAGGAAAAAGCCGAAAGAAGAAGAAGAAGACTGGAATAATATTGATTCAACAGCATCAGTGAGGAAATTATTCACAACGTATATTCAGGAACAACAATTGCTTCAGATTGTAAAAAAAAAAAAAACTACCAGGGGATGGTACATACTAGACACTGTGTTCCTAAAGAAGTTACTTTTACTTCAATCAAGTTTTACCACTGTTGATGTGCAGTGATCATGGGGTTATAAAGGTTAATTTTTTGTTAGATAATTCTGACAAACTAAAATCAAAACCAATACACAGAAGGTTAATTAAAGATAATATGGAAGCAAAATAGTCACTATGTAAAACTAACTGGAGTGAGGTATGTGATGCCCGTGCACTGGCCCAGCAATCAAGGAGCCTTATTCCTCACCACTAACACCAGTGAGGGGCATCCACATTGGGAAGGATAACAAATACACATACAGTAAAGTACAATTTCCCTTAAGAGCACACAGAGATCACAGTCAGTCTGGTACTTGTCTCTCCCTTTCTCTCCAAATCCCCAATAAGACTCCCCACTGGCACAGCTATAGGGTCCAGATCTCAGCCTAGTTGTCAAGCTAAAACCACCAGCCCCCTCTCTGTCCAACCAGTGCTTCATGTCCCTGCCCGAGTAGCTGACACACACACACACACACACACACACACACACACACACACACACACACACACACACACACACACTTTGAGATATGAATTATATACAAACACACAGACACTCCTGGGGAAGGCTGGCACAGGTTCTCCAGCTATGCCCCTTCTTCCTAGACTATATGGTAGTACCACTAGCCACCAACCACTAATATCAGCTACTAACAAGGCCCTTAAGGGCATCCAATTATTACTGTGCAATATTATTATCCAAATAAGTGTGATGGATAGCATGGCTTATTTGGAGTGGCTTTGACAGTATCACTATATACATGCAATGTACTCTAGAACTTAAGTTATCTCTACATAAAACAGCCACAGTTGAAAGATTTAAAAATATAATAAGAAATAATAAGAACACAAGACAATACTTCTTACTACACAGTGCTAGTCAAGAGTTCAGAGATCACAGAGAAATGCTTAAAATAATACAGTAGAAAAGTTCTGCCATCAATACAGAAAACAGCTAGACTCGACTTACTATTTCCTATCTATATCTAAGAGCAAACACATTTCTAAAATAAATTTACATATAGAGCAAAGCAGTGCTGGTGATGTTGTTAGTTCTGAAATCAAATGCAAAATGCTCTGACTTTCTCTCTCTCTGTCCTTAAATTAATAACTCAGTACCACTGACTCATTTCAGATTACATCATTATTCTCTGTTTCCAAGGCTAACAGAAACTCAGAGTTTAACAGCGCTTTTGTTCTTGCAGCTGGTTAGGAAGCCAGAGATATAAAAGATATTATGGTGATGGACAGGTTGATAGACGAGATCAGACAGGAGTCCCCATGGACTATGATGTTGGCAGATGACATTGTGATCTGTAGTGAGAGTAGGGAACAGGTGGAGGAGACCCTGGAGAGATGGAGATATGCGCTAGAGAAGAGGAATGAAGGTCAGCAGGACTAAGACAGAATATATTTGTGTGAATGAGAGGGAGGATAGAGGAATGGTGAGGATGCAAGGAGTAGAGGTGGTGAAGGTGGATGAGTTTAAATACTTGGGATCAATATTTCAGAGTAATGTTGAGTGTGGAAGAGAGGAGAAGAAGAGAGTACAGGCAGGATGGAGTGGGTGGAAAAGAGTGTCAGGAGTGATTTGTGACAGACAAGTACCAGTAAGAGTGAAAGAGAAGGTTTACAAGAGGGTAGTGAGACCAGCTATGTTATATGGGTTGGAGACAGTGGCATTGACAAAAAGGCAAGCGTTAGAGCTGGATGTGGCAGAGTTAAAGATGTTAAGATTTGCACTGGGTGTGACGAGGGTGGACAGGATCAGGAATAAGTATATTAGAGGGTCAGCCCAGGTTGGAAGATTTGGAGACAAAGCCAGAGAGGCAAGATTACGTTGGTTTGGACAGGTGCTGAGGAGGGAAGCTGAGTATATTGGGAAAAAGATGTTAAGGATGAAGCTACCAGGTAACAGGAAAAGAGGAAGGCCTAAGATAAGGTTTATGGATGTGGTGAGAGAGGACATGCAGGTGGTTGGTGTGACAGTGCAAGATGCAGAGGACAGGAAGAAATGGAAACAGATTATCTGCTGTGGTGACCCCTAACGGGAACAGCCAAAAGAAGATGATGATACATGTAAATTCTAGCCATTAACTCTGGTCTCAAGACAGTAGGAAGAATTCCTTCATTCAGATAGCTCGGCTCCGAGTTTTGAAGTCAAACAATTATACAATGCTTGACTAATCAGCTTTCCTCCAGCAGAGTACAATGTGGTTGCATTTTTGAAGTTCAACATTTACCATAATTTTCTTACATTTAAGAGAACAAGCGTGGTTTACATTAATATTTACAAATGACAGAACTATCTACAAAATCCTATCTAGCTAGGCTGGCAGCCTTCACAAGGTGCTCAGAGGAAAAACTGCAGATGGAATGTGGAAAGTTTTGAAAGAGAAATTGTTTGAGTGCAAAAAAAATATGTTTAACATCAGGATCTAGGCATACAACATCAGGGGGATATATTTCCATAAGAACAAGATATCTGAGTAATGTGAGAGACAAAAATATAAGAAATAGAAGAGAGGTCAAACTACAACTTTGAAAACTGAAATAAATAAGCTGGACAAAGCGATCAAGCATAGTGTGAGACAAGATCAAGAAAAATTTGAAGAAAATGTATATAAAGATATTGAGCATAATAGGAAACCTTTTTATAGATACATAAGATGTAGAAGGAGTAAAGACATTCAAATTGATAAGCTGTGTGTAAATTTTAAAATTTATTCTCAGACATAACAGATTATAGATAGATTTATAAAATTTATTTATCTATTTATTTCAGTTTGGTTACCGGGGAAGTCCACTGGGCCAGAGGTGTGCCCATTTTCAGTGGAGGCCTGGGGAGAAAAGCTCCAATAAGCAATATGGTTACAAGGTCACATAATGCAATGGTAAGTACATACATAAATGGATACAAAGGTTACATAATGCAGTGAAAAATACATATATGCAATCAGGTACAGGGGATAAATTGGCATTGAAATACAATTTTGACATAGGTAGCACAGTTTGCAGGTATTTACATTCAGGACAGTAAGTTTAGATTGACTGGACAATAAGTATATATGACTTACTTAATATTTACAATATATACAATACTTGGAGTCAAGAGAGAGAGGATGCTTAGTCTGAGTAAGTTAGCTTAGGTTTAATTAGGATAATAGAAAAGAGGTAATAGTGCAGAGAAAAGCAGGAGAATGAAGAGCTCAAATCTTGTTCAATCTCAAAGTCTGAAAGACAATCAAAATCTTATGCAAAACTGTTTAGCTCCACAAAGGGGGTGATAAATTATCCTAGTGATATCCAGGTAACTCCAGATACTGGAATCAAATTCGATTATATTGAAAAAGAACTGCACAAACTGGATCCAAACAATGCACAGGGAGGAGATGGAATTAGTAATAATGACCCGAGTAAACTTCAGCAAGAACATACAGTACCATTATATCTATTATTCACTAGGTCATATAAATATGGGAGATTCCTCAAGATTGCAGATATGCACTTATTAAACCTGTCTTTAAGGGAAAGAGGAGTAGGGCAAATCCAGAGTCATATAGACCCTTAAGTTAACTTTCATGTTGTGGAAAAATAATGGAGAAGGTAATATTGGGTAAGTTATTGTCAGAACTGGATAGGGTAGGACTTGAAACCATATATATTAGCATGTATATGTTGCAAATAGATCTATTACCATCTGTAATATGATGTTCTATAACAATATAATAGCTATGAATGGCAAAATTGTGCTGTGATGTAATTTATATAGATTTAACTTCAGCATTTGACAGGGTCATACACAAAACACTGATCAATAAATTAGAACAACTAGGTATTGATGTACTCTTGCTAACATGGATAGCTGCATGGCTTACATATAGGACATGACAAGTATCATACAGCAACTGGACAGGTGAAATCCTTGGTTACAGTCAGGGTGTCTCACGGGGCTCTTTCCTAGGCCCTTACTTGTTTAGATTATCTTTCAGACCTAATGTTTTCATCTGAGGTATTCTTCATTCTATATGCAGACGACCTGAAATTTAGTAAACTGATTACATGTGTTACAGATAAGGTTATGTCTGACTAAATTGACCATTTGGACAAAGGAGAATAATATGCTGATAAATACATTGAAAACTAAGCATATGAGATTTGGGAGACATAAATTGAAAGGTGAACATTTAATACAGCATACAGTGATTGAAACTATAGACTCATTTAAGGACCTGGATACATGGATAGATCCAACTATGAGTTTTTTCTAATCATAGCCACCAATTGGTTAATGATAGTTATAGAACTATAGGTTGTATAAAAAGATTTATAAAGTCTAGGAAATCTAAAATGATGAAGTCATTGTTTGTTAGTTACCTTAGAACCACATTTGACTATGGAATAACAATATGGAAACCCTATAAGAAGACAGGCATGAGTAAACTGGAAAGAGTACAGCAGAAATATACAAAGGACATCCATGGATGTGAAAATTTAAGTTATTATGAAAGACTAAAATATCTGAACTTGTACAGTGTCTCTTACAGATATCTAAGAGGAGATCTTATTCTGGTATTTAGGGCATTTAGAGACAACTACCTCTGGGAATGTTTGGGATTATCAAAAAGTACTAGAGAATCATCAGACAACCTATGTAGAAGATTCTTTAGGAATGAGAAGTGTACCAACTGTTTCTCTGACAGAGTAGCTGATGCATGGAACAGGCTACCCAATTACATTAAAGCAAGTACTAGTTTAGATATTTTTAAGAACAGCCTGGAAGCTTATTATAGGAACAAGTGTTTTGGTATATTGGCAAGCTAGAAGGGCATTAATGTCTATGCTTGAAATATTTGTATGTATGTAAGGTAGGAGAGTAGCATTGAACAGAAAGAGGTTGTGGCAGCTGACATGACACCCCAACCTCATGTAGAAAATGGGAAATAGGAGGTTGGTGCTGATCTAATTTTTCCAGAGGAACAAAAGCTCTTTGAACTGAGGTGTCTAGCTAACTGCCCAGCAAAGGAACCATATTAACATATTTTCAGTTGCAAGCATTGTATATCACATGTCATCTTCTGTACAGTCATTGACAATCAAACATTACACAGGTAATTCAGTTCCTGCCTTCCCTAAACCTAATTCCACCTTCAAAACATTATTCTGCATGTATTGTCCCCACAGTTCCCATTTTTCTATGTTATTTGCTCCTTTACTTTTCTAAAGATCACACACCTGTTAAAATGTTCACTGTGTCTACTAAAGTTAGTTTAGACTTTGATTTCCATTTTCTAGCAATTGTCTTTTTAGCAGCCACCAGAATTAAATTTAGCAAGGCCTTCATTTTTCTAGGCTATTCTGATTCTGTATCACAGCTCAGAAAAAAATGTCCTTAGTTATACCAGTTTGCTCACCCAGTATTTCTGTCAGAGTAGTCAACTCATTACACTCCCAAAAATATGCTCCCAATTATCTCTTTCTTCCCTATCACAACTCCAACATTTGCAATCTACATTAGGAAATATTCTTTAGAGTCTGCTTGGGGTATAACAAATACCTTTTCAAATACTTCCAAACAAAAGCCTACATTTTCTAGACTGTTGCATATTTTGGATCCATACTTATATCCTCCCATTGTTTCTTTGTTTATTGCTTACCCAGTCTCTCTTCCCAAGTCTTTCTAACCTCACCCGATTGATTCCTATAGCTAACATGTAATATTATATATTCCTAGGCTTTCCCAGCTTTATCAGAGGGGAATGAGATTAGCAGTCATTAAATGTTTACCTGTGTGACGCCTGTGCCCTGGCCCAGCAATCAAGAAGCTTCAATCCTCAGCACTAACACCAGTGAGGGATGTCTCATATAGGAGGAAAGGATAACAAATACACACAGTAAAGTGCAATTTCCCTTAAGAGCACACAGAGATCACAGTCAGTCCTGGGCTGGTCACTCCTTTGCTCTCCAGGTCTCCAATAAGACTCCCCACTGGCATAGTTATAGGGTCCAGATCTCAGCCTAGTGGGCAAGCTAACACCTCCAGCACCCTCTCTGTCCAACCAGTGCTTCATGTCCCTGCCCAAGTAGCTGACACACACACACACACACACACACACACACACACACACACACACACACACACACACACACACACACACACACGCACACACACACGCACACACACATGCACACACACAGACACACACAGACACACACACACACACACACACACACACACACACACACACACACACACACACACACACACACACTCTCTCTCTCTTTGAGAAGAGTTTATACAACCACACAGACAATCCTGGGTAAGGCTGGCACAGGTTCTCCAGCTGTGCCCCTTTTTCCACAGACTATACAGTAGTACCAGCTGCCACCACCCACTAATATTTATCAGCTACTCAAAGGCCCTTAAAAGGGTGCCCAATTATTACTGTGCAATATTATTATCCAATTGGTAGTATAGCCCAGAGCTAAAGTTATTGAATTGGCTTTGTTCTATTTCACCAAAGGCATGCAAGTACTCTAAAGAGCTTAAATTACCTCTACAAAACAGCCACAGTTGAAAGGGTTTGAAAATATTTAATAACAAATACACAGTGCTAGTCAAGAGTTCAGAGATCACAGAGAAATACTTAAAATAATTCAGTAGTACAGTTCTGACATCACAGAAAAACACTTGGTCTAATCTTTCTAGTTTCTAGCTATTTCTAAGAGAAAACACAAGTTTAAGATAAACTTACATATAGAGCAAGACAGTGCTGGTGAGTTGGATGGTCAAGAAAAAAAGGCTTAATGTTCTCTGATTCTCTCTGTTTTTAAATTCACATTCCTGTTTCACATTACATCATTCTTCACACTTCCCTGGGTTCCTAGGCTAACAGAAACTACATTTACATTCTTTACCTCTGGGCAGAAACCAGAGCAATAAAGGACATTTATGCATGCAAATTCTGGCCATTAACTCTGGCCTTAAAACTATAGGGAGGATGCCTTACTGTAGACTTGCTGGCTCCAAGTTCTAACATCAAAGGGTCATAACATGCTTTACTTGGTCAGCAGAGTGCACTGTTGTTACATTTTTTCCAGTTCCACATGTAACATTATTTTTACCATTTAAGACAACAAGCCTGTGGTTTACATTAATATTTATAGATGACAGAATTATTTCCAAAATTGTATCTGGCTAGACTGGCAGCCTTCATCTATCCTCATCCAATCTCCACAACCTGTAGAAAGATTTGTAAGAGAAATCACTGCAGGGTCAGGTCTGGGATTGGCAAGTACATATTTACAAGACTGAGGAACACTGTATAATAGGCAAATACATATTTATAAGACTGAGGAACTTTGTACCTTACCTGCCTTTTTAAGGGCTGAAGGCTGGCTGTCAGGCATGCTGCAAGCTGTAATACAAACATCCTCCAAAGCTGGTAAAACAGGGGGAATTGCAGCAGGTTGAAAAAAAAAACAGTTGCAATAAATTATAATACTTTTTTCAAAGAAACTGCAATGTCATTCTCTTCCCAATGAATTAACCGGTTCATCTTAAAAATGGCTTCAGAAAAAGAAAATTCTTCAAAGGGAAACTCAGAAGAAAAACTTCCTTCAAAATCAGAATCTTGTTACTTGGGGGGAGGGGGCAATTAACAGATGATATTCTGTTCAGTTCTATTTCCTGTTCTTTAGACAGGGAATCTTCAGAAGCAGACATTGCCCATTTTCTTTTGCCACTAAAAACAGGATCAGAATGTAAATGATTAAGTTGCTGAAATAAACCCTGGACAAATCCTAATAAATCTTCCTTGTCAAGAGTAACTTGAGACAGGGAAAAATAAATATTTAACTTTCTGCTTCTTTTTCCTAGCAGAGTCCCTAGAAGCAGACCAAATGAAGGCAATTACCCCAGTTAGGAAATTAGGCATCCTAGCCTGTACATGCTGGGAAACACTCCCACCCCCTCCTCCATGACTAACAAAAGTGTTTCTTCCATGCCTGCAGAGGACACTCCAACAACCGCAGAGGACATGTCTAACCCCTGTGCTGAAGGGACTACACCAGAGGGAATCAGAGAAGATAATGAATGGTCTGAGGAACCAGAAATGGCTACCACAGAATCATCCATCAAAGACAAAGAAGAAACTTGCTCTACTGACAAATGTTCTTTAATAGCTTTTCCATGGTTATGCTGAGAAAGAAGACTGAAAAATGGTTAGTAAAGCCTGAAGAAGTCAGATAAAGAAAAGTACCTCAAAAGGAGAGTTTCCTTGCAAAATTCACAGTAACAAGCACAAAACATGTTTATCCCAGCCCTTTATAGTAATATACAAAAATATTAGGCAGTACAAAGACAGAAAACTTGTTTAAAACAAAAGTATACAGTGAAAAACAGTTTAAGTACACTCCTACAACTGGCAAGTATGTGTTGAGACAGTCCCAGATAAGTAAAACCTAACAAAACATACACAGTTTAGATACAAAAAATGACAGTGAATGATCACTGCTGCAGTAGCCTTAGCTACATAGGGTTATATCCTGTTAAGGATGTAACAGCTGGCCAGCTTCAAAAGCTTAAGAACAACTTCCAAGTGCCCAAACTGTTAACCAGCTTGAGCAGACCAGAAGAAAAAAAGTGGTTTTGGTGCCAAGCCCTTCAGACCTTTCATGCCAACTGAGAGAAAGAGGCTAGAGCTCTGAAAAAGTCAATGCTAGGAAAATAAAAATCAAGGTCCCCACCCTGGCAAGAAGAGCATACATTAAAAGGAGGATGGTGGGAGGGAAAGGATCCTGCAGCAACGATCATTTGAACATTTACTATTATGATAAGTTTACGTACATAACTGCACTATATTTATCATTTGTTCATCGCTGCAGCAGCCTAAGCTATATAAGTAAATTACCATAATGGAAAGTGACTGGGAAGAGGAAGGATGAGGGTCCAGCAGTCCATGGAGAATGATCCTGGCAAAGCCTGTCCTAGACCTGGAAAAAGAATCTAGTTTGCAGTGCTTTGTAAAGGTATGTACAGAGGATCAAGTTGCCTCTTTTAGAATGCTTCTAGAATCAAATCCTTTCCAAAAAGGCACAGATGAAGCCAAGGTCCCAGTAGAGTGAGCTTTAACCCAGCCTGGAAATGTCTTGTAATGGATTTAACACAGGTAATAGCATGAGACAACCATACAGATATAGCCTGCTTTGTCATAAGTTTTCCTTTCTTCTTACCGTCACAACAAATGAAAAACTAATCAGAGTTCCTGAAAGTTTTAGTTCTGCCTAGATGATATCTGAGTTGTCTGCAGACATCCAGAGTATGGAGGATCCTTTTACCCTCATTTTCAGGATCTGGAAATAAGACAGAAAGATGGATAACTTGGCTCAAAGTAAACTTGGATACCATTTTAGGGATAAAGGAATGATTAATTCTTAAGGAAATTCTGTCTTTGTTAATAATGAGATAAGACTGATTCATCATAAGAGCTTTCAACTCAGATACTCTTTTTTTAGAACTGTTTTTCATGTTAAGAACCTAAAGGCTCTTGCCACCCCCATAGTGCCTTTTTTAGGCAAGGCTCAAATTCTAAACCTACCACCCTAGAACACAAAAAAGGAAAAAAACTAAGGGTAATGCTGCTCAATGCCAGAAGTCTAAATCTCAAAATGCACGCAGTCGAGGCCCTTCTCAGTATGGAGAACATCGATGTCTGTGCTGTGACAGAAACCTGGTTCAAGGCTCCTGAGAGCACCCCAGCGCTATCAGGTTTTACCTCATATCATGCGTTCCGGCCCCAAAATCTGGACAATACCAAGAAAGGAGGGGGGGGTATCCATATTCATCAAGGACACCCACACCTCAAGACTGGTGGCAACGCACGATGCATCGGAGACCATCCAGGTGCAATTAACCATAGGCAAGACTGCTCTGCAAATTGTAGCATGTTACAGGCCACCCTCACAAACTCAGGAACCTCACATGGCCTTCCTGAAAACACTAGAGGGGATAAATGTATCACCAAACACCATCATACTAGGTGACTTCAATTACCCTAATATAGACTGGGAACACTACTCAAGCCCAAACACCCTAGCCCAAAAGTTCCTGGAATTCATAAACTCAAATGCCATGGAACAACTAGTCACCATCCCCACAAGAGGAGATAACATACTTGATCTCATCATCACGAACATGGGAGCACAATGTTCAACACTGGAGGTGTATCCCTCACTGGTGAGATCAGACCACAAACTAATCTCGCTGGAGGTCCTCATCCCACCCCCACCTGAAATAAACAAGACCACAGTAAAGAACTTCTCAAAAGCCGACTTCACACTTCTAAAGACTAGTGTGGTCTCCTTTAAGGCCCCGAGCCGGCGGAAAACAGTACTCAAGCCGCTGAATCACTTACAAATGCCTTCTACCAGCACCTGCAGGACTGCATGGATAAGGCAATCCCAAGCAAAACAAAGACTCTTTGTACCAAAGGCAAGCGTCCAGTCTGGTGGACCCCAGCCATAAACAAACTCTACAACAAAAGGAGGAAGCTACTACAAGATAGAGCAAAATCCTTAAAAGGTAAGACACCCTTGATCACTATAAGTAAAAACTAAGAGCTCTCATAAAATCATCCAAAGCAAATTTCGAGAGAAAAATAGCTAAAGACTCAAAAGACAATCATAAGGCCTTCTTTAGCTATGTTAGAAACCTGGGAGGAAACTCCCAGATATGCTCAGAGCTAGTTCAAAATGATGTGAAGATTACTGATCCTACAGACATTGCCAACATACTGGCTGACAGGTTCAGTGCAAACTTCTCCCCTCCCCAAAAGGAGAGATATCTATACCAAACGATTGCAGCCCCCAAACATCTCCAGCGCCCAAGTGAGAACTGCTCTCTCCAAAGCAAAAAACACAGCATCCATGGGACCTGATGGTGTCCCCGGCTGTGTACTCCATGAACTCAATGAGGAATTAAACCCACAGCTAGGACAGCTGTTTAATCAAAGTCTTACCTCTGGATACGTACCCAGGAAGTGGCGCACTGCAACTGTGGTACCACTTCACAAAGGCGGTGCCTCCACCGACCCTGGAAATTACCGGCCCATTAGCTTGACAAGCCTTATCTGCAAAGCCATGGAGAGGATCATAATGGACCTCATAAATAAAGACATAGGGAATTTGCAGACTTTGGATCCAACCCAGTTTGGCTTTGTCAAAGGCAGATCATGCCTTTTAAACTTGGTTGACTTTTTCGAAACAGTCACCAAAGCCATTGATGAGGGAAAGGCAGTCCATACAGCCTACCTCGATCTGGCTAAGGCCTTCGATACAATACCCCATTCGGGTATCATTGAAAAACTCATCAGCTTAAATGTCAACCCATACATCACAAGATGGGTTGCAAACTGGCTGAGTGACAGAACCCACAGGGTCAAAGCTGCTGGCGCCATGTCAGACTCAAAGCCTGTCACAAGTGGTGTCCCACAGGGCTCAGTCCTGGGCCCACTCTTGTTTGGCATCTACTTTTCCGAAGTACAAGCAAACACAGGAGGGTTATGGCTGACAAAGTTTGCAGATGACTGCAAACTGGGCGCCATAGTAGAAAACACATCTGACACAGATATCCTTCAGAAGGGTCTCACAGAAACGGATAACTGGTGCCAGAGCCACGGCCTAAAGTTAAATGCCAAAAAATGCATAGTCATACCCTTCGGGAAAAACAAGGTTACCCCTAGCTACCAAATAGGTGGCAATCCACTGAGCACAGAAGAAGTTATCAGGGACCTGGGGACCCAGGTTGATAGTAGTCTGTCATTCGACACCCATGTAGCTAAAGTAATTAGGAAGACCTTCTACATTGCCCACCTTATCATGAAGGGATTCTCATCTAGATCAAGGGAGGTCATAGTCTCCCTTTACTCATCACTCATCAGACCAATGATTGAGTACAATGCCCCATTCGAATGTATCTGACCCGACACTTGCAGCAGCTGGAGAGGCCACAAAGTTCCTCACCAAAAGGATAAAGGGTCTCAAAAATCTGTCCTATGCTGCCCGACTGAAAGAACTCCAGCTCTATTCAGTCGCACCTTGCTCAGAGGTGACCTTTGCCTAACATACAAGGCCATGTCAAACCCAGATTTGATGAATATGCTTCACCTCAAAAAATCTAGATCCATCAGAGCCACAAGGGCGAGAGACTTAAACCTTGACACGGCTATTAATAGGACGTGCTGGAGGGATAGATTCATCACCCAAAGACTCCCTATGCTGTGGAACAAAATCCCGGTACATGTGAGGCAGAGCACCTCGCTGGCCTTGTTCAAGAGAAATCTTGACCAATGGATGGGAGATCGCAGATATACCCCAGGGATTACCTCAGTGTCACTGCTCGACAGAGGCACAGCAAAATAATGGGTATAGTTCCCCATACTAAAGGGGTGGCGTAAGCCACAAAACGATGGGCTAGGCTTGTAAATGCCCTCGGGCAGATAGCCTAGTATGAACCTATGAACCTATGAACCTATGATGAGCTAGTTAAAATGGAACAAGAGATCATTTTTCCAAGACAAAATTAAGATCTCAAGGAGAAGGCGACTGTTTGTTAGGAGGCTTGGCAGGTAACACCCCTTTCAAAAACTTTTTCACATGAGATTACATTGAAAGGCAGGGATCCATGGGCAGATATGCTGAAATAGCAGTTAATATACTTTAACGGAGGACTAAGATAGGCCAGGGGATAATAACTCACACAAATATTGTAGAATCACAAAAGCACTAGCCTTAAAAGTGCCACAGTTCTTGTCTTGACACCAACTAAAAATCTTCTTCATTTGCTAATGCATAATTTCCTAGTAGAAGCTTTTCTTGCCTCCTTTAATATCTGTGGCACGTCTTCAAGAAAAGAAGTGCCTAAAAGCTTTTATGACTCTCTCATCCAGACAGTTAGTTATAGTTGTTTGGAGCTGAAATGTGTCAAACAACCCCTGCTTTGTATGAGTAGGTCCAGTCTGTGAGGAAGCTTGCAGTAATTACCCTTGGCCATTTCCAAAAGAAAGGAGAATTGCTGATGCCTGAGCCTATGATATCAGATATTAGTGGAAAGGGTGGAAAAGCATACAGGAACATACATGTCCAAGGAAAAGAAAAAGCATCTATTTTCCAAGTCTTCATATATGGAGTCCTGAAGCAGAATTGTGCCAACTAATTGTTGCGACTGTACGCAAAAAAATATCTCTCTGAGGTGTTCCTAACAGTGGGATCATTTTCTGGAAGACCTTCTGATTCAATTTCCATTCATTAGGGTCTGTCATGGTCCTACTCAGCTTGTATGCTACCAGTTTTGCTCCAATGGGATAAAAGATGCCTGTAGAGTGAGACTGTGTTGAAAATTTATATCCCAAGCTACCATGGCTAGTCTGCACAGATGATAATATCTGGTTCCCCCATTAATTTATGTGCTTTGGTGAAGGCTGTAGTCACGTTTAATGGTCCTGGGTACCACAGATGAGAGAGATGAGAGCATTTATGACTGCCAACATGTGTTTTGGTCTGTCTTTATTGTTCCAAAGACCCTGCACATTTATCCCCACAGACACTGCTCTCTAAGCAAAGTCTGAGGTGTCTGTTGTTACAGACTGCTCTGGAGCTGGAAGGAAACTGGAAACTTGGATTCAGATAAAATCAGTCTCTCTGCAAAAGAAGTGTCCTAATCTCAAACTCCAAAACTGGAATCTGGAATATCAGGAGTATTGATGCCATACTGATTTTGTATGTTCCTGAACCAGAATTTTTCTCATGTGGAGTCTTGCTAGAGAAACCATGAAAATTACAGATGCATGAATCCAAGTATCCTGAGAAATTCCCTTGTTGAGGCTTTCGTTTGAGTGGAAAAACTCATGAAGAGATCTAGATATAGGAATACTTTTTCCTGTAGAAGAAAAGCTCTTTGGGCTGAGGTATCCCATGAGACCCTTCAAGAAACAATCTTATGGAAGGAGTCAAACAAGACTTTTGGATAATCTCCTGAAGCTACTGCCTGAGTAGGAGATCTCTCACCCAAATTAGAGATTCCTGACACTTTGAAAATGACTCTGCAAAGATAAGCAAGCTGCCTAAATAAGGAAAACATGAATTCCTTGCAGTCTGCAGTAGACTATCACTGAAGCTAGACACCTTGCAAATACCTTTGGTGCAGTGGATAATCAAAAGGGTAATGCAGAGAACTAAAAGTGGGATCCAGATAAAGTAAGCCTTAAGAAACAGCTGTAATTGGGTATTTACAAGACTGTAATGATAAGCATCTTTTAAATCTAGGGTTAGCACAAAATAGGGAACAACAGGTAACAGGTCATGAAGATATAACATTTTGAACCTTGGAACTGTCAGAAACCGGTTTAAAAAGGAAAGATCTTGGATTGATCTCCATAAAGCTTCGTTCTTTGGCACCAGAAACATTATTTTTATCACCTTCATTAAATCATCACTAAGACATTAAATCAAAACTAACCACTACTCATCATGACTTTAGACTAGCCCAAAGTACAACAGCCATGCTATCCTTCTTGAACACTCTTAATACTGATAGGAACACTAGTAAGTTAGTCTCAGCTCTATTCTTATATCTGTCAAAAGCATTTGACACTGTTTCCTCACATGAAACTTCTGCAGCTCTCCAGCTTAGGTCATTACCCTCCCTCTATCCAGTGGTTTACTAGCTATCTGTACTACAGACAGCAATCAGTAAAATGGCAAGGTACTCTCTTCCCTGAACCTACCTATCTACACAGTAGTACCCAAGGATCCATTCTTGGTCCCCTCATTTTAAAAGTTTTCATCACTAATCTTAACAGTTTCATATGCCATGGATCTGTAATTTAGTGCAGTAATAACTCTACCATAATTTGATCTTCAAATAATCTACTACACCTTCAGCAGGCAACCCAAGAAGCTTTTACCACTTTTGAAAAATGGATCACCAATTCCAGACATTTACTTAACCCAAACAAAACTAAACTTTTCCCCTTTATTCTATAAACAGCCACACTAGATAAAACGTACAGTGTAAGTAAACTTACCTTAGTAGTAGATGTATGAATGATCACCTCTGCAGTAGCCTTAGCTATATTGGTGGCATCCTTCCAAAGATACAACAGCTGACCAGCTTTGAAAACTTCAGGGCACCTTCCATATGCTCAAACTGTCTAGCAGCTTGAGCTGAGCTGACTAAAAGACAAGTTTGGGTGCTAAGCCTTTCAGAGCTTTCCTGCCAACAGGGACAGGGAGGCTGAGCCCTGAAGGGACAATGCTAGGAACAACAAAAAATAAATAAACACACTGTGGTAGAAACAACATACCAAAAACAAGAGGGATGGATACAGGGGAAGGAGCAGCTACTGCAGCAGTGATCATCTACTGTTATTGTAAGTTTACTTACATCACTGTAGTATGTTTATCATATTGATCAGTGCTGCAGTAGCCTTACCTATATGGATAGATTATCATAGCTTACTACATTTGAACGTGGAAGGAGAAGAGTCCAGGAGCTCCTGTAGAATGGTTCTAGCAAATCCTGATTTAGACCTAGTGAAGGAATCAAATTTATAGTGCTTTGTAAAAGTATGCACAGAGGACCAGTTTGCTGCTTCTAGAATACTTCTAGACTCCAACTCTTTCAAAAAAGACATAGATGAAGCAAAGGCCATGGTAGAGTGGTCTGTCACCTTGGCTGGAATAGTTTTGTTGTGGTGAGTAGAACAAAAGTCAGACAGCCATTTGGAAATAGTCTGCTTTGACACTGGCTGTCTCTTTTTCTTACCTAACAAGAAATGATCAGTTGATCTGAAGATCTGAAAGATTTAGTTCTGTCAAGTTCTGTCAAGTTGTCAGTGGACATCCAAGGGAGTATCCTTTCTCCTTCATTATTAGGGTCAGTAAATAAAATGGGGGAATGGATAGCTTGGCTTATAGTGAAGTTGGATAATACTTTAGACATAAAAGACAGATTAGTTCTCAAGAAACAATGTCTTTGTGGAAAATATGATAGGATTGACTCACCACAGGACCTTGAAACTCAGACACTCTTCTTGCAAAAGTCAGAGAAGTCTGTAAAATTGTTTTCCATGTTAACAGCCTCAAGTCAGCTGGATTAGCTAGTTCAAATGGAGAAAGTGATAGCTTCTGTAACACAAAAGTAAGATCCCAAGGAGGGGACACTGTTTTTGCCGAAGTTATCTTAAGTAAAACTCCTTTCAAAAACCTTTTGAGATAAGAATGCCTTAAAACAGGACAAATATGCTGAAATGGACAATAAATGAATGAACCTTGTAAAACCACAGAATAACTAGCCCTAAATGGGTGCTGCTTATGCACCGACTAGAAGCTTTTTTCCATTTGCTAATATATGATTTTTAGTAGCAGACTTTCTTGTCAACATTAGTATCTGCTGTACATCCTCAGTAAAGAGATGCCTAAAGGAAATTAAAACCCTATCATCCAGGCAATCATTTGATGTTGATTGTGGTCACAGTGTATTAAACCCCCCTGATCTCGTTTGAGTAGATCCATTCTGTGAGGAAGCTTGTGGTAATTGTCCCGGGCAATTTCCAAAAGAAGGGAAAAACACTGTTGCCCGGGACAGCAAGATAGTCACCACAATGATCTTAGAGGATTCCTTTTGAATCTTCAGAAGTACCCTAGCTTTTAGTGAAAAGGGTTAAAAAACATTCAGGAAAATTCCTGTCCAAGAAAAAGAAAAGCCGTCTGTCTTCCAGACCTTCTTGCATGGAGTCCTGGAGCCGAATCCTGTCAGCTGATTATTTAGCGAGGAGGTAAAATGGTTTACTAGAAGAACTCCCCACAGATGGCTCAAATCTTGGAGGATCCCTCTAATTTAGTTTGCACACTTAATGGTCTGCCCTGTCCTATTTAGCTTGTCTGCCACTCAATATTGCTCTGAGAGAATGAAGGAGGCTTGTAGAGTGAGTCTGTGCTGTGAAGCTATATCACAAGCTAACACTGCTAGTCTGCAAAGGGGATACAGCCTGGTTTCCTTCTGCTTGTACAAGTTCCACATGACTGGTATTGTCTGAAACAACTTGAAGAGGTCCTGGGGACCAACAATGATTCAGAAAGTTGAGTGCTTTCATCAGGGAAAACAACTCTTTTATATTTATGTGCTTGCATCTGCCCTGGGTGTTCCACACACCTTGTACTATCCATCCTGAAACTACTCCCGTAGCAAAGTCAGAGGTGGTTGTGATGACTGACTGCTTTGGAACAGTGAGGGAGAAGGGAAGACCTGAATTTAGGGTTAATTGATATCTCCACCAAGTAATTTATGTACTGACAAATCCCAGCACTGGGATTTGAAAAGACAAGGGATGTTGATGTTGGGATCAAAGAGACTTCAGATACCATTATTATGTTTGTCATATAGATTCTTGCAAGGGTTATCATTTGAATCATAGATGCCATAACAACTGAAATCCTGAGTTCCCCTTCAGTTACCAAAGCCTGAGTGGAAAACTTTAGAACTAGATCTAGATATAGATATATTTTTCCCATGTGGAAGTAAAGCTGTTTGAACTGAGGTGTACAACTGATACCTCATGAACACAATCTTGTGTGAAAGAATCAAAAAGGACTTTTGAATGTTCTCTTGAAATCCCAGTTTCTGTAAGAGATATCTCACCTAAGTGAGAAGAGTCAAAAAGGACTTTTGAATGTTCTCCTGAAATCCCAGTTTCTGTAAGAGATCTCTCACCTAAGTGAGAAATTCCTGACACTTTGAAAAAGACTCTGCAGAGATAAGAAAATCATCTAAATGTGGAAAAAAATAATGCTTTGTAGCCTGCATTGAGCTATAAGTGGAGCTATGCACTTTGTGAACACTTTTGGTGCAGTGGATAGTCCAAACGGTAAGGCACACATTTGATAATGTGATCCAGACAAAGAACCTTAAGAAATGCCTGATGTCTAGATGAAACAAATGTGATCACATGCATCTTTTAAAAGTACTCTTACCCTGGAAATTAAATGAAGAAGGTGAAGAGGTAACATGGGTAATAGAAAATTCACCCTGGGGATCACTGGCTCTACTCGACAGAGGCACTGGGAACTAAGGTCGGGTGGCACGATGCCAGGGTAATCCTATGGATTAGGCTTGTAAAGCTTCCAAGGCCATTAGCCTAGTACACACCTATGAACCTATGAACATATTGTGAGGTGACATCATTTTAAAGACACTATCACAAACAGGTCTAAGACGCAAAGATCTAGAAATGTTCTTCAAGCAGCATTTTTTTGTCACTAAAAACATTCTTGAATAGAACCCCCCCCCCCCATAAGGACGAATTAGTTCTATCACTTTCTAGAACAAGCCTGGACAACAGATGCTTTTTCATTCCCATGGTTGGGAATGTTACTTTACACTTCTACCCTTTCCACTAACATCCAGGGTAATTTTGAAGATCCAGAAGGACTCTTCAAATATTATCGTGGTGACTCCCTTTTTATCCGGGCAACAATGGTTCTGCAATCTTATGGAATTGGATAAAGTCAATTACCACAGGCTTCCTCAGGGAACGGAAACACACAACACAGGGTACATTTGATACACCCAAATCTCCAACAACTACAACTGACTGCCTGGATTATTCCATTTTGATACCTTTTAGCCATCTACTTCATGAGGACATGTAGCAGATACTAAACGAGGCAAGAAAACCTGCTACTAGAAAATCTTATGTTAGCACATGAAAAAGATTGTCTTATTGGTGTCACACAATCAGGGATTATTTACCACTGGTTCTTAAATATTTGTGTGAGTTACTATACTGTGTTCTGTCTTATTCCTCTATCAAAGTTCATCTTTCCGACAGTTCAACATGTCTGCCCCTGGATCCTCCTCTTTCTTTCTTGTCTTTGGTCAAGCAGTTCTTGAAGGGGGGCTTTGCGTGTAAGACTACCTAGAAAACAGGTGGCACCCACCTGGGATCTTAATTTTGTGCTGGAAAAGTTAATTTGGTCTCCCTTTGAACCAGTACATCTGGCTAATTTATAGTTAATGACTTGGAAGGCCATGTTACTTACTGCTCTGACTTCTGAAAGAAGAGTATCTGAGTTGTAAGCTCTCATGGTGGGTAAACCCTATTTGGTTTTCCATAGAGATAAGATAACTTTAAGAACAAATCCCTCATAAATGCCAAAAGTTGTTTCAGAATACATATTATTCCCCAACATACAAAAACTAGGCTAGGCTAGACAGAACTTACATTTCACAGGAACATGTGCATTCAATCGAAAGTCTTGATACGCACCCAATAACTATTTCAGATCATGTGTCAATAATAACTAAAATAAGAAACAGGGGAATGAAATAAAAATGAGACACTGGTGCTTTCCCACCTATCTGCTGAAAAGAGAGGATGTTAAGGAATGAGTAGTGAAATTATTCAGGCACTATTAGAGAAGATAGTAATTCTTCTGAAATTTTAGATAGGGAGTGGGATAAATTAAAGTGGAGTTTGAACACAAATTCAACTCGTCTAAATCACCTTACTGTCCATATTGTGAATCACAAGAAGCACATCTAATCCATATGTTTTGGAGTTGTAAATGCATATTTAAACTATGGAACTCACTAAAAATCCATCTACAAAAACAAGGTTATAAAAAACAACACTTACTTGGGAATTCACACTCCTTCACATCTTACCTTCAGATATACCCAAAAACAAAACAAACATTTATATCACATTATTTCTATTAATAAAACTATACATTGCTTCCAAATGGGGAGACAGACAACATAAACTGGAATTATTTATAAAAAATGGCAATTAGACATCTACTGGCCCACAGATGGGTAATTGACACAAAGAGTTATACACTGAAGAAACTAGAAAGATGGGAACAAACCTTTAACTTACTACTAGCATAACCCACCCTCTTTATCATAAAGATTTTGGTCTTTACACACAGTTACATTTCTAATCCATAAGTCACATTGTGAAAATAAGAAATATCCACATTATTGTAAGCTTACTGATTCACCTTGAAAATAAAGTATATGGCACCTCTGTACAGTTGTAAATAAGTTAGATGTTTATGTATGAATCGATACTGAGTACCTGCAATTCTTTATGCAATGTACATTATCATTGTTTTATTTTGTCTGTATTCTTATGACTTGAAAAACTAAATAAAGAATTTTGGAGAAAAAATTGGAGTTTGAAAATAGGGTGGAAATAAAAGAAAGAGAGATATGGTTAAGAGGTAACAAAAATTATTTAGTGGGACTGACAAATGTTAAAGTATTGCAGAATAGGGGGAATCTCACAGAACAAGAAGAGGAGTAATTGCAGAATGCTAAACAGAAAATAAGGTATTACCTCGATAATATGCATGAGTTTAGAAAGATTGCTGTTAAGCAACTGTTTTTTGAGGGTCTGTATTACAATGTCTAACTCACAGGAGTCTGAACGTTGTAATATTGAACCCATATATTTCAAGTGTGAAAATAGCAAAGCCACAGAACACCGATTTTTTTCCCAGGGAAAAAAAAATCGGTGGGTCATTTTTGTGGCTTTGCTATTTCCTCCACTGTAGTGTGATCTCGGAGTTTGCATATTTAAGTAGGGGGTGTGGGGGGGCACAGCCCCCCACATTAGTATAAGTTTGAAGTGTATGTGGTTTTTTTTTGTTCTTGTATCGGAACAGCAATTTTTTTCCCAAGGGAAAAAATCGCTGTTCTGTATTTTCATACTTTTTGGATTTTGAACTTCCTGGTTCGATATTACATCGTTCGAACTCTTGTGAGTTTGACAATGTAATATAGACCTGTTTTTTGATAATAACACCAGAGCACAAAAACGTTTAGCACATTGACTCAAGCAACAAAAAGTAGAAAGGGTCATCGCCAAGCTTGGGGAGCCTATAACAAGGAAGATAACAAGAGATCCTGAAGAGGTAATAGAAATATTTTTGAAATTTTATGAAAGTCTGTATAAAGCAAAGAAATATGGAGATCAAAAAGAGGTACAAATGGAAATGTTTATGGAAGAATTAAATATGCCAAAGTTAGAGGTAGATGAGACTCAATTACTAACAGTTAGTACTGGAGGAGATGAGATAAAAATGATGATGTATAACCAATTCACAGGAAAGTCCTCAGGATTAGATAGCATTCCTATGGAAGTTTGGAAGCTAGGAGGGAAAACTGATAAATATCTGGAAGGTTTTATTTAAAAATATTTTAAGAGGAGGAGAAGTATCAACATCCAGGAAGAACTCAGTGGTGGCTGTAATACCTAAAGAGCATAAAACCTATCAGATCCAGTTTCATACAAGCTCATTTTAATCCTAAACCATGATTGTAAAGTGTTTATGTCTATAACGGCTAAATGAATGACAAAGGTGATGCCAAAACTGATAGATATGGATCAATGTGTTTTTTTCTTTGGGGGGGGCAAACATTTGACAATATTAACAGAATACTGTTGATCCAGAGAGAAGCTAAATGTAAGAAAATACCACTGTTGTTGATGGGTCTTGATGCAGAAAAAGCATTTGACAGAGTAAGCTGAGAGTTTACGAGCAGTGCAACAGAAGTATTTGCATTCCATGATAAACTTAAAAGGTTGATTAAGAGTATATATGAGGGATCAGAGGTGAAAATTAAAGTGGGTGGATTCCTCTATGATAATTTCTGTTTGAGCGGAGGAACAAGGCAGGGGTGTCCTCTTTTCCCTTTGTTATTTGCACTATATTTAGAACCACTGGCAAAGAAAATAAGAGATTCAGAAATTCACAGATATAATTGGTATGGTAGTCAAGAAAAGCTGGCTCTATTTGCAGATAATATTATTTTATACTTGATATAACCAGAAAATGACATTTCAGTGTTGTGGAACATTCTGAGACAGCTTGAATTTTTTTTCAGGATACAAAATTAATGAAAATAAAACAAAGGCAATAGCTGTCAATTATGTCCCCACACACTGATTGGTTCATAGTATCCACATTTATGGGGACATGGTAACATGAAGTACTTAGGAGTATGGATTTAAAAAAGATTCTGGTGTAGCAGCTAAGGATATGTGGAAACAGACTAAACAAAATATAATACAAAAACTGAGAAACTGGAAGCTCTGTTATATGGATATTGATAGCAAGATACAGGCAGTTAAAATGTTTTTAGTCCCTTTAGTTTTATACACAGGTCAGGCATTTTTTTTATCAACCAGAGTTGAAGTAGTGGATAGTAATTAATAAAGAGTTGAAGGATTTTATCTGGGAGGGGAAAACAACAAAAAATCAGGGAGAAACTCTGGTTATGTACTTACAACTCAGTTGGTATCTTGACAGAACAAAGTCCTTTAGGAAAGCTGAACAGCTGGGACAAAAAAAGGGCAATCCATGTCAAAACAGGCTATTTCAAAATGGTTATCCCTTGCTACTGATTTTTGTTATTGCTGCCGTGGCAAATCTATTCTGAGAAGAATCAAAGCACATTGACTAGAGCCTTAGCTTCTTCGATGGCATACTTGAAAAGAGTGGATCCTCGAAACATTGTAAAGGTAACTACTTGGTCCCCTCCCCTGTACATACATTTACAAAGCACTACAAACTGGATTCCTTCTCCAGGACCAGGACAGATTTTGCTAGGACTATACTCCAGGGGCCCCATGATTTTAATCCTTCCTTCTCCCAGGATGGATAAGTTATGGCAATCTACCCAAATAGCTATATGCTACTGTAGCAGTGATGATGACCATAGTACAATTGTGTAAGCTACACTTACCACAACTTTGAATTCCTCACTACTGCAGTCCGAGTACCATCCCTAACCTCCTCCCCCACACACACTTTTCTGTATACACTTATTTTTTTTATTAAAGTTATGTATTTCAAACATTTTTTTATTTTGGAATGAATAGGGAACAAGAAAATCCTGAAGAAACTGGCATCCAGGCTGCTGTTTCCCCAGTGGATCTTTAGACTTGGCAGCCTGGGTTCATGTGTGGTGGGGAGCCTAAGACTTTCAAAGACTGGCTGGCCATTATATCCTGGTAGGATACAACTCAAATAACTATAGTCTGCACCAGACAGTGAGGAATTCAAACATCTACTGTGATTGTAAACGCAATTTACACAGCTGTACTGTATTGCTGAACCAACACGTCTGAATACATAGTTTATTGTTATAGCCTTTGTTTTATCTTATTTAATTTTAAATCCTGAAAAGACTTGAAACTGTCTCAAAATGTTCTACAACCCAAAAATGTCCTTTTCTGTTAATAAAGCTAACTTTTTTGATTCCCACACTAGCTGTATCCTTAAATTTTTGAGTCCCTTATTTTCTTTGCTAGTGTCTATAAATGTAGAGTAACAAACAAAGGGGAAAGAGGGCTCCCCTGCCTGGTTCTTCTGTTCAAACACAGCTTGTCTGAGAGGAACCCTCCCACCTTAATTCTTGTCTCTGACTCCTCATATATCCTGCTAACTAACCTTATTATATATCTGGGAATGCAAATGCTACCAGTGTTGGTTTCAGGATCAACCCCCCCCTTTCATTTTGTACATAGGGTTGGGTGTTGCATCAACAATGACCAAATCACCTAGAGCCAATATTCACAACACCAGGTGACTAAACCTGACCTAAGCATAAAATCCCAGCTGACCCTATCAAATGCTTTCTCTGCATCAAAACCCACCAGCAATATAGACTATTTTGTTACATTCTGCTTACCTCTGGACAATCTGTTCTATTAATGGCAAATGCTTGCTTCCCCTCCACAAAATCACACTGATTCATATATATCAATTTTAGCAACATCTTTGTCAGTATCTTAGCTAGTAAAGACATAAACAATTTGTAATCATAGTTTTAAATTGAAATGGGCCTATATCAAGCAGAGTCTGAAGGGTCTTTATCCTCTTTGGATAATTCAGCCACTACAGTTTTCTTCCAAGATGCTGGTACAGCCCATATTTTAAAATACTGTTGAAATTTGGCAATATCTTGGAGATTAATCTTTATAAAGCAGAAGAAAAGAATAGAACAGTTTTGCATAATATCAATCAATAAAGCCTGGATAATGAAGAAAAAATGGCTCTCAACTGAAATGTCAGAACTCGTAAAGCTGAGCTCTGATAAAAAGGAAAAGATCAAAACTCTGGGAGAAGAACAAATCTCAAACAACTCTCTTATTCTTTAAACTTTTTTACTGGGGTGGGGGTGGGGTGGCAAGCCCAACTGCACTTCCTGATGTAAGCCCCTCACCCTCCTGAACTTATATATACCAACTTATAGATCTTCATACCTCAGAGAAAAGGAAATATTCCAGGAAATGGCCATATCAGACTTGGTATGAGAGTTTGTTCTTTCAGCCATTCAATCTCTGTGTTTCAGGACCCGCTCTATCAGGTTCCATCATTTCAAATGCTTACTAGGAAACACTGAAAGTGACAGCTCAGAAAAAAGACATTACGAAGACGATCCTTTGCTGACAGAGATTGTCTTGGATTTGCAAGGACAATATTTTTGGGTTCTACCTATTACAGAGCTAACGTATTTCAAGAATTATTAAGGTTTACTAAACAGGGAGGCCCATTTTTTTTCTGAAAATATGTTGTTTTATGTCCACTTGCATCTTTTGTGGTAACTCTCTGAGAAAGATCATTCTTTCCCTTTTTGCTGAACAGAGGATAAGTTTCCATTTAGCCAGGATGTCTTTCTAAACACTAGCTGAGCTTTCAGTTCTTTAGTCATCTAATCATTACTTTTAGCCCTTTGTAGCCTGGTAATGATTACACTGTATTGGATTTGGAGGCTATTTAATAAAGAAGAGAGGAAGTTATCCATGGTATTTGTGCCATTTAAAAGGTATACTGGGAACTAGTCCAATGAGATGAGAGTAGCTCTGAGAAGTGTGACTTTGTGATTTTGATCTGAATTCAATTTTGGGATGCTGGGTGCTTAGGATGAGATGTGGTTATTGGATCACAGGATCATAAGGAATTACATGGCTAGTAAGTCATGAGACCAAATGCACCTTGTTTGAAATTGCACTCAACCTCATGAAGTACCTCCTGCTTCTATGAGGGTATAGCAGGTCAGACCTGGAATGAATTTATGGATGCTTATCCAATCATTAAGGTTAAAGAATGTCACTCTGTTTTACATGCAAAGGAAGTCTGTTCCGGAAATGGATTGAATGTTGGGTAATACACCCATCTCTCCACCATGTTTTATTTAAATGTCAGTGGAGATGTAAATCTTTAGTTCTAGTATTTGTGGAGCTGTATGTCTTTCGGTTATGTACAAGATCAGGGGAGGTTGGGCTCCATCATGGCACAGGATCTAAAACACAGATTACCATATAGGAGTTTCTAAGAGACTGAGTATAGAAACAGGACATCAAGTATTTCTTGGTAGACAAGGAACTTCAGACCATTAGTATTTTTGTTAGGAAACTCAAGGGTATTTCTAGTTAGGTGATATATCTGTATAGGTAAGTACTGGATGGGGCACTGTTAGTTATTATTATAACCTGGTAGGTTGTCTGGACCCATGGTAGTGGCATTGTTAGCTTTAGCTAAAACAGTTAGGATATGCTCTTTGATTATCTTCAGGAAGATAAGTGACTCAGGGATTTATGGAATTTCAGTTATTGTTTTTTGAGTAAACTTTGCCCTAAACTTGTCATTAAATATATTAGCTATGTGTTTAAGGTCAGAGTGGGTAACACCAGTTCGGATTAATTCAAAACACATCTTGGCATTATTTCCCAGATTTCTGGAATAATTAAGGAATGATTTCTAGTTATCCTTAGCCACGGATGCTAGTTTCAGTTCATGTTTTATTTCGACCTTCCTAATGGTTGCTTTGCTGATTTTCTTGATTGAGTGTTTAATGGAGGAAAAGTGGTTTTGTTATAGGACTTCAGGACTATTTTCTCCTGTTATAAAGATTATTCATACTGGTGGACCACTGTGGTGGCTTGATTTTAAATTTCCCTTTATAATTAGCAATACAAACTTGGAAACTTGCCTTGGAGAGGATAAGGGTTTATGATGCCTGCTATGGCTGTTAGACTAGTTCATCTGTCATCCGTTTTGAGAAAGTTGCTAATTTCCTTTCTGAGTGTGGTTGTTTGTTTCCTGGACTATCCTGGAGTTATCCTAGTTGGGACAGCTTAGCCTATAGATTTTTGCACCCCACTGTATAAATAGTAGCTGAGGCTACATGTGAACTGAGGATATTACAAGTGAATTCAGATAGCTCACAATAGAGCATAAGTAGGTCTGCCCAAATGAAATTCCTAAATTTTTAATTATTCCCTGCAAGGGTGTTTTTTTGTTTTTGTTTCTTTTTGTTTTTTAGGGTATTTGAGACTTTAAAGAATCATGACAATGATTTGTGACCAGATTTAACCAGCGATAGACAAACTAAAGGAGAGGTACTTGTGTGCGCAATGTTGGCGAGAGCAAGACCTAGGATGATCAGCCCCCTAGTGGGTGGCTTTTACTATTTATTCTAGGGAATATTCATTTATCAAGTTGGGGAATCTTTTGGCAAAACCACCTCTTGCAGTATAGGTACACCAATCTATCAGTGGACTCATCATGAAGGAATTTTGCACTGGGGAGATTTGGAGGGTACATACAGAAAATTCTCACAGTTGCTTACAGGCATGGAGGGTTCTTATTGCAGGTTATACATTAATAATGGATTGTTTAGAGTGATTTGGAGTTCAAATAGTTCAGTTTGTTGTTCTTGGGGAATTTGCCTAAAAATGATATGGTTTCTAACAAATATGGAAACACCCCTGCAGTTTTCCTCTGGCCTGCATGCATGGTAAACACTAAGCCTAGATAAGGAGGGAGTGCTGTCTTTGCAAAGGAACCAATATTCAGTTACAACAGAGACATAGATGTATTCAACTTGGAGACGAGCTTCAATATTAGGCAGTCTGGTTTTGAGATTTTTAACATTAAGATGAGCAACCTTGATATAGTCTGAATTAGAATTTACTATGATTTTACCTGTTGTGCTGGGATGTTCAGTAGGCAGATTCTGCCCTAAAAGAAGAACTATGAGTGCAGACAGGGTTTTGGCTTATAAGCAGAAGCCATAGAATGAGATATGTAGACCATTCTTAATGAAGCAAGTTGACCTGTCTACCCGATCTTCCTAGACATACATGTACTGGATCACCCTGTAAAATGACAGCATTTATTTAGCCAATTATTGAAGTCAATTATTTTATCTTTGTATTTAGGCATCAGTAAAGGTTATAGATGAGTGACCACTAAGGGAAAATGGGTATTTGCAGATTGCTGGGATTTTATCAGCAATACCACTGTAAGGTATTGGTCAAGAAAAAAAGTAATTGTAAGATTTGGGTTGTGTTCGTTCAGGTCAGCAATCATACGGACAAGGCATAGATCAGCTAACATTCCAAGAATTAGATTTGTAAGTGGTGCTGCGGTAGCGTTGTCACCTCACAGTAAGACTTTGTCCTGTTCGATTCTCAGCTAGAGCGTCTTCTGTGTGGAGACATGCGTGAATGGGTGTACCTTCGTTGAAGGTTGTGCGTCCGGGCCAGCAACTCGGCACGTAAAAATCTACTGCCAATCATTAGTGGTCTGGAGTTCCACTGTGGCGACCCCTAACCGGGAAAAGCCAAAAGACACAACAACTAACAGGTTAATATTGAAGCCTATCCATCCACAATTCCTATTCCCATTTTTGCATATGGGCTTGGGGTGTTATATCAACAATGACAATAATCTAAGCCAGTGTTCACACCGCCAGGTGGAACTCCATTCACAACCCCATCTTCCCATTTCTCCAAATGGGGTCGGGGTGTCACTTCAACAGTGTCAATCATCTAGAGCCAAGGTTTACACCATTGAGTGGCTAGCCCTGTCATGGTAATTCTTACACACCATACATTCGCAAGTACACTCACACCTATGGTTAATTTAGAGGGCCCAATCCAGCTACTATATGTCTTTGGAATGTGAGAAGAAACCAGAACACCCACAGGAAACCAACACAAACACAGGGAAGACATGAAAACTTTGCACAGAAGACACCCAAGCTAAGAACCAAACTGGAGAACCTCTTGCTGACAGGCAACAGTGTTATCTGTTATGCCAATGTGTGTCAAATAAAAATTAAGTCTAGTTTGCTTCTTGGTCTGAATATAAGCAGCACATCTAAAAGGAGGTAAACAATGTCTTGAGTGCTAGGGATGCTGACTTGAGAAATATCCACAATAATACAGTTAGAATGATGGTCATCTGTAAGTGACGGAGTATGTTATTAATCTGCTATGTCTGCTGGTTTTGTAGAGGAGGAGGAGTATTCCTTCCTCTGCTCTTCACCTAGTTTTACATGGTACCCAGAGAGTCAGTGGTGTAAATGTGGTATGCTATTTGTAGTCTAAGATTTTGCAATGGCAACTTTCTTTGAGGAATAACTTTTTGCTAGGAGCCTAGTATAAATAATTTATTTGTAATTCTACCAGCATTTAGAAGACTGCATTTAACACCAACATGTTCTATGGGAAAGATTATACAAAAGGGATGTACAGCAGCAAGATTTCTTTTAATATAATCACACCACAAGTAGAATTTGTCTGGATATAAGATGCAGCAGATACAGGAGCTGGCCATTATGTTTTGGCCCTGATGTTAATTTTGCTATTATTATTATATTATTATTTTGTCAATGCAGGAATTTAAAAGTAAGTGAGGTATATAGCAAGACAGAAAAGAGTTTGTAGATTTTTGTGGGTTTATAATCAGAGCAATGAAAATGGGTGGAGAGAATAGTAGAGAACCAGTGGAAATACACTGAAGGAATGGTCTAAAAGAGCATATTTACAGTTAATATGGTTGGAAGGGTGAAATAAAGTAAGGATTATGTATATAATTTATATGTATTGTTTTTGGGAGTAAAAATACTCTGTTTATAATTTATGTTCTGTAATTGCACTTGGGTGGGAAGGGGATTTAATGGTTACTGTACATTATAATAAAGTATGTGCTGTGCAAAGATGATATAGATATTAAATGATGAAATATCTCTTATGCTGTTATTGAGAAATTACAAAAATATATTTGACTTGATATTACAGTATACGATGCCAGTAATTCAATATTAATGAAATATAATGAAAAAACAACTTATTTACGGCTTTATAAACAGCCTAACATTGCAAGAAACGCAATGTTGATGCAAAATAATTTCTAATAAACAATATAAATTTAAACTGCATCTGTTTTTAATCTAAATGAAAGTAAATGTTCCATGTGACACAGGTAATCATGTCAGCCATGAGGGATGCAGTCTGACAATCAACACATATTCTGCAAAAATAAAAGTTCAATACTGCTGAAACCAGTAAGCAAGCAGTGTAGAAAAAAATAATAATATAAAATACAGTGAATCTAAACAAACAATCTAGTACAATTATGCAGGAAATCATGGTTTCAGAAAAAAACACATATCCTGCAGGCTGTGGACATCATAATAAGATTGCTAACAGACCCACTTCCTTTTATGCCAAGATATAGTGCATGTCCTTTGTTAAGTTTGTCTACCAAATATTTAACTTGAAATGTGTTCACTTTTCTTAACTGCCACTCTTTCTACATTGAGCCATACTAATAGCAGGAATATTATTGCACCAAGTTTCCTTCTGTGGGTCATTTATACTAGTGTCTTGCTGACACAACTAAATAATGTTTCTAGCTTGTCAAGCTTTGAGTTTCCAGATATGCTACAGCATTAGAACAAAATATTAAACTTGTGACCCCATGGAAGCATGCACCTACACAAGGACCCTTAAATGTGGCTACAAGAAATTGACAGTTTCTACCACATAGAGTTCTCTGCTGTTCTACTGCAGAAGGATCCAAGATTCATCATCTCCTTTCGGCGTATTCCAGTTAGGGGTTGATCCAAGATTAATGTTCATTTATTCGCATATAGGATTTGCTAACAAAATATTATTTTGAATAAAGGAACTGTGTGTGTTATCAAGCAATGTCTCCAGTTAGGCAGTCACATTAGGAACACCCACAAGTTTCCATACTTGTCCTCCTAAATACTATAAAACTTCTCTCTCTCTGTTTTTTCTTTTTTAGAGAGGGAGAAGGTGTCACAAGGTCATGTTTTTGACCAACTTCATTAAAGTGATTCATCACTTTTCTTACCTTAATGGTTGTTTTATTGTTGTAATGTCTCTTTCTGTAGTTTCATCAGAATCATTTCATTGTTTCTGATACATTTTTCCCTTTTTTCTTTTATTTTTCATTGTATGATGTTCTGCCTCCTTGTAATTCTGCATGGAATGCCCCCTGACCTTAGATGACATGTAAGGCATTCCACTAAGGCTGTCAGTTCAGTGCATAAAAGCATTTCTGAGGACTGGGGGCGTTTTTTTTGTAGTGATAACAGTGACGTCCAAGTTGTTGGTTTAGCTTCTGATGTTGGAGTTCTAAATCCTTACAAGGATGACCTTTATTTGAGCTCAGCAGGAAGTTCAGATAACAGTGATATTGATGTTGATAAGGCTGTGTTGCCTCCCCCATACCGCAGTGAAAGGCATTTGGGAACTCACAAATAGTATGGATTTAGCCAGGATATAATGAATTTCTTTTGTTGGTGATTACTGAATGATACATAGATATAAGTTTTTAAACAGGTGACTGCATTACTTTCATTTTGTGGTCACACTTACTGTTATTACTGTTCATTTGCAGCAGTGCATTGTTGTTTTTAATATTTTGAGTGACAGCAGTATGTGTACAGTTTTTTGTTTGGTATATAGGAGAGAATGGTATGAATCTGTTTGAAAATGGTGGGGAGATCTCACTGGACTATATGAAGAGAGACACAATTGAGCTCTCTGAATATGTATCCCAGGCAGGTATGCCCTTAGCCTTGAGCATAGAGTTGCCACCTATCTGTTTTTTTTCTGGACTATCCAGAAATCAAACTGTTTGTCCAGTAATCTGGAAAACACTGTACAAACTCCGGTATTCTGTTAAAAAAAAAGAAATAGACTATCTGAGTTTATTAAATTGGCAGATTTACTATGCTTCTTTTATAAAAAGCAGAGTAAATCTGCATAAAAAAGGTATCACGATCAGAAAAAAGACATCCCCATCATGTGACATGATGATGTCACAAATTCGGTGAAACATGGGTGGGGCATGTATGGGTTTAGGAGATGTGCGAGGGGTGTGGCCTAAGTCCAGTTTTAGCCACAAGGAAAGGTGGCAACCCTACTTGAGCAGCATATTACCCTCACCTAGAATGATGCCACAGTATAAACAAAAAACGATCAATTTCAATAATTAGCTTAGTTTCATAACAAAATAAGGGTTATGCAGCTAAACGCTAGGAGATTAAACAAAAAACTGCACACCCTGGAAGCACTTCTATCACTGGAAGATGTAGATGTCTGTGCAGTCACAGAAACCTGGCTCAAGGCCTTAGAAAGTACCCTGGCCTTGCAAGGCTACAATGCCTTCCACACCTTCAGACCACAAAATGAACATGTGAGAACCAAAGGAGGCCATGTTTGTATCTATATTAGAGATAAATTCACCTCCTGATTAGCTAGACTGGACAACTCCATGGAGTTACTCCAAGTGCAGATAACTGTGGGTAAGACCCCCATTTAAGACACAACTAATTATAGATCTCCTTCTATGGATCATGACGCACACAAGGCCTATTTGACAAAACTGAGTCAATCCAAATATTACCAAACACTCTGGTTATGGGTACCACCATCAACTGGGAAACCCACTCTAGCCCTTATTCACTAGCACAAAAGTTCCTTGACTTTGTTAGCTTAAATGCCCTGGAAGAAATTGTTCAAACCTCAGCAAGAGGAACAAACATACTAGATCTGGTCCTCACTAACATGACAAACAGATGCACCATCGCAACTGTCGGAGACCCATTAGTTAAATCTGACACAAATCAGTCACCTTCGGACTGTGACTAACACCAGAACTCACAAAGGGCAAAATCAGACTAAAAAACTTTACCAAAGCAAACTATACCCTCCTGGGGAAGGTATAAATGCATTTGAAGCCTCACCCCAAGCTGGAAGTGGTAACTACACCAAAGCTTACACTAAACCCCTGTACAATCACATGTATAAGTGTACAGACTCAGCTGTTCTACAGAAAATCAAAGACAGAGCCCAAAGTAAAAAAAATGCCCTGGTGGACATCCAGCATCAACAAACTTTACAACAAATGCAAAAAGTTGTGTCTAAGAAAACTAAGGTGAGTCCCCAACAATGGAAATTCACCCTCCACACTCTCAACAGGCAAATAACACAACATGTCAAATCCTCTAAGGGTGATTTTGAGAAAAACTTAGCAATTAAAGCCAAGGATAATCATAAGGTCTTTTACAGCTATGTATGTAGTTTAAAAGGTAGGACCCAAGCATGGGTCGAACTTGTGACTAATGTTAGCACATACACTGATCCCACTGAGATAGCAAACCTGCTAGTGGACAGATATGGCAAAAAATTCACTCCCTTATCCCCTCCAAACGTATCACAGACCTTGCCCCCAACCTCTCCCCCACTCTACATATCCAAAGAGCAGGTCATTAAAGCCCTGTCTAAGGCAAAAAACACAGCCTCTATGGGACCAGAAGGCATCCCAAGCTGTCTTCTAAACAAACTAAAACATAAACTAGTATCACCATTAAGTACCCTATTCAATCACTGGCTTTGTTCCTGTGGCATGGAGAACAGCAACAGTTATTCCCCTCCACAAAGGTGGCTTAGCAACAGACCTAGGGAATTATAGACCCATAAGTCTAACCAGCCTCATTTGTAAATAAAGACATAGGCAACCTCCAAACCTGGATCCAACCCAATTTGGCTTCGCCAAGGGCAGATCCTGCCTGTTAAACGTGGTGGATTTTTTGAAAATATGACCAGGGCCATTGATGAGGGCAAATTTGTGCACACAGCATACCTCGACTTAGCAAAGGCCTTTGACACAATCCCACACTCAGGTATTACCAATAAACTTAGCAAACCCCTTTGTTGTAAGATGGGTTGCTAACTGGCTCACAAACCAGTCACAGACTATCAAGTGGGTGACTCCACATCGACCAGCAGACTTGTCACCAGTGGGGTGTCACAGGGTCAGTGCTGGTCCTCCTACTGTTTAGTATATACTTCTCAGAAGTTCAGGGCAAAACTAAGGGTCTGTGGCTGACCAAGATTGTGGAAGACTGCAGACTGGGTGCAATTACTGAATCTCCAAATGATGTTAGTATACTTCAGGAGGGACTTACGCAGACCAACAACTATATCTTAGCCATGACCTCAAACTGAATGCAAAGAAATGCATCATCATTCCTTTCAGTAAAAACAATGTCCATTCACACTGTCAAATTAACAACAATACCCTATGTACCTGCAAAGTGATAAGAGATCTGGGATCATAAGTAGACAGTGACCTTAACTTTGACCACCATGTGTCTACTGTAGTAAGGAAGGATTTCTACTTAGCACACTTGATTAGCAAAGGTATCACCTCTAGAGCAAAGGAGGTTATAATCCCTCTATACTCGTCACTAATCAGGCCCAAAATTTAGGATAATACCCCTTTTGGCATGTACAGTACAAAGCACCTACAGCAATTGGAAAGACCTCAGAGGTTTCTAACTAAGTAAATCAAGGGACTCCAGCATGTGCCTTATACAGACCGACTAAAGTCCCTTTCACTATACTCAATATCATATAGACTTCTTAGGGGAGACTTATGCATGGCTTACAGAGCAGTCTCCCACCAAAACCTAATGAATTTGCTGCACATCTGTAAATCAAACAGGAGCAAAGCTACCTGTTCTAGGGATCTAAATATGGCCTTCGACTTGAATAGGGACATGCTGGAGGGACAGACTTGTCTTCCAGTGACTGTCGCATCTTTGAAATAGGCTGTCAATTCATGTGAAGCAGAGCACTTTTAGGAAACTGTTCAAAAGGAACCTGGATGAGTGGATGGGGCACTGTAAATTCTTACCAGGAATAGCGCCACAACCCTCCTGGACATGGACAGTCATTAATAAATAAATACAATCCTGGATATTGACTAGAGTAGCTATGGTATTACATTGGAATGAAACAGCTAGGCTTGAAATTTCCTCCCTCCTGGTCAATAGTCTAGTAACTGCCTATGATCCTAAAATTAGCTATGAATATGAAATTAGGAATGAGCACTGTAGTGATCCACATAGAAGTTGTGTCTCCCACATCATTACATACACCTACACACAAAGAGAGTAAAGGAGTGAAATTTGGTGCAGTATAATTCTTCTGTACGTAACATAGTATGAGTCAATGAAAACTAGTATGGCCAATTTATTTACCCCGTGATTGATATATATTTTTGTTTCTTGCTATAATGTAACAGGTTGTATTGGGTCCAGCTTGCATACCTAAAATAAATAAATTAAAAGCTTAGGCTGATCCAGTTTTAGGTGTTTGGTGAATCTCTGCTTGCGGGATGAATTTTTTTTTTGCATGACAATTAAATTAATGGGCACTTTAAATGAACAACTTCAGCAAAAGATGAATCCCTTACAGGAGAACCAAAAGACAAAGCACCCTCATCATCGCTCGTGCACTAACATTCAGGAAAAGATATGTAATTTAGGGAGGCTAACTTCTATCCTCCATTTCACTCCTAGTCTTCTGTAATGGAGGTAAGAAGTCCTTTTTCCTATCTTAATCAGAAAATTTCCCTGAGGCAGGTGGCTTTGGTTTAGCTTTGAAACTGGATGCAGTTTTCTGCACAAGGTCAAAATATTCCTACCAGTTAGGATACACTTGGTTGGGGTAGAAACAGCGATTATGGCAGCCTCATATATGCTTTGATAGTTTTTGTGTGTGATTTCCTTTTATACTGAATGTGATATTTTTGATTTCCAGGCCACAGACATATGCTCAAGAAAGGGTAATTCATAGTTGTTACATCAGTAATATACCTAAACAAGACACCACACAGTAAGTTTCTGATTTTAGCTGGCTGGTTATGTTGAGTAGGACACTGATGATGATGATGATGAGATAATACTTTCAGACCTCACTCTTGTGAGTCAGCTTGCTATTCTGATTTTCCCTTTAAAATCATACAAGTTACCGCATGTATCCATACATGTTAGATCTGATGCCTCTTCAGGTTAATTATTCAGCAAAATTTTTATAAATGTGCTGATGTTATTTACACTGGCACTATCAGTTTTAATAGCTAAAGATTAAATGTACCTTAGCTTTGTTTTTGAATGTTTGCCAAGTCTCCTGTACTTCAAGACACTCTATATATATATATATATATATATATATTCTGCTCAATCTGTCTGATAGATAATGTGATTAAGAAGTTGTTTCTACTTTTGTAGATCACTACAGGCCTAGCCAGTAAACTATGTTGAGGACAAATGTTTTATGTTTTATGAATGTTACAATAATGGCTATGGATTGACTGCTTGTTTAAAATGGTTTTATATTTGGTAAATCCTGATTACAGCAATAAACTTCATGTTCCCTTGCCTGATTATCATTCAAGCTATGTTTTGATGTAATATTGTGATCTGCTATTTTGAACAATTAATCTAGCACTTAACACTGTTTAGTTTTTGGCTGATGGATAGCACACATCTCAAATGATAAGGAATTTTCAGTGACCATGTCCCTTCATGCATTTACTATGTTTGGTAAAGGAGTTGATCAATTAGTGATATTTTTATAAAGCAATACCAGGACATCATTTGATGGTGGCTACTATATGTGAAGTCTGAGCTGTGACAGTGTGCTTATTTACAACATTAACGTACAATCATTTTAGCTGACCAATGTGACTTAAGTGACATACGAGTCTCTTGCATAATTTCAGTTTGTCATGTCATTTAGCTATTTATACTGGTGGAATATAGTGTAATAAACACAGAGATGACTCTTTGGTGGCAGATTTTTACCTTTGTCTAATTAAAGTGCCAAACTGAGGACTGCTAGTTCTTTAACAGCCAGCTAACAAATATTTACTAGCCACAATTAGTTAGGTTAGTAACAGTTCTAACTTTGAGAGGTAATGATTGCTATTTGCAGTAAACCATAACCAACTTGCTAGTTACAAAAGGAAGTTATAGTTACGAATGTGAGATTACTATCTTTCATCATGCCTTTAGAGAATGCCTCTTTGTATCTGCGTTCAGAGTAAACATATTAGTCAGTACTTGGTCACTGATGAAACCTTTTCATTTTCATCCATTATCAGTAAGCTGTTTTAAGTCCATCTGACTTGTTAAGCAGTCACTACTTTGACTAACAATATGATCCATTACGCTGTGAATACATCTTTGGTCAATTTTCATCCATATCCATTGAGTTTTAAGTTCCTATTGTAGTTAAAACTGTTATACTGAAACATCAGTTCTTCTTTTTATAAGAATAGGGTACCATTTAACCTTCCATGACGAGCTTACAATTATTTGATATTTCAAATTTACTCTGGTTGCTTGCAGAAGTAGAGTCAGGTATGCGGGGGATATTTAATCTGTATTGTATTTTAAATTAGGCAAACCTGAGAACTTTTGTTTCCTAAGTGAATTTTGAGTAACAAATTAAATTACTATACATAGTTAGCACATACTGTGCGTGTGTGTGTGTGTGTGTGTGTGTGTGTGTGTGTGTGTGTGTGTGTGTGTGTGTATATATATATACACAAACACACACATATATTATTTTTGCTTTCTTTATTTGTCTTTGTTTAAGGATAAAGTTTTTCTTATTTAGTTAAAATATTAGACATTTAAGCCTCCCAGTGTATTATGAGTTTTGGATTAGATCTGTGTTACCTGCAGGTATGGTAAATCTATTATTGTCATTATAATTTTTTGCCCTCCTCAACCAATGCAACTGAAATCCATCCTTTATCTTCCATGAATCCATTTGTTCTCCTTCCATAGAGGTGGCAAAATCCTGCAATATCCCCTACCTTCCAGCCTTGTGGCAACCTCTGATTGAAATCACCACCTCCATATTCCTAAGAGTGAGAGACAGGACCTGGCCAGCACATATGTAGATGGGGGAGGGAAGGAATTTTGTTAAGTATGCAAAGGGATGGAGACCTGTAACAGACATGGAGCATGTATGTATGATGCTACATGCTGTCGCTGGAGACGTGGTTTCAGCTCAGAATCTGTAGTTTTATTGGCCATTTTGAACTATTTCTATCCCTTTCATCTTTCTGTTTAAAAACCCGTGTTTGCGTAGTTTTTGCACTTGTATTACCTCAGCAAGATCTTGCCTGGGTGTACTGCAGAGTTCTACAGTAGCAGAGAGAGAAAAGGAAGACTTTGAGTGGATTAAGTACCTCTGTTTTGCTTTTTATTGCTTATTTTTGCTAGCCGCACTATTCCGAGCGTTTTTTATTAACTTTGCAACTTATTTGAACTGTTTTTTGAATTCAGATACTGTTTGCACTTTAACTGATCATTTTTAAGTGTTTTCAACTGTTAAACTGTTGAGAGCTACACACTCAAGTGCGATAACCACTTTTCTGCTTTAAAAGTGTTTGTTTTACTGTATCTGTTTTAAGTTTTGAAAAACAAAACAAAACAAAAAAAAAAAAACCAAAAATCCTATCTCTGTACTTGTTTCCCACCTTTCTATAACCTGTAGAATCTGGTCTTCAGATTTTGCTGAATTCTGGGCTGTTTTGTAGTTTCTGTGTTGCCCAGACCTTGCTAAGATAGAAGGAACCTTTTCTGTTCATCAGTGAGAGTGGTGAGCTTTGAGCAGCCTATTTTTCGCTGGAGGAGTGGTTTCGGCTCAGAATCTGTAGTTTTATTGGCCGTTTTGGGCTATTTCTACCCCTTTCATCTTTCTGTTTAAAAATCTGTGTTTGCGAGGTTTTGTGCATTGTGCAGCACCATTTAACTAGGGTTAAACTATTCCCGGTGCCAGAAAGTCTGCTCTTTTAATTTTCCCTTAGAACTAGCCAGTTTTCTAATTTTAGGACTCAAAACTGTTTCCTTGTGCTCAGCACTTGTTCAAAACTCGTTGAAAGCACTAAATAATCTACAAATGAATGCAGCACTCAACTTCCTCACTTGTTAGGAGGAAAACAGTTTTTAGTACTTAAATTAATAAGCACCTATCCAGACATGTCTAAGGGTCAGCTCCCAGTATTTTCCCCTGTCCACCTGATGAATCTGGGCATCTTCGGGCAATGTAGCAATTGTCTCATGTACACTGACAACCCCCTCCTCCTACCACCCAACACTACAACCTGTGAGAGATGCACTTAAATAGCCAAACTGGAAACCAAGCTCTCTCCAGCCAAGACTGTACTAGACAGTCAAGAGGAGAAGGTAAACACCTGCACCACACCACACTCAACACATAGTCCATCAAAACCTACACCACCTAAACCCACACATAGTAATACAAAACACACACCTACATTCACGGAGGCTCTCAATAAAAATCTGCCCAAACAACAGAGACCTCCAAAGCTGAAATGCAAGCAACCACCACCCCTCCCCAACACTACCCAAATGACACACAGCCCACAAAATCAGTGTGCCACTCAACCTCAGCCCATAAGGCAAAACAACGTATGCAACACACTAGTCATAGGTGACTCTATAGTCAGGCACTCTGATGTCCCACTCACCAGGCTAAACAAAGAGAAAGTTACTGTCAGAGGCCTATTGGGTGCCAGGATCTGCCACATAATGCAAGCACTCAGGTCACTCCACAACAAGTACAAATATGACTCTGTCATTGTCCATGTTGGTGTGAATGACCTGAGACATACCTCCCTGGTCTACATGAAAAGAGACATGGAGGAGCTCTCGGATCATGTAGCCCAGGCAGGTATGACCCTAGCCCTGAGTAGCATCCTGCCATCACCCAGAATGATACCACAATACAAGGACAAAATGACTGACTTCAGTAATTGGCTAAGCTTCTAGTGTCAGTCTAAGGGGATCCAGTGTCTGTCTGCCTGGAACGACATGATCGACAGACCACGATGCTTTGCTAGAAATGGCCTGCACCTGTCGCCCCTGAGATTCTGGATACTGGCTAAGGCTCTTGCCACCCCTATAGTGCCGTTTTTAGGCAAGGTTCAAATGACAAACTCACCACTGCAGCAGGTATAAGCAAGCAAAATCTGAGGGTAATGCTACTCAATACTAGAAGTCTAAACCTCAAAATGCACTCAATCGAGGCACTCCTTAAAATGGAGAACATCAACATCTGTGCAGTGATAGAGACCTGGTTCAAGGCTCCAGAGAGCACCCCTGCATTACCAGGCTATAACTCATACCACACCTTTTGGCCACCTAACCTGGACCGAAACACTAAAGGAGGAGGCGTGTCCATATTCATTAAGGATATCCACACCTCCAGGCTAGTTGCTCAACATAATGCATCCGAAATTAACCAAGTGCAACTAACACTGGGCAAGACTACAATCCAGGTTGTAGCTTGTTACTGATCCCCCACCATGCCCCAGGATGCCCACTTCACATTTCTTGATATACTTGGTAATATTAAGGCACAGCCCAATACCCTAATAATGGGTGAGTTCAACTACCCCACCATCAACTGGGAAAACTACTCATGTACTAACTCATTTGCTCAACGCTTTCTGGAATTCATAAATTCCAACAGCTTGGATCAGCTTGTTCATACCCCCACCAGGGGCAGCAATATCCTGGACCTGGTCATTACCAATATGGGCAACCAGTGTTCCATGCCAGAGGTCAACTCCTCGCTGGTCAGATCCGACCACAAGCTAATCACCCTAGACATCAATATCCCACCCCCCATTAAGGAAACCACCGTAACAAATTTCTCCAAAGCCAACTTCATGCTTCTTAAGACAGAAGTGGCAAGCTTCACGACACCCATAGAGATGAAAAATAGAGGTACGACTGCTGAATCCTATACAAATGCACTGTATAAGCACATACACGAGTGCATGGATCATGCCATCCCCAACAGAACCAAGACGTTAGCCTCCAAAAAAAGGAAGCCAATCTGGTGGTCCCCTGCCATAAACAAACTCTACAACAGAAGGAAGAAGCTGTTGCAAAAAAGAGTAAAGTCCCCCGATTGCAGGAACTCCCTGGTCAGCCTCAGTAAGAAGATGAGATCCCTCATAAAATCCTCCAAAGCTAGTTACGAAACTAAAATCGCCACTGATTCTAAAGACAACCACAAAGCATTCTATAGCTATGTCAAGAATCTCAATGGCAACACTCAGATCTGTTCTGAGCTACACCACAATGGCACTAGATATACAGAACCAAATGATATTGCTAACATTCTGGCAGATAGGTTCAGTGCAAACTTCACCCCTCCACCACTTAAAGGGCCCATCACTATACTGGAGGAATGCAAAGCCCCTGTAATCATAGCTGCATAAGTAAAGACCACACTCTCCAAACACAGCATCCATGGGACCTGACAACATCCCAGGCTGCATTCTGCATGAACTACAGAATGAACTGGCACCCCACCTAAGTACCATGTTCAGTCATAGCCTCTCTTCAGGCTTTGTGCCTATTGAATGGCGCACAGCGATGGTTATCCCACTCCATAAAGGGGGTGCCACCACGGACCCCGGGAACTACTGTGCCATTAGCCTGATGAGCCTGGTCTGCAAGGCCATGGAACATATCATCTTGGAGCTTATAAATAAGGACATAGGTAACCTCCAAACTTGGAACCCCACTCAGTTTGGGTTTGTAAAAGGTAGGTCATGTCTACTAAACCTGATTGACTTCTTTGAAGTAGTCACCAGAGACATGGATGAGGGTAAGGTGGTGCACACAGCCTATCTTGACCTTGCCAAGGCTTTCAACACTATCCCCTACTCTGGAATTATAGATAAACTCACTAGACAGGGCATAAATCCCTATGTCACAAGATGGGTGGCCAACTGGCTCACTGACAGATCCCACACAGTGAAAGTAGCCAACTCCAAATCCGACTTTAGACCAGTGACAAGTGGAGTACCACAGGGCTCAGTCCTGGGTCCTCTCCTGTTTGGCATCTACTTCTCAGAAGTCCAGGCTAATACAGCAGGTCCTTGGCTAATGAAGTTCTCAGATGACTGCAAACTAGGTGCCATAATAGAATTGCCTAATGATGTGGACATTCTACAAAGGGGCCTCACTGAGACTGATGCTTGGTGTCAAAGTCATGGCCTCAAGCTCAATGCCAAGAAGTGCATTGTCATCCCCTTTGGGAAAAACACTGTACCCATGAACTACCACATAGGCAGTAGCCTACTTATCACTGAAAATGTGATAAGAGACCTTGGGACACAGGTGGACAGTAGTCTCTCCTTTGATAATCACATTGTCACAGTTGTAAGGAAATCCTTCTGCGTGGCACACCTCATCACAAAGGGGTTCACCTCCAGAAAAAAAAGAGCTCATTGTTCCTCTCTACTCATCACTCATCAGACCCATTATAGAGTACAATGGCCAATTTGGCATGTACCTCGCAAGACATCTACAACAACTAGAAAGATCATACAAATTCCTCACTAACAGGATTACCGGCCTCAAACAGATGCCATATGCAGACTGTCTCAAAAAACTCCAGCTCTACTCCATCGCTTATCACCTACTCAGAGGCGACCTCTGCCTAACATACAAAGCCATGTCAAATCCAGATCTGTTGGACATGCTACATTTATAGAAACTCCAATCCCTCCGAGCCGCACAGTCCAGGGACCTAAACCTGGCCACCACAATAAACAGAACATGCTGGATGGATGGATTCCTGTCCCAGAGATGTCCCATGCTTTGGAACAGACTACCCATTCATGTCAAGCAAAGCTCCTAATTAGCCCTCTTTAAGAAAAATCTCAACAACTGGATGGGAAATAGGAAATTCACCCCAGGGATCACTTCTGTGGCTCTGCTAAACATGGGCACAGGAAAATAAACTTTCTTGGGTGGCAAAAGCCAGGGAACTTTTTTGGCTAGGCTTATATAGGCCCCAGGGTCGATATCCTAGTACCTACCTATGAACCTATGAACCTTGCATGCCTACACACTTGCTTGCTCAAGCCTCCTCTGCTAGCTACCAACTGGTAGCCTGATTGCAACCACAGTGCACTCATGGGTCTGGTCTCCACTGGGAAGTTCCCAGTTACAAGCAGAGCTCACACTATCCTTAAGGAAGGATGAGCTGACATAGACCTCTCACTCCCCCCCCATCCCCCCATCTTGTGCAGTGCTCAAGCTGCTAATCAAGCTCTGGTCATTTGGGTCATAATCAGGGAACCACCCCCTACACCTCAGAGTCAGGACTCTCTTATTGTTGTTTCTTATGGCTACAGATTTCAACAACCTTACATTTATATAAATAAGTGAGAACATGATATTCACATAACACTGTCTGGATTCTAAAAAATGCATCTGTATTTGGATAGTTCTTTGTTACAGGATATACTTAACATGGTTTCTTTGTCACTTTGGCAGAACTCTTTGCTTACCTACTAATGGCAGACATTCTATTTCTGTGAATTTTAATGTCGTTACTCAAATATAAAGCTCTTTCTGCACCTCCTTTACAATTTGAAATTTTATGCAGAATGCATTTCATAGAGGCACATGAAGGCTGATCTTTTTTAAAACAGTAGAAAAATGGCTTAATCATTGTTTTGTCTCTGGCAACAGCAGTAACATCCAGGGGGAGCAGTAGCTGTAAGAAAAATAATTTAATGGGTGATGAATAAAAGCCACTTATCTTTATAAACTATAAATCCATTTAGTTTCCCAAGGCAGTTATAATAACTTCCGTGCGAGCTACCTGGCAGTTCAGAAAACCTAAGTAATATGTTTGATTTGTTTAGTAGCTGTTTAGTTCTTCTGGATGGGGACTAGAACATGACTCAACACAAGTATGGACAGACTCCATGCCAAATCAAAATGTGATGGGTTAAATACAGAGACTTTGACAAAAAACATGGTTTCTCGTGACTTTTGTGAACTGCATCAAGTTAAATTTCCCAAGAATGAAGAATTTTCTTATTTGGTAATAAACAAGATATAGAGTCTAGAACTGTGTTTTCCTTATATCCAGGCAATTAATGACTAGCATACAAGAGAGCAGGAGAGAGGAAGGCCCTTTACTAGCCTCTCTTTATTATTTGTTCATATTACAATCAAACTATATCGGACCTCTAAAAGCATTAAAATCCAAAACTACTTAATGATGATAATAAGGTCATTCAAGTTAAACAGAAGCATCTCACCTTTTTCAGGCTAGTACCTTAGGCAACAAAATACATGCTGATGTTTGATAGGCAGCACTTAAAGCCACAATAAGGGGAAATCTTATTAGATTTGTTTCATTTCAAAACTTTTGAATATAGTAAATATGATTAGATCACTAGATTTCAAAATACAATGGCATTTTGAAAAACACAAACTTGAAACTATCAAAGACCTTCAAACCAAAGTAAAAGCTATACATTCTACACATTTCTCATTAAACAAACAAAAAATTCACTTGATATACAGACTGGTTCCAAACATCCTCAAAAGCATTAGCCAATATTCTTAAAATAGACAAACCCAAGAACTTTGTTTTCTAAGTTAAGAAAAATAACCAAGTGTTCACAGATTCGATTTCCATGCTAAACCTTTTCTCGGACACATACAAAAAATAGACATTAAAATGGGAATCCTGATATTACACAGGATATGACAACTACATAAAGAAATTTAATGTCTCCATTCTTGTTTCCGGGATCAAACAGAAACTTGATCAGGATATGATTTTAGAAGTGCTAGAGGTCACTAGCTATAAGTGCCAGGTCTTAATGAGTTTAACAAAGCTTCAAAAACGTCAAACAAAAGCTAGGCCAAATTCTTGTTAATCTAAGTTAATCTGTACAAATACATTAAGAAGTTTGGTTTACGTGACTTTTTTTGACCTTTATCTTATCCAATGAACCACCATCTATGTCTTTAAACCTAGCTCAAACCCTGTTCCTAGCTGTTGCCCTTGCTGCTGTGCATCCTAGCTTGTAGCATTCTTACTACCAATGATCCTCTCCAACTGCTTATATTGGCTACTGAAATAGCTCAGCTGGAAGTTTTTAACCTCCTGCATCTCAGTTTCCTCTGCATTTGACCTGGAACAAAGCCTCGCCAATATAAAATATTAAAATAAAAAAGAAAGAAATAAACCATCCTCTCCAACTGCTTATATTGGCTACTGAAATAGCTCAGCTGGAAGTTTTTAACCTCCTGCATCTCGATTTCCCCTGCATTTGACCTGGAACAAAGCCTCGCCAATACAAAATATTAATATAAAAAAGAAGGAAATAAACCATCCTCTCCTACTGCTTATACTGGCTACTAAAATAGCTCAGCTGGAAGTTTTTAACCTCTTGCATCTCAGTTTCCCCTGCATTTGACCTGGAACAAAGCCTCATCAATATAAAATACTAAAATAAAAAAGAAAGAAATAAACCATCCTCTCCAACTGCTTATATTGGCTACTGAAATAGCTCAGCTGGAAGTTTTTAACCTCCTGCATCTCGGTTTCCCCTGCATTTGGCCTGGAACAAAGCTTCGGCAATATAAAATATTAAAATAAAAAAGAAAGAAATAATATATGTACAGCTCCTGGCCACTTAATATTATATAACTGTGACTTTAAAATAACTAGATTTATTAGAGTTGTACTTACTAGCTCCCTGCTAGGATCGCCAGCAGCCAAACCCTTACTCTTTGTTCTTTCCCAATTCCTGGCCCTACCCTGGCCCTGACCTGATCCCTTGGGTTTCATGCCTGTTGATTTCCATGTCTGTCTACTCATCTGCATCTTTTAGGGACCTGTTACAAAACTTTGTCCTCACTCATTTTTAATTTCATAACTTTCCTTTTATTTTTCACCTAAAGTGTTTCTCACTCTTTGTTGCCTGTGTGCTACTCTCACTTTGAGGGTACCTTGCTGCTACTACTCTGTTTTCCCTGCTTCTTTATAACCTCCTAACTTGACCCTCTCACTCCTTTGTTGCTCTAACTGATTAGTGACTGACTGTCTTTTTCCCTTGGTAACGCAGGATTCTGAAATAGCCCCGCTCCGTTCGCCCTCGCTATGCTCGGGTTCATTTCGCTCTTCTACCTACCCCCATTCCCACCTACCCCCCATATCATTACCTTGATACTTATCCCCAGACACACCCATACCCTTATACCACACCCCTTCCTGTCATCCTGACCACTCAGTGAAGGCCATATTCCTTCCTGTACTCTAGGCCAGTCAATCTCCATCCCTACCCCCACATTCTCACTACTTTCATTAATAACTCATATAATCCAATCCCTTTTTACTCTCTCTAACACCCAATAACTGCCCCCAACCTCATTTTTACTTTCCAATTCTCCTAGCACATTACTAATTATCTCATTATCAACCAACTCCCCCCAACTACCAAAAGCCACCTCCCACCACCCCTATTACCCTATCACACTCCACTACCCTGTCAGCCCTCTTAACTGATCTACTACAATCCTTAGTCAGTATCCAATTGCTCTATCAACCCCCCCATATAAATATCAATGTACCCATTACCAGTCAAAGACATTCTAAGACTTCTTCCCTATGCAATATCCACAGCTAGCCTACTTTTCCTCACAACCTTAACCAGCTACCATGTCCATCTCAATCTTCCCCACAACACTATACCCCCAGACAGACCTCATCCCTAGACTATAATTCAACCCCACTAAACTTTCTATTTACTCCACACCTCTTCCAACCCTCCCAAACTGATTATCACCAACAGAGATTGCTTCCAACAAGGAGTAGATCCCACACCTATCTAAAGCATATTAAAATAATCATAAAACTCAACAAGCTCTACCAACCTTTACTAAAAAAAACTCATAAGTAGTGATGACATACACCCCAACCCAGGTCCAGCCACAATAGTCACCCCAAATCCCAACCTAATTAACACTCTCCTCCAGAGGCAAAAAACATCTCTGCTCATTCTCAACCTATATTTGAGACGTATCCTCAATAAGGTTCGTGACCTACATGCTCTATTAGCTCTATACAAGACAGACATTGTCCTACTGACCGAGACGTGGCTAAAACCCAAAATCCACGATAACGAAATTACAACTCTTGGGTATAATATCTACTGGACAGACAGACTAAGAAAAAGGGGAGGGGGTAGCCATAATGTATAAGAACCACCTTAACCTTGAACAACTAGAAATTACCCTCCCTGATAGCAAAAATGTCAAACTCATTCTTGCCCAGTTTAAATTGAACCCCAAAAACCATATTAATATCATAGGAGGCTACATACCCCCTGGAAATAATATTACAATTATGGAAAACCTACTAGAATGGGTCACAAACTCCCTACCTCAAGAAAATGGTGACTTTAACATAGATTGGCTCAACTGTTCTATCCAAAATCCAGCCACCCACATTAACCTCCATGGGTTTACCCAAGTCATTACATCTTCCACCAGAAACAATAAAAGAACCAAACACCAGTCCATACTGGACTGGATACTTACATCCCACCCATCCCTTGCAGCCCCAGCTGGATGTCTTCCAGACATTCTCAGCGACCACCAACCAACATATCTATTGAGAACCAAAACTCCACATATATTTCAAGTAACACATAAAGAAGTCAGAAACAAAAAGAACTTTAACCCAAGTGCCTTTAACAACAACCTAAAAAGTTGCAACTGGACCCCTTTAAAACAGTTACCAGTTGATGAGGCAGTGCAACACTTTAATTCAACCTTCCCAAACATACTGAACCAACATGCTTCCCCCAAATCACTAGAATAAAAGCCAGGTATGCCCCTGGTTACCTAAAGCCACCAAAGCTATTCTCAAAGAAAGGAACAAAGCATGGGAACAATTTCATAAAAACAAAACCCAAATAGAAAAACAAAAATACTTACAACTGCGCAACAAAGCCAAGAAACTCATCAAAATAGACAAAACCACTTATTACCAAAATCTACAAGAAAAACATGCTAGAAACCCCCAAACATTCTGGGATGCAGTTAACTCTGTACTGCAACCTGGGAAAACTACTACCTCCACACCCAAAACAGGGAACAATAATGACAATATCCCCACACAGTTTAACAAATACTTTACTGAGACAATCCAGGCCCTAGCTAATAACCAAATAAACTCCACTCACCCAACCCCAACAAACACACCAACCACAATGGAAGCACAAGTTAGCAGCTCCGTCTTTAGCTTCCAACCAGTATCTATCAAAACAATCGAAAAACTCCTCCAAAAGCTCAAACCCACCACCATGGCTGCAGACAGCCTACCGCCAGAACACCTCCAAATAGCAACAACAGCCATAGCCTATCCAGTTGCTATTCTCATCAACAGATCTATCACAGAGTGCAAAGTACCCCAACTATGGAAAATCTCCCATATCATACCACTACACAAAGGAGGAAACTACTTTGAACTCAATAACTAGCATCCTATCGCTATCTTATCACCCATATCTAAAATCCTAGAAAGGGTCATACACACTCAACTTATGAACTACCTCCTAGAAAACAAATTGCTATCTAAAAACCAGCATGGCTTTAGGCCCTCCCACAGTACATCCACCATACTTATACCATTCACTAATACCGTTAATTACCACAGAAATAATGGAAAACTTGCCTCAGCCATATTTTTAGACCTATCCAAGGCTTTCGATATGGTTAACCACAATAGACTTCTCAACTCACTATCTATACCACAATAGACTTCTCAACTCACTATCTACCTTAAACCTTAGTTCCTCCTCCATCTCATGGATGAAGAGCTATCTATCAGGTCGGCATCAGGCAGTAAAATGGCAAAACCAACTATCCCCTCTACTACCAGTATCCTTAGGAGTCCTTCAAGGCTCCATCCTAGGCCTATTGCTCTTCACTCTATTCACCAATCAACTCCCATCCTCCACCCCCAGGACCTCAATTATTCAATACGCAGATTATACGACAATCATATGTGCAGCCCCCACTCTAGACCTTCTCCACTGACAAACACAAGAGTCCTTCTCACTAGCAGAAACCTAGTTCTCTAACCACCAAATTATTCTTAACCCAAATAAAACACAATTACTGCTATTTTCCTCACAGAACTCCCCCAACAGATAACTTCACAATATCCTCTGATAACAAAACTGTAATCACCCCAACTACCCACGTCAAACTTTTAGGCATTGAAATAGACAACAACCTAAGATTTGACCTGCACACTGCCCAAACTATCAAGAAAGTCCACAAAAAGCTCGGCCTGCTCTATCGTAACAAACACTTTCTCACAAACCAATCCAGAACCACAGTAGCCAGGACACATCTGCTATCCACCCTTGTCTATGCATCCCCAGTCCTAATCAACCTTCAAAAATCTGACTTAAACAAGCTAGAATACTGCTACAATAAGATAGCTAGATTTGCTACAGTATCTGCATACAGGACACATCACTGCACCTCCCTCAAAAACCTAAACTGGTTAGAACTCCCTCTACTTTTTCAACTCAATCAACTGTCACTAGCACATAAGCTATACTACTACCCAGACAAAATCCCAGCCCTCCAACATCTTATACAACCCCACACCACAACAAGAGCCTTGACATCCAGCACCCTTAATCTTCTAGAAGCCACCAAATATAACAGTGAAGCAGGGAAATCTCTCTTTAGCTACGGCTCTATATCACGAAATCGAACCTCCAAAATATCGAACACCATAAGTTCGAACTTGGAAGATCGAATTCGGATAACACAGAAACTTCAAAACAGCAAATTTTTTCCCAGGGGAAAAAATTTGCTGTTCCGAAAAACACACACATAACACAATCACACCAAACACCTTCAAAACCTACACTAAACCTAACATACACCACTATCTATGCACTATCCTTAACTCAGCCCTAATCCTAAAGTCTGTCACTACCGCACACTTACCTGACCCGCATCCTAATGCTATAGTCCATCACTATCGCACACTTACCTGACCCGCGTCCTAACCCTAAAGTCCGTCACTACCCATTTGTACACTTACCTTGACACCGTCCAAAAATGACAAAGCCACAGAAACAGCCAACCAGATTTCTTTCCCTGGGAAATAATTTGGGTTTCTGCAGCTTCGACATTCTCACCTTTTGAACTACCAAGTTTGGACGTCCGGTATTCGGCGTTCTTCATGTTCGATTTTGTGATAGGAATCCTTAGCTACTACATCTCCAAACTCTGGAACTCTCTACCAGCCACCCTTACATCCAATACCTCCACTACACAATTTAAAAAACTCCTAAAAACCCACCTTACAAACAACAGGCTATGCTCCTGTAACACCCCTGGGTAAAGACAAGTATACAAGCAACAACTATTTACAATAGCCATAGACCAAAGTTTCCCACCACGTTTCTAATTCTAATGTGACCTTATGAAAGCATAACTGCAAAATATTGTATTTATAAACTGTAAGCAAATACATGCACAAAATGTGCAAGTCTGCTATGTACCGTAATGTACTAGAAGTGTGTTATCTCTGTATTGTAAATAGTTACTACTCTGTAGTAGTATGATATTGTATGTAAATGGAGCTTTTCTCCCCGGGCATCCGCTGAAAACGAATGTGTCTAACCGGACTTTCCCGGTCAACAAATGCAAAATAAAATAAATTATATTAAAAATTATAGACATATTTATCTAATAAATAGTGATATTAAATTACTGACAGGGACTGTGGACAGTAGGTTTCAGTTTAACTTTGAGTTTTCAATTAGAATTTGTATGCAATGGCCAGACTCAAGACAATAGTATTAATCTAGAATTTCTTGCTTCTTATAATAAATCAAAATAAAATAGAGAGACTAATTTTGCTCTCAACACATCAAAAGCATTTTACTGGGTTCACATTTCATTTGCCATCAATCTCTTAAAAGCTTAAAATTGTCCTATCTAATTTATTAATATTATTTCTAATCTTTATAAAGCTGTTTTGATTTATCTCATTAATAGAATCCTTTAACTCCCTAATAATGGAAATATTACCAGTGTTAGATAAGGCTGTCCCCTTTCACTGCCTCTCAGACCACTTTCCTATTCTATTCTCAGTCATTCTCACATTATAGGCATTAAGCTCAGCTGGGCTGAAACATGCATCACCGCATTTGTGAAAGATCTAGTCTTCTTCTTAGAAATTCCGTTAATTTCTATACCCCCATTACTTTATCAGTAAATATAGTCTCGTATCACGTTCCAGAATGAGCTTAGATAAATCAGCTTTATGACCTGTGGGACAGTTCAAATTATTTAAACTCCTCAGCATCTGACACCGTAGCTGTCTCCTTTTGAAACATTAAAAGTTTGGCATTATTTATACTCTTAACAGCAAGTCTTTCTATCATTTAACTTTTCCAAAATCGTAGAACAAATGAAATGAAATTTATCCAGATGTTGAAGTTACACTTTAATCATTTTGTTTGTATTTCCATTATATAAAATGAAAATATTTCTTATTGTATTTTTAAAACACTTTTATTAAATTTACATATATTTATTAATAACATGGGTACACATACAGCAATAAAATAAGAACACAAACCATTACAAACATTTCCATTCTCATGCATAATATATATATATATATATATATATATATATATATATATATATATATATATATATATATATATATATATTATATATATATAGGTCTACTTCAGATCACTGAAGTCCCATTTCACTGACTTCATTTCACTCAGACCAAATCACCTAATGTTCAAAATATTGAAAATTAATTTCACTGAATTGTAAGCTATAGACTTCCCAGCAGTAGTGGCAGTGTGTAGAGTACTGTGAGGCAATTAAAAGGTATATGCCCTTTTTCCTTCTGTAGTATGAGCCTGGAGTTAGTATATATAGTTAAGGGGGTGTGGGGGACAGCCCCCCATGTTGGGGGTGTGGGGGCATAGCCCCCCACTTAGTTTGGTTTTATATTGTCTGGTTTCTGTTAAGAGGATAAGAAAGTAGTTTTTAAGTTGTGGAAAGAGGTAATCATTAGTTTTGTGAGTTTGTCTATGGTTTCCCATTTTGTCTTTTGAAATTTAGCATTGTAAGCTGTCAGTGAAATGAGAATCAGTGAAATGAGTTGTCAGTTTTGTGAAATTTAGGTGATTTGGTCTCAGTGAAATGAAAGTCAGTGAAATGGGATTTCACTAATGTGAAGTAGACCCATATATATATATATATATATATATATATATATATATATATATATATATATATATATGTGTTATATATTTTTTAATAATTATTATTCACTCCAACACCCCACAAAATGCTCAAGTTCTACCCCTCCATGAAATTTCACTCTTCATTAAAATCATTCTACATTTACCATTCCTACAAATTCTATGTTCTTTTATGTCATTTTCTACCTCCCCCTCAAATGTCCTACCTCCTTTACAACATTCAACACTTCAGTTATAGTTGGTATAGGTTTTGATCACCCCTCCCTAGCAATTGCTCTTTTGGCAGCCAATGGCATTAGACTCAACAAGGCCATAATACATCCATGCAACACAGTTTCTATATCCCAGCCCAAAAGAATAATCTCTTTAGTTACAAAAATTAGCTCCCCCAATATTTATAACAAAACCCCCTGTTGGGAATTTTTAAAATCTGCCAACTCGTGACATCCTCAAAAACATATTCTCAACCACCCCCTCTTTTCCATCATACCTCTAGCATCTGCCATCCACCTGAGGAAAAATCCTCACAAGTCCACTTGGGGTACATAAATACCTGTGCAAACAATTCAGGTCAAAAATCCCAAACATTCTAGAGCCTGTTGCTTACCTTGGAGCCATACAAATATTCCACCACTATTTCTTTGCAGACTGCCTCTCCATTCTCACTCCCCAGTACTCTCCAGCCTCCTCTGACTGATTTCCATGGCCATTATGCATCATTTTATACTCCCCACTAATTAATCAAACTCTCTGTGCCAGTTTTCCACCCAACATGCACCATCCCACTCTCTCCCTGCATGCACTCTGCCATCAGTCCATGGTAGGGAAGGCAGTCTTTAACCCACAGTACAAACTTCTGCCTGACTGCATCTCACTCTTTCACCCACCCCTGCCCAGCCACTTGCTCGCAATATCTTGGCACCTCCAGCAAACACCTCCAATAAACTCCAGCCTCCTCCTGTCTACCCTTTACACTTCCAACTGCTGTCATCCCCCTGGCAAAATCCCCCCTCCTTATCCCGTGTTGGCCCAGCTCCCAAAATACTTTCTTTCACTCTATAAATACAATACTTTGTATGGTTGTCACTACTTTCTTCAAGGGCCCACAAGCAAAATGCTACTCTCTCCTTCTTTTGAAAACTACTCCATATTTCAACATCATGTCATTCCACTTTGATTTACAATCCCCCACTTGCACTATGTACGTAAGCCCCAAATGTACAGTTCTAAAGCATCCCCTCAAATCTGGCAATCCCAAACGAGCTCATTGCATGGGGAGAAACAATCCTTCCCACTTAACTCTTGTCCCTCCTCAAACAAATTCTCTCAGTTCTTTATCGCTTATGGTCTACAACCTGTCCTCCAGTTGATAAACGTATGCCTGATCTGTACATAGCACCAAACAGACCAGAAATATTTCCTCTGCTTGTACCCTTCCTATCTACATTCACAGGCAAAAGCCTCCAACTGCTGAACCTGTCCATGCACAGGAATTAGAAGTTATGTACCTACCATAACGTTCCATGTTAGTTGTCTTCTCTCGCCTTCTTTCTTGCTGGATGGGTTCGGAGCCGATCCTCGGCTCCGACTCGGCACTAGCTTTAGCTCGAGAACTCCTTTTACCAGCTCGAGGCAACCCTATATCCCATGATGCAAGGCGGAACTACCTCAGATCTCGTTTGGCAGCTAACTAACCCTGCTAAAGACTTATCCTAATATAATTAGGAACCATGGTTCCTAAAAGAAGTCCTCATAACAAAGCTCCAGAGGAAGCAATCTAATAGGAACTCTCCAAGATCTGTCCAGGCCAGGGGGAAGGAGGGAGGGACGCAAGAAAGAAGGCGAGAGAAGACAACTAACATGGAACGTTATGGTAGGTACATAACTTCTAAATGTTAAGTTGTCAATCTCGCCTTCATTCTTGCTGGATGGGACCGCGTCCCTAGCACCTGTATCCCGGGTGGCTCAATGGAACAGACTCTTGAGAACAGTGGAACCAAAACTGGCCCTATCTCTGGAGGCCAAATCCAACTTGTAATGAGACACAAAGGTATGAGGCGTGGCCCAAGTCGCTGCTGCACAAATAGTGTCAATGGGAAGTCTATCCTGAAAGGCTACAGAAGTGGATAGACTCCTGGTCGAATGTGCTTTTGGCTTAGAAGATAGTTGTTTGCCCCTTAGAGAGTACACATAGGAAATGGTGGAAGTCAACCATCTAGATAAGGTCACTTTAGATACTGGAAGACCTAACCTGTTTTCTGCATAGGAGACAAACAATTGGTCTGATTTTCTAATTTGTTTAGTCCTATGTAAGTAGTACCTGAGCTGACGATGAACATCCAAAAATGCAGCTTCTGTTCAGCTCTGTCAGAATAGTTAGGAAAGAAAACTGGTAGATCAATAGATTGGTTAATATTGGCTTGAGATACAACCTTGGGAAGAAAGGAAGGGTTAGTTCTGAGCGAAACCCTATCCTTATGAAACACCAGATAAGGTGAACGAATACAGAGGGCCTGAATCTCAGAAACTCTTCTTGCAGAAGTAACAGCCAGCAAAAATATAGTTTTCCACGTCAACAACTTTAAAGAACACGTAGCAGACGGTTCGAAAGGAGGTAGAATTAGGGATGCCAACATTAAGTTTAGATCCCATTGCGGAGGAGGATGTTTCACAGGCGGTTTTAGGAGAAAAACTCCTCTTAAAAAGGCTTTGCATAACCTATGAGACATGATGTTATTGTCCTGCAAGCCAACATGAAATTTGGAAATAGCAGCCAGTTGTACTTTGACTGTAGATGATGAAGATCCCGAATGAAAAACCTCCGCCAGGAAATCCTAAACAGAATGTATAGGAGCGGTGAAAGGATCAATATTTCTGGCGTTTGCCCAAATAGAAAACGCCGCCACTTGCTAGCATAAACAGTTCTAGTGGACGACTTTAAAGAAGACACTAAAATGTCTCTGACTGAGTCAGAAATCATTGGTAGCCTGGCTAGGGAAGGAAGTGGAGCAACCAAGCAGTGAGGTTGAGAGAATGAATGGCCCGGTGCTGCTGACCCGACTGGTGGATCAAAAGATCCGGAACTGGGTCCAGATGCCAGGGCTGAACCAGAAGGTGATGATGTAGAGACGGAAACCAAATTTGTCGAGGCCAATATGGAGCAATGAGGATCAATTTGGCTCTCAAAACGGTGGCTTTCTGAATGACTTGTGGAATCAATGGAAAGGGAGGAAAAGCATAAAGAAGTCCCCGAGGCCAATCCTGGGTTAGAGAGTCTCTCAAGGGTTGGCCTGGAAGAGGAAATAGTGTGAAGTAATCTGGGCACTTGCTGTTTTGAGGGGTAGCGAAAAGATCGCAACAAGGGATGCCCCACTTCAGAAAAATCTGATCCACTACAGACTGATTGAGAGACCACTCGTGAGGCATCAGAATAGATCTGCTTAGCCTGTCCGCCAATAGGTTGGACCTGCCGGGGATGTGCGTTGCTATCAGAAACCGCTGAGAAGAGATCGCCCATTGCCAAAGTCTGAGAGCTTCTCGACATAAGGGATAGGACCTGGTTCCTCCCTGTTTGTTGATGTACCAGACCACGGACATGTTGTCCGTCTGTACTGCAATAGTCCCTGGGGGAAGAAAGTTGTCGAGGGCTTGCAACATTAAAAGCACTGCTCTCATCTCCAGGACATTTATGTGCAGGTGGTATTCTATGGGTTGCCACGTCCCGTGGACCATCCTGCCCTGATAATGCCCCCCCCACCCGATCAGAGAGGCATCCGTGGTGACTGTGGCAACTGGAGGAGGGGGAACAAAGGGTCGGCCCTGATGAAGAAGAGGGGAAGATATCCACCATCGTAGATGAGCCCTGCAAGACTGTGTCACTAAGATCTCGTGTCTCATGGGCAGATCGTGGTACGACCACTGCGTGAACAACATCCACTGCAGGAGACGCATGTGGAAGCGAGCCAGTGGAAGAAGAACAATGGCTGCAGCCATTAGGCCTAGAACTTTCAAGACAAACCTGGCTTTGACCTTGTTGCTTTGTAACAGAAGCTGAACAAATTTCTGGATGTCTAGAATCCTTTGATCTGTTAGCCTGGCTAACATTTTGACGGTATCTAACTCTGCGCCTATAAAGATGATAGATTGGCAAGGCAGTAGAGAGGATTTTTCGAAATTTACCGAAATTCCTAGACTCTTGCAAAGCTGTAGGGTGTAGTCTCTGGACCGAAGAAGCTGATGCTTGGAGGTGGCGGAGAGGAGCCAGTCGTCCAAATAAGGAAACACCTGGAATCCTCGACGTCTCAGGTGAGCTGTGACCACTGCCATGCATTTGGTGAACACTCTGGGGGCTGAAGTGAGGCCAAAGGGCAGTGCTCTGAATTGGTAATGACTGGCTCCCAGCCGAAAGCGGAGAAACCTTCTGGAGCGTCTGTGAATCTTTATGTGATAGTACGCATCCTGAAAGTCTATCGAGCACATCCAGTTGTCCTTGCCCAGAAAGGGCAGAATGGATTGCAGCGTGACCATCCGGAATCTTGCCTTTTTGACAGACTTGTTTAGTCTGCTTAGGTCTAGTATCGGTCTCCAATCTCCCGTCCTTTTGGGGACCAAAAAGAATCTTGAGTAGAAGCCGGATCCTACTTGGTCTGCCGGCACTGTTTGGATGGCTCTTTTTTCCAGGAGTTTTGAAACTTCCTGTCTTGCCAAATCCCTTTGACCGGGTGAGATGTCTGGAAGGGATTGTAGAGGTACGGGAAACCTTTCGAAGGGGATTTTGTAACCCTCGGATATGATCGAATGTACCCACTTCTCTTGTGATAGGGATTGCCAGGCTACTGGGTACAGCGAAATTCTTCCCCCGACTGCCTCCAAGGGTGGACAGTCGGGCAACACCTCAGGGATGCTGAAAGGGCTTCTCAGGAAGAGACTCCCTGTTGCCCTGGTTCTGAGGACCCCCCTGCCTCTAGGGCGGCGTCTATTATTGTTACCCCCTCTGCCCCTGGGGGTAAACTGACCACGTGTGTCCGGTGTAGCTCCTTGGGCTTTACGGAACCACATCTTCCCCCCCTTCTGACCCTTGGGATATGGTCTAGAAGGAGTGGAAAACTGGACTCCAACGGCAGAAAGAGTTTTACCGTCCTGTTCACATCTGGTCAAAGTATCCTTCACCTGAGGTCCGAACAAAGCCGAACCGTCAAAGGGGGTGTTGGTGAAGGACGCCTTAAAGGGGTCCGCAAAATTACACAGCCGCATCCAGGCTTGGCGTCTAAGAGCAACACCTGTGCCTGCGGCCCTGCTCGTTCCATCGGCTGCATAAGATATGAGCCGCATGGAGGAGTTAGATATAGAATTCAGGATAGCAAGCTGAGAGGCAATCTTTTCCTGAGCCCCAGCAGCTGAAGGATCCTGGACTACTTCTCCCAGTTCCTTGAGAATATCTCGTTGAAGCCTGGTGAAGTGACAAAGGTAATTCAGCGAACGCATAGCAAAAGTCGCTGAAGAAAACATCCGCTTTCCATACCTGTCCATGGTCCTAGAATCCTTATTAGGAGGATGGACAGGTACTGAAGGATCCGCCAGTTCCTTCTTAGTGGCCGCCGCCACCACCATAGCATCCACAGAGACACCTTTGGACAGGAACTGTTTGTCCGAAGGGGCCGAGATGAACTTGGATGGTCTCCTGGGGACAGGTTCCACAGAATCTGGAGCCGCCCACGCCTTTCGAGCCACTACCTGCATGAGTGGGTCGAAAGGCGGAGACACCCAGGAGGTGGAGGGTCGGGATCCAAAAGCCTCCAGGTATACCGACTCATCCTCGGAGGGGTCAATGGAGGCCAATTCCCCTCTGTTTGAGGAGCTCAAGGATGTCTGAAAATGAGACATCCTCAGAGGGGGACCGTGGGGAACCCTCCGACTCATCTAAGTCGGTATCAGATGTAGTAGACTCAGGGGAGTCTGTGTGTTTCCTCTTACACGTCCTCTTCCGAGGGGGTTCCCCTGCAGGGTCAGGAGAAACCTCGGAAGAGGAGGAAATTCCCAGTGGGGAAACCTGGGGCGATGGATCCCTGGGCCTGAGAGCAAGAGGCTGGCAAGAGGCATCTGCAGGCACTGATGAGGGAGGAGCTAGAGGGATAGACCGTTGACCAGGCTCAGAGGCCAGAATACTCCTCATCACCTCAAAGGCTCCTCTCCCCGGGAGACCTGAACACACCCGCTCCGAAGAAACAGGAATGGTCGGCTCCAAGGAGAGAGAAGGCTCCGAGGCCGATGTCAGCGCCGAGCTTACCAAAGCTGAAGCCCCGAGAGGGAGAGCGGGGTCGGACAAGGGTCCGATGCCACTAGCCCCCTCGGAGCCGACAGTGGGAACCCGACGACCGGATCCCTCCAAGGAAGGTCTCAAGGAGGAGATCGGAGCCGAGGATGACGGAGCCGAAGGATGTATCGGCTCCGGCATCGAAACAGTCGCTGTCCCAAGAAGCTCCGGCTCCGAACTCTGGTGTGTAGTCGGAGGAGGAATCTCAATAATCGGGGCTATAGCCGAAGTCTGTTGAGACGGGCTATGGAGCATTTGGGCCAGTGCCTGAGATTTCAACAGCCTGCTTACCACCCTCTCCAAATCATGGTCAGACAGCCTGGAAGATCTCGAAGATCGGCTCCGATGGCTCCGCTCCGACAAAAGAGGAGACCCCGGAGCCGAGTGAATACTTAGTATCGAAGGGGACCGGGATCTCTTACGGGCCGAAGCCATCGGAGCCGAAGTCCCTTGAACCCCAGATGGAGCCGAGGATCTCGGCCCGATGCTGGATAAAGTGTCGGCTCCAGCCGAGCCGACAAGGCAACAGTAGTCAGGGTATCGGAGCCGGCGGCACCGAACCCACTACTCTAGAAGTATCGGCTCCAGCCGAGCGATATCGGCTCGACGGAGCCGGAGCCACCGGAGGAGGCTTGGACACTGTAGCCTGAGCCTTCGGTGGCTTAAGAGGTTTTCCTGCCCCTGGCTTAGGAGGAGAACCTTCAGGTTTTAATAAACCTCGGAGGATCAATTTGTTCCTCCTTTCCTGCAGGACTCTCTGGCTAAAGGCATGACACAACGCACAGGAGTCCTGCAGGTGCAAAGGCCCCAGGCAATACACACAAGAAGTGTGACCGTCTGTCAGGGACATTTTCTGACAGCACTGGTCACACTTCTTGAAGCCTGAGACCTTGCCTTCCCTAGACATCCTAAAAGGATATACACAAACAGTCCCCACAAACACACAACTTAATCCCTACACAGACACACAGGAAGGGAATAACTTGGGGAACTAGGCCTGACTAAAACTTTAATCTGAAAAAACTATTTCAAAAGTTTTAAAAGGAAGGGAATAGGGTGGGCTGTACTAAATACAGGCTAACCTAACACTGAAGGGAAATTTAAACCCCTAACAAAACTTTTTCTTCTTTAACAAGAAAAAACTTACCTCAGCTGGCAAAGGAGACCTCTTTCGCTAAGCGGCAAACGAGATCTGGGGTAGTTCCGCCTTGCATCATGGGATATAGGGTTGCCTCGAGCTGGTAAAAGGAGTTCTCGAGCTAAAGCTAGTGCCGAGTCGGAGCCGAGGATCGGCTCCGAACCCATCCAGCAAGAATGAAGGCGAGATTGACAACTTAACATCATACCCACCTCTATAGCCTTTGTTTTATCTTACATCTGAAAAAAAACTGAAATGGTCTCAAAATTCTCCACAACACTAAAAAGTTCACCATAGACTCAACAAGTGCAAAACAACATCTGCAGGTAGGGACAATCCCTCTTGTCGACCACACCAGTCACATCCCTGAATCTGTGAGCCCCCTATCCTCTTTTCCAGTGGCTCTAAGTATAAAAAAAAGAGTCCCCTATCCTCTTTGCCAGTGGCTCTATCTACTACCAACTCTTCTCTAAGCCTCACCTCTGTTCTCCAACTTAAACAAAACAGATCTTAATAAACTATCATCCTGCTATAACCACATTTCCAGATTTGCTACTGGCACAGCCTACCGGACACACCACTGTCACAACCTAAATCGCCTAGGATGGCTTGAACTGCCTAGCCTACTGCAGTTCAACCAGCTAATAGTGGCACATAAAGTCCTTTACCAACCAGAAAACACACCTGCACTAAAAAATATTATCAGCCCCTAGACCAGCACCCACCCACTGCGATCATCCACTAGACTCCTAGTTCAAACATATAAATCCAACTACTCAGCTGGGGACTCTCTGTTTGCCAACTCTGTTGGAAAAACATGGAACAGATTCCCAGCTGACTTGACCTTAGAACCCTCATTAACTCAATTCCAAAACAAACTCAAGAAATACTTCAAAGCTCATTGGTTATGTCCTTGCACTAACCCCGACTAGTGACCTCTCTATTACTTAGGTGCCTTACCTTCAACTACTTCTAACTTTTTTCTACCACACCATTTCAGGAAGGGTCACTTGTATAACTGCTGCTCAATGTGTCTTAAACCTGAATGTAATGGTATGTATATATAACTTTGAAAATAATGTTATGTTTTGTAAAGTATTTTATAATACGTGAGTACTATATGTGCTAAATGCTGGTATTGCATTTACTAAATGTTCAATGTGTATTATTATCTTGGAGCTTTTCTCCCCGGGCCTCCACTGAAAATGGACATACATCCAGTCGGACTATCCCGGTCAGCAAATGTAAAGTAAATAAATAAATGAATGAAAAATAACAAAGGGTTAAGAAGACAATCCTGTCCACCCAAACACATCCAACAAGAGAAGAATCCCCCACTTCAACTCATGTCTCTGACCCTTTGCATACCTTCCCAATCAATCCCATAATTCCACCGGGAACACATGCTACCTTTGCCCCACTCACAAAAAAAAAGCTGACTGCAGGGAATGCCCTCTCTGCATCAAGACCCACCAGCAACAGTGCTGTACTCCCATACTCTTCTTCCCTCTGGATCCCTACTGCCTTACTAATGCTAGCAAATATCTGCACAGAAATGTCTTCCAAAGAAATTACACCGATCCACATCTAGCAGTTCCAGCAGCACCCTGGCCACTCTCCTAGCCAATATAGACACAAACACCTTATAGTCATAGTTCAAAATTGAAACTAGTCTATATGAAGCTGGGTCTGAGGGGTCCTCACTCTACTTGGGTAGTACAGCCACCACAGTTTTCTTCAAGACACTGGCATTGCCCCACCTTTTAAAATATTGTTAAACAAAACCTTCAAGATCTCCATCACATTCTTCCCTCCCAACTTCCAAACCCGTACAGGAACATCATCTGCCCTAAAGACCTCCCTGTTGACTGACCACACATCACCCTTTCTATCTCATTCATGCCTATCCCAGGTAACAATTACCATCTCTCATCCTCCTCCAAGTCCAGCATAGCTAAGTCTTCCATGAACATTTCTATTTGTGCCTTTTCTTTGTTTCTTTTTCCTCTGCCTTATGCAGATTTTCACAGAAATTCTGAAATATCTCTAATACCTCTATAGGGTCTCTGGTTATTATTATTATTATTATTATTATTATTATTATTATTATTATTATTATGTTATAGGCTCCCTAAGTTTGAAAACACCCCCTTCTTTTTTATGTTACCTAAGTCGTCGTGGTAATATTTTGTGTACTTTGGAGTTGTTATCAAAAACAGCTGCTTTAAAACAACCTTTCTAAACTCATGCATATTACCCAAACAATTCCTTATTTTTCCCATGTATCACTCAGCAATATGTCTCCTTCTGCTTCTTCTTCTTCTTCTGAAAGACTCTCCTTCATCTGCAATATTTTAACCTTTGATAACCCCTCTAAATAACTTATTTTACTTTTCTTCTATTTCTTTCTTATGTCTATTATATTTTTATAATCCTTTTTTATTTTATCTCACCACCTAGCTATCATTTATGAAGCACTTTGTATCCTCCCTAATAAGTTCTGAATCACTTCCACTACCCATTTCTTAATTCCTTTTGTTTTACTTGTTTACCATGCATCTTTAGATTAGTATTTATTGCTGCATGATCTGAAATAGTGATGGGATGTGTTTCAAAGCTTTCAATTAAATACCTATGCTCCTGCGAAATACAATCTTTATCCAGTCTAACCCTCACTGTACCTTGGGGAGTGATTTATAAATTATGTCTGGATTTCTGCTAGTAAGTTCACACCTTCATTTCCAAATATTCTCAAGTATCTCTTCAGAAATCTAATCCCCACTCCTATTATACTTTCCCATCTAAATTCCAGAGATACATCCTCACTATTGCAAAAAAGAATCTAGTCCCCACTTGAGAATAATATTCCCTACTGAAAGTTAATTACCTTTCCCATAATTCTCTTAACCTCCTTCATAGTAGAATATAAATGCATGGCAGTACAATCCTCCTTCCTTGTCAATATCCCCCTGCCACAAATCTAAAATTACTGTTTTTCTTCTCCTCTTCCGTCACTGCTGGAACACATGTCGCAATCAGTATTATTACCTCCTTTTCCTTTGTCCATCATACACTGCTGAACATCCATTCTGAAATCCTTTCTTTGCCAATTTCACATGTTCATTTCACCATGTGTGCCTCCTGTAACATTGCTATTCGCACCCTACACTTATTACTATAATTCAGTACTCTGTGTCTTGTATGTACCTACAATACCATTCACATTCCAGGGTATAAGTGATAAGGCAGTCATTCTGATAAGCAGCTATTACTTTTACATAGTCCATATGACAGTTTTTTGAATGTATGTTTCCAGCTTGCAACTTACATGCACATATTAATGTTTTGCAGGCTGATCTTAAATGCAGTTGTGGCTTCTCATTTCTGTTTGAACCCTTGTTGCATTTTCCCAGAATTTTCACTAAATAAAAAATAATAAAAATTCAATAAACAAAAAAAACTATGTACATTTTAATTTTTAACTCCCCAACCCTTTATAACTCACAGTAAACATGCAAAACTATATATACTTTCTAAAAAGGAAAGTTGCCCCTCCATGTATGGGCAATTAACTCAGATAGACTGCTACATCCACAGGCTTTACCAGTTCTAAAGTTAGGTTTAGTGATTCTAGATACTCATGTTAGAGCATGTTCTTTCTTTTACTAACATTTCCCATTCTTTTTTTTTAAACAAGAAACATCTTTATTAAAGTATCACTTATGACATAGGCAATCATACATTCATATAAATGAAAACAAACCAGATTGAAAATCTTAGTTGCAAGCATTATACATCACAAACCCTACTGACATAATTTTAGTTATAAACATTATACATCACTTATAATCTATCCAATCATTGTTAGTCAAACATTATATAGCTCATTCAAATCCTGCCTTCTTTTAAACCTTGCTCTTCTCTGCAAGTATTGTTTCCACAGTTCCCATTTTTTATGTAACTTGCTCCTACCCTTTACTAAAGATCCCAGTTCCAGTTGTTGTATCTCTGTTACTATATTCACTGCTTCTGGTACAGTTGGTTTAGATTCTGATTTTCATTTTCTAGTAATGGCTTTTTTTGGCAGCCACCATAATTAGAATCAGCAAGGCCTTCCTATGTCTAGACAATTCTGATTCTGTATCACAGCTAAAAAATAATTTCCTTAGTTACACCAGTTTGCTCACCAAATATTTCTAATAGAGTAGTCTGTGGGGAATCTTTAAAGTCTGCCAGCTCTTTACACTCCCAAAAATATGTTCCCAATTATCTCTTTCTTTTCCATTACACCTCCAAAATTTGCTGTTTACCTGAGGAAAAATTCTCTATAGAGTGTATTTGGGGGTATAAAAATAAATATGCAAACACTTCCAAGCAAAAATCCTAAATCATCTAGACTTTGTTACATATCTAGGAGACATACATATACCCCCCCCCCATTGTTTATTTGTGATTTGCTTATCCAATCTCTCTTACCAATACTTTCTTACCTCCGCTGATTGATTCTTATAGTTATTATGCAATATTTTATATCCTCTACTAATTATTCCTTTTTTAACAGCAGCTTCTGTTCTAGATTCTACTAAAAACTCTACCAGTGTTGGTTTTTCATTTAGGACCCCCTATTTCTTTCTTGTAGGGAAGGTAGGGAAGGCAATCTCTAACCTGCAGTCCAAATAAATTATTGACCTCTTCCCATTCTATTGCCTTTTCCCTCTCTAGTTATTTGCTCCCTATATCTTAGTTCCTTTGCCACTTTTCTCCAATAAGTTACAGCCCCCTTTTGCTATTGTCTGTATCCCTAATTCAGTCATCCCTATTGGCAGAATCTCCTTTCTCTATTCCAGTGCTGGCCTATTTCTTAGAATACTTTCTGCTACTTTATGAATATAATATTCTATATGATTATTTTTATTCTCTTTAAAGATCTGCATCCAAAATCCCAGTCTCTCCTAGTTTCTTGAGCTCCCCTGTTTCTTCATCATCCCTTTCCACTTTGCATTGTAGTTTTCTGCTTGTGCTGTGTACAGGAGCCTTAACCGTATAGCTCTGAAATACCCCTTCAAGTCGGGTAATCCCAATCCATCTTGTTCTATTGGAAGAATCAGCTTATCCCACTTGACTCTTGTTGTCTTCCCCTCCCAGATAAAATCCTTCAGCTTTTTATTAATTGCCATCTACAACTTCTCTTCTGGTTGATAAAAGTATGCTTGACCTGCATATAAGACTAAAAGGACTGAAAACATTTTAACTGCTTGTATCTTACTATCCATATCCAAACAACAGAGCTTCCATGTTCTCAGTTTTTCCTATTATCTTTTGTTTAGTCTCTTCTCACATATCCTTAGCTGCCACACTGTAATCAATTTTAATCCATAATTGTAAGTACTTAATTGAATCATATCCCCATAAATATGGATATTGTGAACAAATGTGTATGTGGGTACACAATTTACAGCTATTGCCTTTGTTTTAGCTTAATTAATTTTGTATCCCCAAAAGATTTGAAACTGTCTCAAAATGATCCACAACACTGAAATGTCCTTTTCTGGTTTTATCAGATACAAAATAATATCATCTGCAAATAGAGCCAGCTTTTCTTGATTACCATACCAATTATATCCTTGAATTTCTGAGTCCCTTGTTTTCTTTGCCAATGGTTCTAAATAAAATGCAAATAACAAAAGGAAAAGAGGACACCCCTGCCTGGTTCTTCTGCTCAAATAGAAATTATCAGAGAGGAATCCACCCCCGTTAATTTTCACCTCTGATCCCCCATATATCCTTCTAATCACCTTATAATTTTATCAGGGAATGCAAATGCTTCCATTGACCTGCTCATAAAGTTCCAGCTTACTATGTCAAATGCTTTCACTGCATAAAGACCCACCAACAGCAGTGGTATTTTTTTACATTCTGCAAAAAGAAAAATCCATGGTATCCCTCAAAGTCTCAGAAAACCCAATATGTAACCTATACTTGGTCAAAAACAAACCAAGAAGAAACTTCGCAGTGTGGAGAGTGTGAGGTTCACTGCTTGAATTATGTTATGCACCTAGTTCACTAATAAAAATCGAACTGTAAAATATGTACTGCAAAATAATAAAATAGAAAATAGTAGGTACTCCCCATTTGAGTTAAAAATGGAATATCCTTTATTGAAACACACAAACCATGCTTCACTCTGGATCATCAATGTTCTGTTAATGTTGTCAAATGTTTGCATCCCCTCCACACAACCACACTGATTCATATCTATCAATTTTGACATCACTTTTGTCATTCTTTTAGCCATTATAGACATAAATACTTTATACTCATGGTTTAGAATTGAAATGGACCTGTATGAAGCCGGATCGGATGGGTCTTTACCTTCTTTAGGTATTACAGCCACCTACGCTTTCTTCCAGAATGTTGGCACTTCTCCTCCTCTTAAAATACTGTTAAAATCTTCCAGTTTTTCCCTCCTAGCTTCTAAACCTCCACAGGAATATCATCTATTCCTGGGGACTTTCCTGTGGATTGGTTATGCATCACCGTTTTTATCTCATCTCCTCCTATGATAACTGTTAGTAATTGAGCCTAATTTATCTCTAACCTTGGCATATTTAATTATTCCATAAACATTTCTATTTGTAGCTTTTCTTGACTTCCATATTTCTCTGCTTTATGCAGACTTTCACAGAATTTCCAAAATATTTCTAGTACCTCTACAGGATCTTGTTATCTTCCTTGTTACAGGCTTTTTAAGCTTGGTGATAGCCCTTTCTACTTTCTGTTGCCTGAGTCGCTGTGCTAAAACTTTTTGTGCCCTAGGGTTATTTTCAAAGAAACAGTTGCTTAACAGCAATCTTTCTAAATTCATGCATATTATTGAGCCAAACCCTTATTTTCTGTTTAGCATTCTGCAGTTGCTCCTCTTCTTGTTCAGTCAAATTCCCCCTATTCTGAAATACTTTAACATGTGTTAGTCTCTCTAAATAATTCTTGTTACTTCTTAAGCATATCTCTTTTTCTTTTATTTCCATTCTATTTTTAAACTTCACTTTAATTTTATCCCACTCCCTAGCTATATTTTCAGAAGAAATTGCTATATTCTCTAAAAGCTCCTGAATAATTTCCACTACTCATTTCTTAAATTCCTCTCTTTTCAACAGATAGGTGAGAAAGCGTCACTGTCTCATTTTTATTTCCTTACCCTGTGGTTTTATTTTAGTTATTATTGATGCATGATATGAAATAACTATTGAGTGCTTACCAAGACTTTCAATTAAATGTACATGCTCCTGTGAAATGTTAATTCTATCTAGCCTAGCCCAGTTTGTTTATCTTGGGTAATAATATGTAAATTCACTCCAAACTCCAAGTACTGAATTCACATCTTCCATGCCAAATATTTTTATAAATTTCTTCAAAAATCTATCATCCATTATTATATTTTCCCTTCTAAACCTACCAGACACATCTCCACTGCTACAGATCAAATTCCAGTCCCCACCTATTAGTAATATTCCTTGAAAGCTAATTATTTCTCCCAGAATTTTCATAATCTCTATTATAGCAGTTTTAGGTGGAATATAAATACATGCCAGTGTAATCCTCCTTCCTTGCCAGTAGACTCTTAGTACTATAAATCTGCCATGATTACCTTTTTTATTCTCTTCTATTAGTACTGGCGCTCCTCTCACAATTAATATAAGTACCCCTTTTTTCCTTTGTCCCAAGTATTCTGCTGAATAACCATTATGAAAACCTTTCTTTATCAACATCTCATGATCAGTTCTTTCCAAGTGGATTTCCTGTAGCATAGCTAGTTGCATTCTACATTTTTAATATAGTTTATTACTCTTTCTTTTTTTGTACTTATCTGTGAGACTATTGGCATTTAAAGACATTACAGAAAGCATCATTATGTTAAAAAGTTACTATTCCCACCTTTTATGTGTAACAGCTATTTGTTAAGCGTCTAGTTCCAGCTTTTGTGATACATGTATACACTGTTTGGCAGGTTGATGTTTTATACAGTTGTTTCTTGTCATATCTATTTGAACCTATGTCACATCTTACAAAACTTTTTGTTTTATTGAAAGCCATAAAAAACACCCCAATACCACTTAAAACATATTAACTTAATGCTAACACACAAAACTATATACATCTTCAAATATTAAAGTTTTACCCTCCTAACAGGAACAAGTGCCCCAAACTGACAGCCACACTCTCAAACTTGGGTTAACCTAAAATAAAGGTTATCCATGCTAAGGCACATAGTACAGTCTGTGCTTCTACAAAGTGCTGTCTCAATTTGTTTTATCTTTATAGCTCTATCAGATGGGAAAACACTTGAATGCTTTCAGAAGACATTATCTCCTAGCCATTTCTCTTTATCAGATTGTCTTCATGGAGACGTGAGGACCACATACAAAGTTGCTTCCAAAAACGTACATTAATTTGCTAGAAAAAAAATCTTTATAATATTCAATGTTCTCTTTTATTTACTTGATTTCACTAAAACCTTGTTACTAAATCAAGCTAAGGGCCTTAATCCACTCATGCATCTATGCAAGAATGAGAAAAGGTGTGTCAATTTTTCTTTTTTTTTCTTCTTTTTGTCATACTCTTTTGACCAGAATTTTCTTGTTCTTTTTACATTGCAGTGCCTACATTTCTTAAAACTGAATAATGAGAAAAAGAGAAGTAGGGGAAAAACAGGAGCACCTGTTTACATTAGTATCTCCATTACCCTTAGAAGTAACTGAAAACATTACTTTATAGCATGCAGAGAAAATAATGCACTATAACATTACTATTAAGAAAAACATCTTATTTTACTTACAGATAACTTTCTTCCTCTCTCCTAAGTATTTTTCTGAACATTAATGACAGAACCAACTGATATTGCCAACATCCTGGCAGATAGGTTCAGTGCTAACTTTACCCCTCTCTCACACCCTAAAGGGCCCATCTCTATACCGGGAGAATGCAAAGTTCCTGTAATCATGGCTGCACAAGTAAAAACACACACTCTCCAAAGCCAAGAACACAGCATTCATGGGACCTGACAACATCCCAGGCTGCATTCTACATAAACTACAGAATGAACTGTCACCCCACCTAAGTACCATGTTCAATCATAGCCTCACCTCGGGCTTTGTGCCCACTGAATGGCACACAGCAATGGTTATCCCATTCCAGAAAGGGGGAGCCACCACGGACCCCGGGAACTACCGCCCCATTAGCCTGCTGAGCCTGGTTTCCAAAGCTTTGGAATGTATCATTATGGAACCTATAAACAATGACACTGGTAATCTCCAAACTCTGGACCCTACCCAGTTTGGGTTTGTAAAAGGCAGATCATGTCTATTAAACCTGATAGACTTATTTGAAGTGGTCACCAAAGCCGTAGATGAGGATAAGGTGGTTCACACAGTCTATCTAGATCTCGCCAAGGCTTTCAACACCATCCCCATTCTGGAATTATAGCTAAACTCACTAAACTAGGTATAAATCCCTATGTCACAAGATGGGTTGTCAACTGGCTCACTGACAGAACCCACACTGTGAAAGTAGCAGACTCTAAATCCAACTTCAGACCAGTGACAAGTGGAGTACGACAAGGTTCAGTCCTGGGTTCTCTCCTGCTTGGTATCTACTTCTCTGAAGTACAGGCTAACACAGAAGGCCTTTGGCTAACAAAGTTCCCAGATGACTGCAAACTAGGAGCCATAATCAAAACTCCTAACGATGTGGACATCCTACAAAAGGATCTCACTGAGACAGATGCCTGGTGTCAAAGCCATGGCCTCAAGCTCAATGCCAAAAAGTGCATTGTCATTCCTTGTGGTAAAAATTCTGCACCCATGAACTACCACATAGGCAGTAGTCTACTTAACACTGAAAGTGTGATAAGAGACCTTGAGACACAGGTGGACAGCAGTCTCTCCTTTGATAATCACATCACCACAGTAGTCAGGAAATCCTTCTACGTGGCACACCTCATCACAAAAGGTTTCTCATCCAGGAAAAAAGAGGTCATTGTTCCCCTCTACTCATCACTCATTAGACCCATTATAGAGTACAAATTCCCTTTTGGTATGTACCTCACAAGACATCTACAACAACTGGAAAGGCCACAGAAATACCTCACAAAGAGGATTACTGGCCTCAAACAGATGCCCTATGCAGACCATCTCAAAAAACTCCAGCTTTACTTCGTCACATATCGTCTACTCAGAGGCAATCTCTGCCTAACATACGAAGCTATGTCAAACCCAGAGCTGTTGGACATGCTCCACTTAAATCCCAATCCCTCCAAGCTACACGATCTAGGGACATAAACCTTGTCACCACAATAAACAGATCATGCTGCAGTTACAGATTCCTGTCCCAGAGACTTCCCATACTCTGGAACAAACTACCTATCTATATCAAACAAAGCTCCTCATTAGCACTCTTTAAGAAAAATCTTGATGATTGGATGGGAGATAGGAAATTCACCCCAGGATCGCTTCTGTGGCTCTGCTCGACAGGGGCACAGGAAAATAATTTTCTTGGGTGGCGAAAGCCAGGGTACCATTTGGCTAGGCTTATATAGGCCTTAGGGCCAATAGCCTAGTACCTACCTATAAGCCTATGAAGTAGGGCATATGCTTTAGAGTCCCCTACAAGTTTAACAAAGTCAAAAAAGTCCAATATTTCTGGATTTTCTTGTTCTGTCATGTTTCACAAATATAATTATTGCTTTGTAATCCCACATTTGTCAATTTCCAAGTTACTTGCTTTATTCATGTTCATCTAAATCTCCCAAATCCTGTATTTGCTTAATTTCCAATGTACTCTTGATTCCTCTAGTCAATTTGCGTGCTTTTTTCCTTCTATTAAGTGCATTTTTCTTCATTTTCACCTCTGATTTTTTGCAGTTTTATCACCTCATCTGAATATTTTTTTAAGACTTCTTCCATTTTTCCAGCCTTTTGTTATTTGAGTTGATATCCTCTATCACTGTTTCATTTATTTTAATCAGGTCTGTGTACAGTTGTCTTATACTTTTCTCTAAGTTACTGGAAGTCATGTTTGGAGCTTGTGCTGCTTTTTGATGAACATCTGCTATATTCTTCTTACTCAGTGTTTTTTCATCACCTTTTGTAGCTGATTTTCTGTCAGATCATCTGTATTTATTTTTTCTTGGCATTCAGGCAGTGCACTTACTAGCCAGTTACTGAAATTTACCCAGAAATATAAGTCTACTGGCTTTCTCTGCCGAGTTTCTGTTTTCACGCTGGAAGAGCTAGAATTAAGTTGTTACTCAATGTGCAGCCATCTTGGAAGTTAAACACTTCCCATTCTTGTCCCATCTCTATTTCCTTCCAAGATGTGAAGAACAACTTACATGCTCTCAGTTAACTAATTTTAGCCTTAAGAAAAAGTGCAGTTTACCCTTAAAAGAATAACATAGATTGTACACTGTTATGCTTTATACTAGAGTACTAAGTGCTGCTAGAACTACATCTACTTTCAAAAATATTCCCTTTAATGAATCATACTTCATTTATTTTGATTGAACTGCTTGTCAGCTCCCTTTTAAGTACTAATTACAGTGTCTCTCATACAAACGCCTCAGAGTTTATGACTCATTATCTTCTGATTAATTATCTGCACCTGCAGACAGACCAGCTCTGGCCACAGAGCTTTGCTGGTGGAGAGAAAAACAGTTAATAGTTTTAAAATGGCATGAAATATTTTCTCAAATGCATCATTTTTTTTTCCATTTTCTAAGTTGGTTTGTTCAGAAAACAAAGAAAGAAAAAAAATCTGATTGTCTGCAGCACAAACCAAGATTAGTTTACATCTCCACCCGTATAACACCACGGAAAACCACCATAATCTAATGCAAACATATACACAGTGCCCTTCACAACCTCTTCTCCAGCATTCTAAGATCACAACATTATATTGACTATTTTTAGGCTTTATATTGTGATAGTATAAACTCTAGATACAGTAGAAACAAGTAAAAATATTCCTTACTTTAACAACACTAGCATAAATAGCATTTACTTAGAAGACTCCCCCCACATCTTAAATTAAAAAAAAAACTCTGCATGCTGTACATAACTGTTTTAAAATGTAACATGGAATTTACTTCAGGAAATTCATTATATACATTAGATAAGAAAAATAACTTTTTGACTTACAGTTACATATTCAGTCCCTGCATTATCCTCCTAAACATTAATGATAGAGAGTGAATTATGTGTTGGCGTCCTCCCACCAATTTAACACAGTCCACAAACTTTCAGTTTTTTTAACCACTTCCTGCAAAAGCACAGTTCTCAGGTCCAAACTACAGTGCATGGAAATTACACTTTACAAAATACAAATAATCTCTGTGGTATCCCCAAAGTCTCAAACAACCCACTAAACAAGTATAGTGGGTCCAAAAACAAAACAGTGTAAGAAACTTCTCTGTGTGGAAGATTTTCAATGCATATATATCTAGTTAATCATTGTATAATAATCAGATCAGATAATGGTAGTAGAAGTAGCGAACTTAAACTCGTCCTAAGTCAAAAAATAATAAAAAAATAAATAATATGAAATATTTTACAGAATTACCAAGTACTTGAAAGTAACCCACCTACATGCACTCTTAGATGTGCACTCATTCGATATTCTCTGTATTACAGAGACATGGCTAAAGCCCTCAACTCTGGACCAGGAGATTACCCCTCCTGGATATAATATCTTGAGACTTGACCATAAAACCAAAAAGGGTGGAGGTGTAGCCATTCTGTATAAATCTGAACTCCAAGTTTCATCCTTCAATGTGCTCCTACCATCCAATACCAATTCAGAAACTCTTACTGCCAAACTTCAAATCAACAACTCCATATCCATCTATCTAATTTGCGCATATCTCCTCCCCCTGGAAATAATATCAACACTCTTGAAAACTTACTTAGTTACCTCACTACCCATCTACCTCAGGAAACCATAGTATTAGGTGATTTTAATATAGACTGGGCTTCCTGCAGCTCCCTTAATCCTCCCAATCATATAAATCTTTACGGAGTCTCACAAATTATAACCACTCCTACTAGAATCCATAAGCCAAGCAGTAAGGAAACAACCCTAGACTAGATCCTTATCAACAGCCACCTTGATACTTATAAACCAGGAACCCTCCCTGACGATACTAGCGATCACATGCTAACCTATATTATTAAACAAAGAATCCATAGCCCAACTACTAATAATTTTAAAACCTCACGTTCCAAAAATTTTTTTAACCCGGAGAGCTTCCAAAATGAACTGAAAGCTTGTGACTGGTCACCTATGTCTCATCTTCCACTTGATGATGCAGTGACCTACTTTAACACTAGATTCCTTCAGATCCTAGATTACCACGCTCCCTATCATTCTTCCCGAATAAGGACCAAAATTGCCCCCTGGCTCACAAAACAAACTAGACAAAAGATCCTCCTCAGAAATAAAATTTGGGCCAAATGGAGAGTCTCTAAATGTCCATCAGATCACCTCTACTTTAAACAGTTAAGAAATGCCACCAAGAAAGATATTCTCAGAGACAAAAAAGACTATTACCTTCACCTCCAACAAAATCATCAGCAAAAACCACAACAATTCTGGTCTGGCATAAACAAACTTCTTCAGCCAGGACACTCTAAAACTCCTGCCCCTACAGGATTCAACCAAAATAATGCTAACCAAATTCCTGATGCCTTTAATAACTACTTTACTGAAGCCATTCGACCCCTTGCCAATACCTTATCACCTATTACTACATCCCCATTAAATACCACAAAGACTCAATCTCCTACCTTTCAAATACAACCAGTACCTACATCACTCATTTACAAACTCCTTCAAAAACTAAAACCATGCACCCCTTCTGCTGACTGTCTTTCAGCTGAATATCTGCACATAGCAGCAAAAGCTATTGCCTATCCCATCTCCATCCTTATAAATAGAACAATTTTAGAAAGCAAAATCCCCCCCATTTGGAAAATATCCCATATCATCCCTCTACATAAAGGTGGGTCATCTACTGAACTCTCCAACTTTCGGCCTATTGCCTTACTGTCTCCAATAGCTAAGATAATGGAAAAATGCATACACAGACAACTACTTGACCACCTTCTCCAAAATAATCTACTTGCCAACTGCCGACATGGTTTTAGGCCTTTCCGTACTACAACAACTGCCCTTCTACCCTTCTCTGACTCCATAAACAAAAATTGTAACAATAACACTTTTACCTCTGCATTATTTATTGACCTTTCAAAAGCCTTTGATATGGTCAACCATAATATCCTTATAGACACTCTAAAAGCCCAATCTCTTGACTCACAAGCATTAAATTGGTTTAAATCCTATCTGGAAAACAGGCAACAAGCAGTATTGTGGGATAATAATCTTTCAAAATCCCTTCCTGTGAACACTGCAGTGCCCCAATGCTCTATTTTAGGACCTCTACTATTCTCATTGTTTATTAATGACCTACATACCAAAATTCCTCAGGCCACCTGCATACAATATGCAGATGACTCTACTTTAATTTGTTCAGCTAAGTCCACAACCTCTCTCCAGTCTCTCACCCAAACAGTATTTAACAGTGTTGAAAATTGGTTTATGCAACACTGCCTCCTCCTGAACCCTAAGAAAACAAAGTTATTGCTCTTTGCTCCAACTCATGTCACCTCAACTACACTATACAATAACCTCTAAAAATGCAATTATCATATCTCCAGACACTTCTACCCGTCTACTAGGAGTAACAATTGATAATAAACTTAGTTTTGATGACCACATTAACTTTACTATAAAGTCAGTCAACAAAAAACTAGGCACTCTTTACAGAATCAAACCCTTCCTTTCCCCTACAGCCAGAATAACTATTGCCCAGACCCACCTTATCTCTACCCTGTTCTATGCTTCAGCAATATATACCAATCTATCAAAAAATAACCTTACCAAACTCTCTACTAGTTACAATAACATAGCCAGATTTGCCACTGGCACCAGCTTTAGAACTCACCACTGTCTTAACCTAAAACAACTAGGATGGCTAGAACTGCAGAACCAACTACTTTATCAACAAATTGTTATCACCCAAAAGATCCTTTACCACCCTAAAAATACCCCTATCCTCACTAACCTGATCTCACCCTACAAAAATCTTGCTTTACTACACTCGGCTAATAAGCTCCTAGTTTCCACTATTAAATCAAATAACAAGGCTGGAGACTCACTTTTTGCCAACACAGCAGGTAAAATCTGGAATCAGCTTCCTACTGAACTTTCCTCCCTTGCTTCCACTATTCTTTTTAAAAAGCATCTGAAAGAATATCTTACAACTCACTGGCTATGTCCCTGCTCTAACCCAGACTGATATCTCTTTCATCTCCTGCTCTCTCTATACTTCTCTACTCTACTGTTTTTATCACACCTATCTGTAGTACTAAAAAAAAAAAAAAAACTTCCTTAATTTTATGTTTTTTGTTCTCTGTATTTAATCTTAGCTTAAATCTACTAAGTTACTCTGTAAAACTTTTGTTCTCAACTATGTAGCTAATGTATTGTAATTCACTTGGCTATTACTATATATTGTATTTATATTTTTCTTTTTGTAACTGCTGATGGTTGGAGCTTTTCTCCCCAGGCCTCTACTGAAAATGGACATATATCCAGTTAGACTAGCCCGGTCAACAAATGTAAAATAAATAAATAAAATAAAAATAATCCAAGTGGGGTAGGCAGTTTGTTTCTAGTCTAAACTCATTTATTAATTACACAGACAAGCAAACCAAGTAAAACAAAAATAACAGAGTAATAGTTTCCTTACAAGCTTTCTAACAATATATATACATTTTATCAAGCAAGGGAGTGGTTTATAGCACTGTAAAACAGTGTTATTGGTGTGCATGTTAAATTCACATCCCTTCCCCCATCAGTGTGACATTCGAGCTGGCCCTGCCCTACTTAGTAGCAATCATAATAATATAACCCTTACGCACTTTAATTAAAATTAACAATGACGTGGTACCTCGTATTTAACCAGATCATTAAGTCTGTGATTTTATCCAAGGCAATATACTACATGGCTGGAAATATATAAACCTTAGACCATATGGCAATCTGAAAATATATATACATATATACTTATACCCGTTGCATGCAAATAATCCATTGTAAAAAAGCATATTCTATTTCCATAACCTATTAACAAAGATCCCTTTCATCCTTCTAGACTTCTTCAGGTTTGTGTACAAAAACCCTAAAAACTATCTACAAAAATATAATAGTATAATTAGTTAGCATTGTTATTACACATCATTTTGAATAAAGTGGAAAAAAGAACAAGAAAAAGAAAAAATGTATGATGATGTAAACAAAATATACACTTAAATTCAAACTGATTTAACATGATATTTAAAACCAACTTCAAGAATAAAATAAAATAAAGTAAAATTAGACATGCAAACAATGTGGCAATTTTCTGCGTTCCAGTACACTTTTGAGTGAACAGTAATAGTTTAGACCAGGCATCCTAAACGAGCGCTGAAACCTTTAGCAGAAAAGAATAAGTCATACATAAGAGAATCAATGGATTTTTTTGAGGAAAATAAACATTACAGTGGAAGTTGACAGCATTTTATTAACTATAGATGTGGAATCTTGTACACAGTGCTCCCTCACAATGACTGTATAACAGCAGCTATGGAATCTTTTAAGAAACATAATCAAGGTACACAGGCACATCTGCAAAGGTTAAGTAAGCTCATTAATCTTGTACTGGACTTAAATGTCTTTACTTTCAATGTTAAACACTACAAACAAAAACTGGTATAGCAATGGGGGCTGCCATGGCTCCCAGCATAGCTAACATAGCCCTGGGCAAGTGGGAGGAGGACTTTGTGTTGAACAACAAAGACTACATGCAGCATGTCACATGCTATTCACATTATATCAATGACATCTTTATTGTGTGGGAAGATGATACCTTGCAGCTTGGAGATTTTATCACTTACCTCAATCAAACTACCCCCTTCCTGAAGTTTACCTATTTCCATAGCTATACTTCAACCACTTTCTTAGATATGCAAATTTCCAAGGACACCAACAATAAGAGAATCACCACGGATCTATTCAGAAAACCAACAGGTTAACTTATTACTCCACAGTAAAAGTCTGCATCCCGCAAAACCAAGTATAATGTGGTGAAGTCCCAGGGCTATCGATTAGCTAGAATTACCACAGAGATGGAACCATTTGTGAGAAACCTGAACAACTTAGAGAATTATTTTCTAGTGAGAGGCTATGAAAGTCAGATGTTAAAAGCATCCTGGAACCCATTATAGAACTGAAAAGGACTGAAGCACATTCACTCAACCTCCAAGAATGTTAAGAAATTTCACAGAGAATAACAAATCCAAAAATAGCTGCATCCTGACATACACTTGGATTATCACAGTATCAAAAATGTTATTGAAGAAAACTGGGCCATTGTCACAGGAAACCCTTTTCTGATTAACATCTTAGGTGAAACCCCACCCTTTGTTTACAGGAAGGCCAGGAACATTAGAAGTTTTGTTGAATTTAAACCTAGACTATATGAGAGAAACACTAAAATATGTGAAGCTAATTGAACATTTTGTATATTTATAAAGCAAGGTGATAGTTTTTATTCCCCTATTTAAAGAAAATCATTAAGAGCAGTGCAGGGGGTGACTGTAACACTACAAAAGTAATTTACAGGGCACAGTACAATGAATGTGATGCAATATTATGTGGGCAAGATTATAAATAAACTTAACTGTCATGTCATCTGGCAGAAATCTGCTCTGGATGTAAAATAATGCCCTAGCCAAACACCTTGGTCTTCATAAAATACACACAAGTTTTAAGCTGGAGAGACTGGATTGCATAGGCTTGGGTGATCTTGAAGGAGACATCCCGAATATGCTGGAGAAATGTGAACTCATGTGGCAATTAAAGCTGAACTCTTTTAGGAATCCTGGACTAAACTACTACTGTTCACTTAAAAGTGTACTGGAACTTAAGAAAGTTGCCACATTGTTTACATGACTAATTTTAATTTATTTTATTTTTCCAGCTGGTTTTAAATATCATGTTAAATCAGTTTTAATTTAAGTGTATATTTTGTTTCCATCATAATACATTTTTTCTTTTTTTTTTTGTTCTTTTTTCCACTTTGTTCAATATGATGCATAACAACAATACTAATTATACTATTATATTTTTGTAGATAGCTTTTAGGGTTGTACACAGACCTGAAGAAGTATAGAAGGACGAAAGTGATCTTTGTTAACAATAGGTTATGGAAATAGAATATGCTTTTTACAATGGATTTTTTTGCATGCAAAGTGTATATGTATATATTTATATATATATTTTTAGATTGCCATATGGTCTAAGGTTTATATATATCCAGCGATATAGTATATTGCCTTGGATAAAATCACAGACTTAACAATCTGATTAAATAGGAGGATAGGAGGTACATCATTATTAATTTTATTTAAATAACATAAGGGTTATATTATTATGACAGCTACTAAGTATGGCAGGATCAGCTGGAATGTCATACTGATGGAGGAAGGGATGTGAATGTAATATGTATACCAATAATGCTTTGTTTTACAGTGCTATAAACCACTCCCTTGCCTGATAAAAAGTATATATATATATATATATATATATATATATATATATATATATATATATATATATACAGTTAGCAGCTTCTAAGGAAAATATTACTCTGTTATTTTTGTTTTACTTGGACCGCTTGTCTGTGTTCTTAATAAAGGATTTTCGACTGGAAACAGACTGCCTACCCTGCTTGGATTACTTTTGAATACTTAGTAATTCTGTATAATATTTCAAATTATATATTTTTATTATTTTTTTGACTTAGGATGAGTTTAAGTTCACTACTTCTACTGCGATTATCTGATATATGGATTGAAAATCTTCCACACAGAATTTCTTACACTGTTTTGAAATTACACTTTACAAATCTTTCATTTATTTTCTACTATAACATTAGTTTTGGTCTTCTTCCTCATTGTTTTGACCACCCAGCACTGGTCTCTGATTTAAGTCCAAGGTACTCCTGATTTTTATAATCAACTCTGGGGCTTTTTTCTGTCATTTTGTCAGGGGGACAGTGCTATTGTCAGCGGAATGAGAAAAAGAGCTCTAGTCAGCTTGTTGGGTAGACTTTTTCCCTCCTTAGCCTATTCTGCATCCAAAAATGTCTTTGATCTTCCAGGAAAAAATATTCCAAAAACAAATGAATATAGCAAGATGATCTCATACCTGTTTCTCAACATCCTCAGACTGCATGGATAAACTTGCGTCAGTGAATAATTATTTTCTATAAACATACTGGTGTTCTCAATTATTAATACTTTTCCCACTAACACACTCTTGTCAGGAGCAGCTCTATCTGCTGATATGAGTCTTTCTGACTATAGGCTTTGCTTTTTTTTCTCAAGACAACATTTGGAGCATACATGCAGTGTCCTCTTTCACTTATCAAATTCTGCTGAGGAATACCAGTCCATTTGCTTATTTGCACTTCCATAAAATTAATGCTGTATATTTCTTTCAGTTTCTCTGGTATAGAAGAAAATCTCAGGTTTTCATGTGGGCTGTGTCTTCTAACTATTTATTTTTAAACTTATTTTTCTTGAGATGCTTCTTATTCAGCCAGTCTTTCATTCATTTCAGCCTTTAGTTTCTTCAGTTTTATCAACTCATCTGAATAGTTTATTTTATTCTTTCCAGTCTTTTGTCATTTCACTTTATATATTCCCTCAGTTTTTCACTTATTTTAAACACCTCTAAATTAATTTGATTTATTTTTTTCCTCTGAATTATTGGCAGCTATCTCCCACACAAAAAGGTGGAACATGAATTGCTTTTTGCTGAATATCTACAAGACACTTCACCAGATTTCTTTCAGTAATAATGGAGAACACTGGACCTAGTGTACACTTGGGTCCAGAATACTGAATGATGTTTTACTTGAGCTCTGCTGTTTTTCAGAACAGCCACCTGCTGCTGTGTGAACACTCCTTTGTACATAATTTATGCTTCATTTATGTATTTATACAATAAAAATACACAAAATAGATTTGTAATCAACTTATCACAAAAGGCTAACAAAGAAAAAAATACATCAGTTATAAATACAACATTATCTTTTCTGGATCCTGATTCTTCCTCCCACTGGTTACCTATTTTTTAGGAAGCTGAATAAATCATCCATATTTCTCAAATTCTTTACTAAAGAATTCTGGGCAAAGCCAAAAATAATGGGGGGACAATAGTCCAAAAACAGAGACAATTTTTAAATATTACTGCAATTCACTTAAAAGGTCAATAAAATAGTTATGCATCAAAAAAGCATTTTCCCAACATTAAGAGTATGCAACTATAATGTCTGACATTATTAGCTACAATCATCAGAGTGATACTGGAGAGCACTGGATCCCACCAGTGTTTTAACACAGCACTCACAGCAGTTGCAGAACATCTGGCAACAAGGGCAGAAAATCTCATTCCTTGCTCTCAAAAAAATCCCAAATCAGAGCTTTTTGGTTATAAATATTTCCCTTAAATCATGTAAAAAAGTAAGAAGAGATCAACAAGTTTCTCATAAACATGCATTTTCTAAACAATAATTAAAATAGTCTTAATATCTAAATGTAATATAACTGTAACAAATATAAATAAAATAAATAATAGTGATTTATCAGAAAAAAAATGCAGGATTTTAGGTGGTACATGGTAAAATATAATGAGACAAAATCCGGGACATTTGAGAGGTAAGCACTGAAGTGTTATTCAGATCTCTCAACAACATAGCTCTAAACCTCTTTCTTACCTTCAGAATCATGGACATATTCAGCAATAATCAGGTGTGCTTTTTAAAATATTTGTACAATCAACATAAGAAGCTGACAAACTAATATTTATTTTATTTATTTATTTATTTGTCTTTGTTTAAAAGCAAAGTCCCACTGGATAATATGCATTTTCAATGGTGTCCCAGGGTGAAAAGCTCCTTTGTTTACATAGCATTATAATTAGTTCCAGTTAAACACAGAGTAGTTACATTTCTATTTGCATTTATATATTCAGTAGTTACATTTATACATTCTAAGATTTTACAGAGGTAGAAGTTACTAAAGAAAAAGCCCATGTGCAACTTAGTGGAATTAAAGGCCGCAGTTATGCATAAAAATCGTTTTGTTATTTCAGTGAGAGGTTGCATGTATTCTGTTTAAAGAGAGTATTGTAGAGTGAGCACAAAATCATAACTCGGTGATGGCCATGTGCAGGGCCAGGATTGGTTAAGATGTTGTTTAAGCAGTGGTTTAAAACTATCAAGTTTGTCTGAGAGTTTTATTTGTGTGGGGATACTACTCCAGAGTTAAGAGAATGCGGACTAGCAAACATTTTCAGAAATTAAAGAAGTCTAACATTCTAATTATTTTCATTCTTTATTAAGTGTACTCCACCACCTTTTCTCTTTAAATTATCAGTTTTAAGATGCATTATGAGGGACATGGCAAATTATTTTGTTTTGTTCCCCTTTAACATCATATTACTATTCCGTTTCCCCAGTGCTCCATGTCCATGCTGGGTCCAGCTAACTCCTACCCCCCCAGATTTACTCTGGTATTGCCAGGGCCAGTTCATAGGTAAGTACTAGGCTATCGGCCCAAGGGCCTAAGTAAGCCTATCCAACAACGTTCCCTGGCTTACGCCAACCCAAGAAAGTTAATTTCCTGTGCCCCTGTCGAGCAGAGCCACAGAAGTGATCCCCGGGGTGTATTTCCTATTTCCCATCCACTCATCAAGATTTTTCTTGAAGAGTGTTAATGAAGAACTTTGCTTGACGTAGATGGGTAGCATGTTCCAGAGTATGGGAAGTCTCTGGGACAGGAATCTATCCCTCCAGCAAGTCCTGTTTGTTGTGGTGACAAGGTTTAGGCCCCTAGAGCGTGTAACTCAGAGGGATTGGGATTTCTTTAGATGTAGCATGTCCAACAGCTCTGAGTTTGACATAGCTTTATATGTTAGGCAGAGATCACCTTGGAGTAGGCGATATGCTACAGAGTAAAGCTGGAGTTTTTTGAGATGATCAGTGTAGGGCATCTGTTTGAGGCCAGTAATTCTCTTTGTGAGGTTCTTCTGTGGCCTTTCCAGCTGCTGCAGATGTCTTGTGAGGTACATTCCAAAAGGGGCGTTGTACTCTATAATGGGTCTAATGAATGTCGAGTAGAGGGGAACAATGACCTCTTTTATCCTGGATGAGAACCCTTTTGTGATGAGGTGTACCATGTTAAAGGATTTCCTGACTACTGTGGCAATGTGATTATCAAAGGAGAGACTACTGTCCACCTGGGTCCCAAGGTCTATTATCACACATTCGGTGTTAAGAAGACTGCCGCCTATGTGGTACTTCATGGGTACAGAGTTTTTAGCAAAGGGGATAACAATGCACTTTTTGGCATTGAGCTTGAGGCCATGGCTCTGACACCAGGCATCTGTCTCAGTGAGGCCCTGTTGTAGGATGTCCACATCATTTGGGGACTCGTCTACAGCTCCTTGTTTGCAGTCATCTGAAAACTTCGTTAGCCAGAGGCCTTCTGTGTTAGCCTGTACTTCAGAGAAGTAGATACCAAACAGGAGAGGTCCCAGGACTGAACACTGTGGTACTCACTTGTCACTGGTTTGAAGTCAGATTTGGGGTCTGCAACTTTTACAGTGTGGGTTCTGTCAGTGAGCCAGTTGACAACCCATCTTGTGACATAGGGATTTATACCTAGTTTAGTGAGTTTAGCTATAATTCCAGAATGGGGATGGTGTCGAAAGCCTTGGCGAGGTCAAGATAGGCTGTGTGAACCACCTTACCCTCGTCTACGGCTTTGGTGACCGCCTCAAAGAAGTTGACCAGGTTCAGGTGGCAAGATCTGCCTTTTACAAACCCGAACTAGGTGTGGTCCAGAGTTTGGAGGTTACCAATGCCTTTGTTTATGACTTCCATGATGATACGTTCTATGGCCTTGCAGACCAGGCTCGTCAGGCTAATAGGGGATAGTTCCCAGGATCAGTGGTGGCTCCCCCTTTGTGGAGTGGGATAACTGTTGCTGTGCACCATTCAGTGGGCACAAAGCCTGACATGAATCTATGATTGAATATGGTGCTTAGGTGGGGAGCCAGTTCATTCTAAAGTTCGTGTAAAACGCAGCCTGGGATGTTGTCCGGTCCCATGGATGCTGTGTTTTTGGCTTTAGAGCGTGCTGCTTGTACCTGTGAAGTTGTGATTACAGGGACTATGCATTCTTCCTGTATAGATATAGGCCGTTTTGGGGGTGAGATGGGGGTAAAGTTAGCACTGAACCTATCTGCCAGGATTTTGGCAATATCAGTTGGTTCTGTAATTTTTGTGCCATTGTTCTGTAACTCAGAGCAGATCTGGGTGTTGCCATTGAGCTTCTTGACATAGCTATAGAATGCTTTGTGGTTGTCCTTAGAATCAGTGGCAATCTTGTTTTCATAGCTAGCTTTGGAGAATCTTATAAGGGATCTCAGCTTCTTGCTGAGGCTGACCAGGGAGCTCTTCCACTCATGGGATTTTACTCTCTTTTGCAACAATTTATTCCTTCTGTTGTAGGGTTTGTTTATGGCAGGGGACCACCAGATTGGCTTCCTTTCTTTGGAGGATAGTGTCTTGGTTCTGTTTGGGATAGCACGAACCATGCACTCGTGTAAGTGCTTATAGAGTGCATATGTGTAGGATTCAGCAGTCGTAACTGTATTGTCCATCTGCATGGGTGTCATGAAGTTCAGCACTTCTGTCTTAAGAAGCATGAAGTTGGCTTTGGAGAATTTTTTTATCATGGTTTCCTTAATGGGGAGGGGGATGTGGATATCTAGGGTGATTAGCTTGTGGTCGGCTCTGACCAATGAGGAGATGAGTTCAGGTATGGAACACCAGTCACTCATGTTGGTAATGACTAGGTCTAGGATACTGTAGCCCCTGGTGGGGGTGTGGATTAGTTGATCCAGGGCATTGGAATTTATGAATTCCAGAAAGCACCGAGCGAAGGAGTTGGTACATGCGTAGTTTTTCCAGTTAATGGTGGGGTAGTTGAAATTGCCCAATATTAGGGTGTTTGGTTGAACCCTAATAGTTTCCAGTATATCAAGAAAAGAGGAGTGGGAATCCTGGGGCATGGTGGGGGATCTGTAGCAAGCTACAATTTGGATTGCAGTTTTGCCCAGAGGTAGTCGCACTTGGATAACCTCGGCTGCATTATGCTTAGCAACTAGCCTGGAGGTGTGGATATCCTTAATGAATATGGACACACCTCCACCTTTGGTGTTCCGGTCTAGGTTAGATGGCCGAATAGTGTGGTATGAGTTATAGCCTGGTAATGCAGAGGTGCTCTCAGGAGCCTTGAACCAGGTCTCAGTCACTGCACAGACATTGATGTTCTCCATTTTAAGGAGTGCCTCAAGTGAGTGCATTTTGAGATTTAGACTTCTAGCATTGAGTAGCATTACCCTCAGTTTTTGCTTTCCTGTTCCTGTTATGGTGGTGAATTTGTCATTTGAACCTTGCCTAAAAAAGGCACTATAGGGGCGGTAAGAGCCTTAGCCAGTATTCAGAATCCCAGGGGTGAGAGGTGCAGGCCATCTCTGGCAAAGCATTGTGGTCTGTCGACCATGTCGTCCCAGGCAGACAGATACTGGATCCCCTTAGAATGGCACCAGAAGCTTAGCCAATTGTTGAAGTCAATCATTTTGTCCTTGTACTGTGGTATCATTCTGGTTGATGGCAGGATGCTACTCAGGGCTAGGGTCATACCTGCCTGGGCTACAAGATCGGAGAGTTCTTCCATGTCTCTTTTCATGTCGTGCAGGGAGGTATGTCTCAGGTCGTTCACACCAACATGGACAATCACAGAGTCATATTTGTACTTGTTGTGGAGTGACCTGAGTGCATGGATTATGGGGCAGATCCTTGCACCCGACAGGCCGATGACAGTGACCTTCTCCTTGTTTAGCCTGGTGAGTGGGACATCAGTGTGCCTGACTATAGAGTCACCTATGACTAGTGTGTTGGGTACGTTGTTTTGCCTTATTGGCTGTGGTTGAGTGGCATACTGAGTCTGTGGGCTATGTGTCATTTGGATTGTGTTGGTGGTGGGAGGTTGCTTGCATTTCTGCTTTGGAGGTCTCTGTTGCTTGAGCAGATTATTATTGAGATCCTCCGTGAATGTTTTTGTGTTTCTATGTGTGGATTTTGGTGGTGTAGGTTTAGTGGGATGATGTGATGAGTGTGGTGTGGTACAAATGTTTACCTTCTCCTCTTGACTATCAAGTTCAGTCTTGGTTGGAGACAGCTTTACCTCCAGTTTTCTAGATAAGTGCATCTCTCACAGGTTGTAGTGTAAGGTGGTAGGAGGAGAGGGTTGTCTGTGTACATGAGGCAATTGCTACATTGCCCCAAGATGCCCAGATTCATCAGATAGACAGGAGAGAACACTGGGAGCTGACCCTTGGACATGCCTGAATAAAAAATATTTTCCTGTAGACAAGTGAGGAAAGTGAGTACAAGAGCAATTTTTCTCTAAGCAAGTGAGGAAAGTAAGTGCCAAAACTGTTTTCCTCTAGGTAATGAGGAAGGGTGGGTGCTGCAGTAATTTGTAGTTTATTTAGTGTTTACAACAATTTTGAACAAGTGCTGAGCATGGATGAGCAAATTCAAGTGCTAAAACTAAGAATCTGTATCTGGATCTTGTTGTAGATAGGCTACCACTCCCACTGATAAGCTAGAAGGCTTCCCTCCAACACAGAAAGGCTTGGGGGCACAGAAGCTTACAAACAGTACTGGATACAACAAATCTGTATCTGAACTAAACTAGTTACAGGGAAGGTGGGAAGCAAGCAGAAATGCAGGCTTTTAAACAAGAAAGTTGAAAGAGATGGAAAAACTGCCCACATGGTCAATAAACTACAATTTCTGGGTCAGAAAGGACTCTTGTGGTAGATAGGCTACCTAGTGCTTAGCACTCCCACTGATAAGCTAGAAGGCTTCCCTCCAACACAGAAAGGCTTGGGGCACAGAAGCTTACATACAGTCCTGGATACAGCAAATCTGTATCTGGATTAGACTATTTACAGGAAAGGCAGAAAACAAGCTTGGAATATATATATATATTTTTTAAGTTAAGTGGGATGGCTTTCTCAAAATGTTCTCTCTGTATTAGAAAGAATGAGCTAATGACAGTAGCAAAAACACTTTAAATGCAGGACAAGCTAGCACACTTGAGTGGGTAACAATATTAAGGAAAACACAGTTTAAATAAATGCAGATAAGTTAAAAATGACAAAAACAAGTTTATGAAAAATCAAATAAGAGCATTTGAACACTTAAAAGCACACAGAACAGCAAATTAAGTTATTAAGGTCGAAGACAGTTATGTAAGAGCAGCTCAAGTAACTATAAGTAATTTCTTTTGGGAAGGAGGAACAGAGCAGATTAAAATACTATAGAGGATGTACTTCCCAAGTGCTCTCTCTGTACACAGCAGAAGAGGTGGGACTGGTAGGAGTGTCTCAAATCAAAATATAATCTCACTGTACTCAGTTGAGAGAGCAAATGAGATGGACCCAGTAGGAGTGTCCAAAAACAGATTTACAGCAGGGGCGGGTAAATCTAAAGCCACCAAGATTAATACAACAACAAAAACAGGGAGAGGGGGTGGGAGACTAACTGCAGCTAGAGAAAAGGAGTATTATCTCCCTGTATTATATTATATAGAACAATTATCTACAAATTTCTAATCTTAAATAAGGGCAGAGAAAAGTATACTTAAATGAGCTTTTGTCAGTTGATTTATGCAGGTGAATCTCAGCAGCCAACCACTCAGAAGATCAGCAGAATGATTATAAAATGTGACCAGCACAAACTATAATGCAAGCAGAAATCCCCAGGATAAGTTAACACAGAACTTCAAAAGCAGTCTAACAACTTTCAATGTAACCAGATGGCTACACTTTTTCACACTTCATGCAACTAACTGCATCTAGAGACAGCCAGTATTCTCTCCCTGTATTCTATTATATATAACAATTATCTACAAATTTCTAATCTTAAATAAGGGCAGAGAAAAGTATACTTGAATCAGCTTTTGTCAGTTGATTTAGGCAGGTGAATCTCAGCAGCCAAGCACTCGGTAGATGAGCAGAATGATTACAAAATGTGACCAGCACAAACTATAATGCAAGCAGAAACCCCCAGGCTAAGTTAACACAGAACTTCAAAAGCAGTCTAATAACTTTCAATGTATCCAGATGGCTACACTTTTTCACACTTCAGGCAACTAACTGCAGCTAGAGACAGGCAGTATTATCTACCTGTATTATATATATTGTATATAATAATTATCTACAAATTTCTTATCTTAAATAAGTGCAGAGAAATGTATACTTAAATCAGCTTTTGTCAGTTGATTTATGCAGGCGAATCGCAGTAGCCAACCACTCGGAAGATGCGCAGAATGATTAAAAAATGTGACCAGCACAGATTATAATGCAAGCAGAAACCCCCAGGCTAAGTTAACACAGAATTTCAAAAGCAGTCAAATAACTTTCAATGTATCCAGATGGCTACACTTTTTCACACTTCAGGCAACTAACTGCAGCTAGAGATAGGGAGTATTATCTCCCTGTATTATATTATATATAACAATTATCTACAAATTTCTAATCTTAAATAAGTGCAGAGAAAAGTATACTTAAATCAGCTTTTGTCAGTTGATTTATGCAGGTGAATCTCAGCAGCCAACCACTCAGAAGATGAGCAGAATGATTAAAAAATGTGACCAGCACAGATTATAATGCAAGCGAAAACCCCCAGGCTATGTAAACACAGAATTTCAAAAGCAGTCTAACAACTTTCAATGTATCCAGATGGCTACACTTTTTCACACTTCAGGCAACTAACTGCAGCTAGAGACAGGGAGTATTACCATCCTGTGTTATATATATTATATATATAACAATTATCTACAAATTTCTAATCTTAAATAAGTGCAGAGAAAAGTATACTTAAATCAGCTTTTGTCAGTTGATTTATGCAGGTGAATCTCAGCAGCCAGCCACTCAGAAGATGAGCAGAATGATTAAAAAATGTGACCAGCACAGATTATAATGCAAGCAGAAACCCCAGGCTAAGTTAACACAGAATTTCAAAAGCAGTCTAACAACTTTCAATGTATCCAGATGGCTACACTTTTTCACACTTCAGGCAACTAACTGCAGCTAGAGACAGGGAGTATTATCTCCCTGTATTATATTATATATAACAATTATCTACAAATTTCTAATCTTAAATAAGTGCAGAGAAAAGTATACTTAAATCAGCTTTTGTCAGTTGATTTATGCAGGTGAATCTCAGCAGCCAACCACTTGGAAGATGAGCAGAATGATTAAAAATGTGACCAGCACAGATTATAATGCAAGAAGTAAACCCAAGGTTAAGGTAACACACAATTTCAAAAGCAGTCTAACAACTTTCAATGTATCCAGATGGCTACACTTTTTCACACTTCAGGCAACTAACTGCAGCTAGAGACAGGGAGTATTATCTCCCTGTATTATATTATATATAACAATTATCTACAAATTTCTAATCTTAAATAAGTGCAGAGAAAAGTATACTTAAATCAGCTTTTGTCAGTTGATTTATGCAGGTGAATCTCAGCAGCCAACCACTTGGAAGATGAGCAGAATGATTAAAAATGTGACCAGCACAGATTATAATGCAAGCAGAAACCCCCAGGCTAAGTTAACACAGAATTTCAAAAGCAGTCTAACAACTTTCAATGTATCCAGATGGCTACACTTTTTCACACTTCAGGCAACTAACTGCAGCTAGAGACAGGGAGTATTATCTCCCTGTATTATATTATATATAACAATTATCTACAAATTTCTAATCTTAAATAAGTGCAGAGAAAAGTATACTTAAATCAGCTTTTGTCAGTTGATTTATGCAGGTGAATCTCAGCAGCCAACCACTCGGAAGATGAGCAGAATGATTAAAAATGTGACCAGCACAGATTATAATGCAAGCAGAAACCCCCAGGCTAAGTTAACACAGAATTTCAAAAGCAGTCTAACAACTTTCAATGTATCCAGATGGCTACACTTTTCACACTTCAGGCAACTAACTGCAGCTAGAGACAGGGAGTATTATCTCCCTGTATTATATTATATATAACAATTATCTACAAATTTCTAATCTTAAATAAGTGCAGAGAAAAGTATACTTAAATCAGCTTTTGTCAGTTGATTTATGCAGGTGAATCTCAGCAGCCAACCACTTGGAAGATGAGCAGAATGATTAAAAAATGTGACCAGCACAGATTATAATGCAAGCAGAAACCCCCAGGCTAAGTTAACACAGAATTTCAAAAGCAGTCTAACAACTTTCAATGTATCCAGATGGCTACACTTTTCACACTTCAGGCAACTAACTGCAGCTAGAGACAGGGAGTATTATCTCCCTGTATTATATTATATATAACAATTATCTACAAATTTCTAATCTTAAATAAGTGCAGAGAAAAGTATACTTAAATCAGCTTTTGTCAGTTGATTTATGCAGGTGAATCTCAGCAGCCAACCACTCAGAAGATGAGCAGAATGATTAAAAAATGTGACCAGCACAGATTATAATGCAAGCAGAAACCCCAGGCTAAGTTAACACAGAATTTCAAAAGCAGTCTAACAACTTTCAATGTATCCAGATGGCTACACTTTTTCACACTTCAGGCAACTAACTGCAGCTAGAGACAGGGAGTATTATCTCCCTGTATTATATTATATATAACAATTATCTACAAATTTCTAATCTTAAATAAGTGCAGAGAAAAGTATACTTAAATCAGCTTTTGTCAGTTGATTTATGCAGGTGAATCTCAGCAGCCAACCACTCGGAAGATGAGCAGAATGATTAAAAATGTGACCAGCACAGATTATAACGCAAGCAGAAACCCCAGGCTAAGTTAACACAGAATTTCAAAAGCAGTCTAACAACTTTCAATGTATCCAGATGGCTACACTTTTTCACACTTCAGGCAACTAACTGCAGCTAGAGACATGGGGGTATTATCTCCCTGTATTATATTATATATAACAATTATCTACAAATTTCTAATCTTAAATAAGTGCAGAGAAAAGTATACTTAAATCAGCTTTTGTCAGTTGATTTATGCAGGTGAATCTCAGCAGCCAACCACTCGGAAGATGAGCAGAATGATTAAAAAATGTGACCAGCACAGATTATAATGCAAGCAGAAACCCCAGGCTAAGTTAACACAGAATTTCAAAAGCAGTCTAACAACTTTCAATGTATCCAGATGGCTACACTTTTTCACACTTCAGGCAACTAACTGCAGCTAGAGACAGGGAGTATTATCTCCCTGTATTATATTATATATAACAATTATCTACAAATTTCTAATCTTAAATAAGTGCAGAGAAAAGTATACTTAAATCAGCTTTTGTCAGTTGATTTATGCAGGTGAATCTCAGCAGCCAACCACTCGGAAGATGAGCAGAATGATTAAAAACTGTGACCAGCACAGATTATAATGCAAGCAGAAACCCTCAGGCTAAGTTAGCACAGAATTTCAAAAGCAGTCTAACAACTTTCAATGTATCCAGATGGCTACACTTTTTCACACTTCAGGAAACTGACTGCAGCTAGAGACAGGGAGTATTATCTATCTGTATTATATTATATATAACAATTATCTACAAATTTCTAATCTTAAATAAGTGCAGAGAAAAGTATACTTAAATCAGCTTTTGTCAGTTGATTTATGCAGGTGAATCTCAGCAGCCAACCACTCGGAAGATGAGCAGAATGATTAAAAATGTGACCAGCACAGATTATAATGCAAGCAGAAACCCCAGGCTAAGTTAACACAGAATTTCAAAAGCAGTCTAACAACTTTCAATGTATCCAGATGGCTACACTTTTTCACACTTCAGGCAACTAACTGCAGCTAGAGACAGGGAGTATTATCTCCCTGTATTATATTATATATAACAATTATCTACAAATTTCTAATCTTAAATAAGTGCAGAGAAAAGTATACTTAAATCAGCTTTTGTCAGTTGATTTATGCAGGTGAATCTCAGCAGCCAACCACTCGGAAGATGAGCAGAATGATTAAAAAATGTGACCAGCACAGATTATAATGCAAGCAGAAACCCCAGGCTAAGTTAACACAGAATTTCAAAAGCAGTCTAACAACTTTCAATGTATCCAGATGGCTACACTTTTTCACACTTCAGGCAACTAACTGCAGCTAGAGACAGGGAGTATTATCTCCCTGTATTATATTATATATAACAATTATCTACAAATTTCTAATCTTAAATAAGTGCAGAGAAAAGTATACTTAAATCAGCTTTTGTCAGTTGATTTATGCAGGTGAATCTCAGCAGCCAACCACTCGGAAGATGAGCAGAATGATTAAAAATGTGACCAGCACAGATTATAATGCAAGCAGAAACCCCCAGGCTAAGTTAACACAGAATTTCAAAAGCAGTCTAACAACTTTCAATGTATCCAGATGGCTACACTTTTTCACACTTCAGGCAACTAACTGCAGCTAGAGACAGGGAGTATTATCTCCCTGTATTATATTATATATAACAATTATCTACAAATTTCTAATCTTAAATAAGTGCAGAGAAAAGTATACTTAAATCAGCTTTTGTCAGTTGATTTATGCAGGTGAATCTCAGCAGCCAACCACTCGGAAGATGAGCAGAATGATTAAAAATGTGACCAGCACAGATTATAATGCAAGCAGAAACCCCAGGCTAAGTTAACACAGAATTTCAAAAGCAGTCTAACAACTTTCAATGTATCCAGATGGCTACACTTTTTCACACTTCAGGCAACTAACTGCAGCTAGAGACAGGGAGTATTATCTCCCTGTATTATATTATATATAACAATTATCTACAAATTTCTAATCTTAAATAAGTGCAGAAAAAGTATACTTAAATCAGCTTTTGTCAGTTGATTTATGCAGGTGAATCTCAGCAGCCAACCACTCGGAAGATGAGCAGAATGATTAAAAATGTGACCAGCACAGATTATAATGCAAGCAGAAACCCCAGGCTAAGTTAACACAGAATTTCAAAAGCAGTCTAACAACTTTCAATGTATCCAGATGGCTACACTTTTTCACACTTCAGGCAACTAACTGCAGCTAGAGACAGGGAGTATTATCTCCTGTATTATATTATATATAACAATTATCTACAAATTTCTAATCTTAAATAAGTGCAGAGAAAAGTATACTTAAATCAGCTTTTGTCAGTTGATTTATGCAGGTGAATCTCAGCAGCCAACCACTCGGAAGATGAGCAGAATGATTAAAAAATGTGACCAGCACAGATTATAATGCAAGCAGAAACCCCAGGCTAAGTTAACACAGAATTTCAAAAGCAGTCTAACAACTTTCAATGTATCCAGATGGCTACACTTTTTCACACTTCAGGCAACTAACTGCAGCTAGAGACAGGGAGTATTATCTCCTGTATTATATTATATATAACAATTATCTACAAATTTCTAATCTTAAATAAGTGCAGAGAAAAGTATACTTAAATCAGCTTTTGTCAGTTGATTTATGCAGGTGAATCTCAGCAGCCAACCACTCAGAAGATGAGCAGAATGATTAAAAATGTGACCAGCACAGATTATAATGCAAGCAGAAACCCCAGGCTAAGTTAACACAGAATTTCAAAAGCAGTCTAACAACTTTCAATGTATCCAGATGGCTACACTTTTCACACTTCAGGCAACTAACTGCAGCTAGAGACAGGGAGTATTATCTCCCTGTATTATATTATATATAACAATTATCTACAAATTTCTAATCTTAAATAAGTGCAGAGAAAAGTATACTTAAATCAGCTTTTGTCAGTTGATTTATGCAGGTGAATCTCAGCAGCCAACCACTCGGAAGATGAGCAGAATGATTAAAAATGTGACCAGCACAGATTATAATGCAAGCAGAAACCCCCAGGCTAAGTTAACACAGAATTTCAAAAGCAGTCTAACAACTTTCAATGTATCCAGATGGCTACACTTTTTCACACTTCAGGCAACTAACTGCAGCTAGAGACAGGGAGTATTATCTCCCTGTATTATATTATATATAACAATTATCTACAAATTTCTAATCTTAAATAAGTGCAGAGAAAAGTATACTTAAATCAGCTTTTGTCAGTTGATTTATGCAGGTGAATCTCAGCAGCCAACCACTCAGAAGATGAGCAGAATGATTAAAAAATGTGACCAGCACAGATTATAATGCAAGCAGAAACCCCAGGCTTAAGTTAACACAGAATTTCAAAAGCAGTCTAACAACTTTCAATGTATCCAGATGGCTACACTTTTTCACACTTCAGGCAACTAACTGCAGCTAGAGACAGGGAGTATTATCTCCCTGTATTATATTATATATAACAATTATCTACAAATTTCTAATCTTAAATAAGTGAAAAGTATACTTAAATCAGCTTTTGTCAGTTGATTTATGCAGGTGAATCTCAGCAGCCAACCACTCGGAAGATGAGCAGAATGATTAAAAATGTGACCAGCACAGATTATAATGCAAGCAGAAACCCCCAGGCTAAGTTAACACAGAATTTCAAAAGCAGTCTAACAACTTTCAATGTATCCAGATGGCTACACTTTTTCACACTTCAGGCAACTAACTGCAGCTAGAGACAGGGAGTATTATCTCCCTGTATTATATTATATATAACAATTATCTACAAATTTCTAATCTTAAATAAGTGCAGAGAAAAGTATACTTAAATCAGCTTTTGTCAGTTGATTTATGCAGGTGAATCTCAGCAGCCAACCACTCAGAAGATGAGCAGAATGATTAAAAATGTGACCAGCACAGATTATAATGCAAGCAGAAACCCCCAGGCTAAGTTAACACAGAATTTCAAAAGCAGTCTAACAACTTTCAATGTATCCAGATGGCTACACTTTTTCACACTTCAGGCAACTAACTGCAGCTAGAGACAGGGAGTATTATCTCCCTGTATTATATTATATATAACAATTATCTACAAATTTCTAATCTTAAATAAGTGCAGAGAAAAGTATACTTAAATCAGCTTTTGTCAGTTGATTTATGCAGGTGAATCTCAGCAGCCAACCACTTGGAAGATGAGCAGAATGATTAAAAAATGTGACCAGCACAGATTATAATGCAAGCAGAAACCCCAGGCTAAGTTAACACAGAATTTCAAAAGCAGTCTAACAACTTTCAATGTATCCAGATGGCTACACTTTTTCACACTTCAGGCAACTAACTGCAGCTAGAGACAGGGAGTATTATCTCCCTGTATTATATTATATATAACAATTATCTACAAATTTCTAATCTTAAATAAGTGCAGAGAAAAGTATACTTAAATCAGCTTTTGTCAGTTGATTTATGCAGGTGAATCTCAGCAGCCAACCACTCGGAAGATGAGCAGAATGATTAAAAAATGTGACCAGCACAGATTATAATGCAAGCAGAAACCCCCAGGCTAAGTTAACACAGAATTTCAAAAGCAGTCTAACAACTTTCAATGTATCCAGATGGCTACACTTTTCACACTTCAAGCAACTAAGTGCTGCTAGAGACAGGGAGTATTATCTCCATGTACTAATTTATATATAACAATTATCTACAAATTTCTAATCTTAAAAAAGTGCTAAGAAAAGTATACTTAAATCAGCTTTTGTCAGTTGATTTATGCAGGTGAATCTCAGCAGCCAACCACTCAGAAGATGAGCAGAATGATTAAAAAATGTGACCAGCACAGATTATAATGCAAGCAGAAACCCCAGGCTAAGTTAACACAGAATTTCAAAAGCAGTCTAACAACTTTCAATGTATCCAGATGGCTACACTTTTTCACACTTCAGGCAACTAACTGCAGCTAGAGACAGGGAGTATTATCTCCCTGTATTATATTATATATAACAATTATCTACAAATTTCTAATCTTAAATAAGTGCAGAGAAAAGTATACTTAAATCAGCTTTTGTCAGTTGATTTATGCAGGTGAATCTCAGCAGCCAACCACTCGGAAGATGAGCAGAATGATTAAAAATGTGACCAGCACAGATTATAATGCAAGCAGAAACCCCCAGGCTAAGTTAACACAGAATTTCAAAAGCAGTCTAACAACTTTCAATGTATCCAGATGGCTACACTTTTTCACACTTCAGGCAACTAACTGCAGCTAGAGACAGGGAGTATTATCTCATGTATTATATTATATATAACAATTATCTACAAATTTCTAATCTTAAATAAGTGCAGAGAAAAGTATACTTAAATCAGCTTTTGTCAGTTGATTTATGCAGGTGAATCTCAGCAGCCAACCACTCGGAAGATGAGCAGAATGATTAAAAAATGTGACCAGCACAGATTATAATGCAAGCAGAAACCCCAGGCTAAGTTAACACAGAATTTCAAAAGCAGTCTAACAACTTTCAATGTATCCAGATGGCTACACTTTTTCACACTTCAGGCAACTAACTGCAGCTAGAGACAGGGAGTATTATCTCCTGTATTATATTATATATAACAATTATCTACAAATTTCTAATCTTAAATAAGTGCAGAGAAAAGTATACTTAAATCAGCTTTTGTCAGTTGATTTATGCAGGTGAATCTCAGCAGCCAACCACTTGGAAGATGAGCAGAATGATTAAAAAATGTGACCAGCACAGATTATAATGCAAGCAGAAACCCCAGGCTAAGTTAACACAGGATTTCAAAAGCAGTCTAACAACTTTCAATGTATCCAGATGGCTACACTTTTTCATACTTCAGGCAACTAACTGCAGCTAGAGACAGGGAGTATTTTCTCCCTGTATTATATTATATATAGCAATTATCTACAAATTTCTAATCTTAAATAAGTGCAGAGAAAAGTATACTTAAATCAGCATTTGTCAGTTGATTTATGCAGGTGAATCTCAGCAGCCAATCACTCAGAAGATGAGCAGAATGATTAAAAAATGTGACCAGCACAGGTTATAATGCAAGCAGAAACCCCCAGGCTAAGTTAACACAAGAATTCAAAAGCAGTCTAACAACTTTCAGTGTATCCAGATGGCTACAATTTTTCACACTTCAGGCAACTAACTGCAGCTAGAGACAGGGAGTATTATCTCCCTGTATTATATTATATATAACAATTATCTACAAATTTCTAATCTTAAATAAGTGCAGAGAAAATTATACTTAAATCAGCTTTTGTCAGTTGATTTATGCAGATGAATCTCAGCAGCCAACCACTCAGAAGAGCAGAATGATTTAAAAATGTGACCAGCACAGATTATAATGCAAGCAGAAACCCCAGGCTAAGTTAACACAGGATTTCAAAAGCAGTCTAACAACTTTCAATGTATCCAGATGGCTACACTTTTTCACACTTCAGGCAACTAACTGCAGCTAGAGACAGGGAGTATTATCTCCCTGTATTATATTATATATAACAATTATCTACAAATTTCTAATCTTAAATAAGTGCAGAAAAGTATACTTAAATCAGCTTTGGTCAGTTGATTTATGCAGGTGAATCTCAGCAGCCAACCACTCGGAAGATGAGCAGAATGATTAAAAATGTGACCAGCACAGATTATAATGCAAGCAGAAACCCCCAGGCTAAGTTAACACAGAATTTCAAAAGCAGTCTAACAACTTTCAATGTATCCAGATGGCTACACTTTTCACACTTCAGGCAACTAACTGCAGCTAGAGACAGGGAGTATTATCTCCTGTATTATATTATATATAACAATTATCTACAAATTTCTAATCTTAAATAAGTGCAGAGAAAAGTATACTTAAATCAGCTTTTGTCAGTTGATTTATGCAGGTGAATCTCAGCAGCCAACCACTCAGAAGATGAGCAGAATGATTAAAAAATGTGACCAGCACAGATTATAATGCAAGCAGAAACCCCCAGGCTAAGTTAACACAGAATTTCAAAAGCAGTCTAACAACTTTCAATGTATCCAGATGGCTACACTTTTTCACACTTCAGGCAACTAACTGCAGCTAGAGACAGGGAGTATTATCTCCCTGTATTATATTATATATAACAATTATCTACAAATTTCTAATCTTAAATAAGTGCAGAGAAAAGTATACTTAAATCAGCTTTTGTCAGTTGATTTATGCAGGTGAATCTCAGCAGCCAACCACTCAGAAGATGAGCAGAATGATTAAAAAATGTGACCAGCACAGATTATAATGCAAGCAGAAACCCCAGGCTAAGTTAACACAGAATTTCAAAAGCAGTCTAACAACTTTCAATGTATCCAGATGGCTACACTTTTTCACACTTCAGGCAACTAACTGCAGCTAGAGACAGGGAGTATTATCTCCCGTATTATATTATATATAACAATTATCTACAAATTTCTAATCTTAAATAAGTGCAGAGAAAAGTATACTTAAATCAGCTTTTGTCAGTTGATTTATGCAGGTGAATCTCAGCAGCCAACCACTCGGAAGATGAGCAGAATGATTAAAAATGTGACCAGCACAGATTATAATGCAAGCAGAAACCCCAGGCTAAGTTAACACAGAATTTCAAAAGCAGTCTAACAACTTTCAATGTATCCAGATGGCTACACTTTTTCACACTTCAGGCAACTAACTGCAGCTAGAGACAGGGAGTATTATCTCCCTGTATTATATTATATATAACAATTATCTACAAATTTCTAATCTTAAATAAGTGCAGAGAAAAGTATACTTAAATCAGCTTTTGTCAGTTGATTTATGCAGGTGAATCTCAGCAGCCAACCACTCGGAAGATGAGCAGAATGATTAAAAATGTGACCAGCACAGATTATAATGCAAGCAGAAACCCCAGGCTAAGTTAACACAGAATTTCAAAAGCAGTCTAACAACTTTCAATGTATCCAGATGGCTACACTTTTTCACACTTCAGGCAACTAACTGCAGCTAGAGAAAGGAGTATTATCTCCCTGTATTATATTATATATAACAATTATCTACAAATTTCTAATCTTAAATAAGTGCAGAGAAAAGTATACTTAAATCAGCTTTTGTCAGTTGATTTATGCAGGTGAATCTCAGCAGCCAACCACTCGGAAGATGAGCAGAATGATTAAAAATGTGACCAGCACAGATTATAATGCAAGCAGAAACCCCCAGGCTAAGTTAACACAGAATTTCAAAAGCAGTCTAACAACTTTCAATGTATCCAGATGGCTACACTTTTTCACACTTCAGGCAACTAACTGCAGCTAGAGACAGGGAGTATTATCTCCCTGTATTATATTATATATAACAATTATCTACAAATTTCTAATCTTAAATAAGTGCAGAGAAAAGTATACTTAAATCAGCTTTTGTCAGTTGATTTATGCAGGTGAATCTCAGCAGCCAACCACTCGGAAGATGAGCAGAATGATTAAAAAATGTGACCAGCACAGATTATAATGCAAGCAGAAACCCCAGGCTAAGTTAACACAGAATTTCAAAAGCAGTCTAACAACTTTCAATGTATCCAGATGGCTACACTTTTTCACACTTCAGGCAACTAACTGCAGCTAGAGACAGGGAGTATTATCTCCCTGTATTATATTATATATAACAATTATCTACAAATTTCTAATCTTAAATAAGTGCAGAGAAAAGTATACTTAAATCAGCTTTTGTCAGTTGATTTATGCAGGTGAATCTCAGCAGCCAACCACTCGGAAGATGAGCAGAATGATTAAAAATGTGACCAGCACAGATTATAATGCAAGCAGAAACCCCCAGGCTAAGTTAACACAGAATTTCAAAAGCAGTCTAACAACTTTCAATGTATCCAGATGGCTACACTTTTTCACACTTCAGGCAACTAACTGCAGCTAGAGACAGGAGTATTATCTCCCTGTATTATATTATATATAACAATTATCTACAAATTTCTAATCTTAAATAAGTGCAGAGAAAAGTATACTTAAATCAGCTTTTGTCAGTTGATTTATGCAGGTGAATCTCAGCAGCCAACCACTCAGAAGATGAGCAGAATGATTAAAAAATGTGACCAGCACAGATTATAATGCAAGCAGAAACCCCAGGCTAAGTTAACACAGAATTTCAAAAGCAGTCTAACAACTTTCAATGTATCCAGATGGCTACACTTTTTCACACTTCAGGCAACTAACTGCAGCTAGAGACAGGGAGTATTATCTCCCTGTATTATATTATATATAACAATTATCTACAAATTTCTAATCTTAAATAAGTGCAGAGAAAAGTATACTTAAATCAGCTTTTGTCAGTTGATTTATGCAGGTGAATCTCAGCAGCCAACCACTCGGAAGATGAGCAGAATGATTAAAAATGTGACCAGCACAGATTATAATGCAAGCAGAAACCCCAGGCTAAGTTAACACAGAATTTCAAAAGCAGTCTAACAACTTTCAATGTATCCAGATGGCTACACTTTTTCACACTTCAGGCAACTAACTGCAGCTAGAGACAGGGAGTATTATCTCCCTGTATTATATTATATATAACAATTATCTACAAATTTCTAATCTTAAATAAGTGCAGAGAAAAGTATACTTAAATCAGCTTTTGTCAGTTGATTTATGCAGGTGAATCTCAGCAGCCAACCACTCGGAAGATGAGCAGAATGATTAAAAAATGTGACCAGCACAGATTATAATGCAAGCAGAAACCCCAGGCTAAGTTAACACAGAATTTCAAAAGCAGTCTAACAACTTTCAATGTATCCAGATGGCTACACTTTTTCACACTTCAGGCAACTAACTGCAGCTAGAGACAGGGAGTATTATCTCCCTGTATTATATTATATATAACAATTATCTACAAATTTCTAATCTTAAATAAGTGCAGAGAAAAGTATACTTAAATCAGCTTTTGTCAGTTGATTTATGCAGGTGAATCTCAGCAGCCAACCACTCGGAAGATGAGCAGAATGATTAAAAATGTGACCAGCACAGATTATAATGCAAGCAGAAACCCCAGGCTAAGTTAACACAGAATTTCAAAAGCAGTCTAACAACTTTCAATGTATCCAGATGGCTACACTTTTTCACACTTCAGGCAACTAACTGCAGCTAGAGAAAGGAGTATTATCTCCCTGTATTATATTATATATAACAATTATCTACAAATTTCTAATCTTAAATAAGTGCAGAGAAAAGTATACTTAAATCAGCTTTTGTCAGTTGATTTATGCAGGTGAATCTCAGCAGCCAACCACTCGGAAGATGAGCAGAATGATTAAAAATGTGACCAGCACAGATTATAATGCAAGCAGAAACCCCCAGGCTAAGTTAACACAGAATTTCAAAAGCAGTCTAACAACTTTCAATGTATCCAGATGGCTACACTTTTTCACACTTCAGGCAACTAACTGCAGCTAGAGACAGGGAGTATTATCTCCCTGTATTATATTATATATAACAATTATCTACAAATTTCTAATCTTAAATAAGTGCAGAGAAAAGTATACTTAAATCAGCTTTTGTCAGTTGATTTATGCAGGTGAATCTCAGCAGCCAACCACTCGGAAGATGAGCAGAATGATTAAAAAATGTGACCAGCACAGATTATAATGCAAGCAGAAACCCCCAGGCTAAGTTAACACAGAATTTCAAAAGCAGTCTAACAACTTTCAATGTATCCAGATGGCTACACTTTTTCACACTTCAGGCAACTAACTGCAGCTAGAGACAGGGAGTATTATCTCCTGTATTATATTATATATAACAATTATCTACAAATTTCTAATCTTAAATAAGTGCAGAGAAAAGTATACTTAAATCAGCTTTTGTCAGTTGATTTATGCAGGTGAATCTCAGCAGCCAACCACTCAGAAGATGAGCAGAATGATTAAAAAATGTGACCAGCACAGATTATAATGCAAGCAGAAACCCCAGGCTAAGTTAACACAGAATTTCAAAAGCAGTCTAACAACTTTCAATGTATCCAGATGGCTACACTTTTTCACACTTCAGGCAACTAACTGCAGCTAGAGACAGGGAGTATTATCTCCCTGTATTATATTATATATAACAATTATCTACAAATTTCTAATCTTAAATAAGTGCAGAGAAAAGTATACTTAAATCAGCTTTTGTCAGTTGATTTATGCAGGTGAATCTCAGCAGCCAACCACTCAGAAGATGAGCAGAATGATTAAAAATGTGACCAGCACAGATTATAATGCAAGCAGAAACCCCAGGCTAAGTTAACACAGAATTTCAAAAGCAGTCTAACAACTTTCAATGTATCCAGATGGCTACACTTTTTCACACTTCAGGCAACAAACTGCAGCTAGAGACAGGGAGTATAATCTCCCTGTATTATATTATATATAACAATTATATACAAATTTCTAATCTTAAATAAGTGCAGAGAAAAGTATACTTAAATCAGCTTTTGTCAGTTGACTTATGCAGGTGAATCTCAGCAGACAACCACTCGGAAGATAAGCAGAATGATTAAAAATGTAAGCAGCACACATTATAATGCAAGCAGAAACCCCAGGCTAAGTTAACACAGAATTTCAAAAGCAGTCTAAAACTTTCAATATATCCAGATGGCTACACTTTTTCACACTTCAGGCAACTAACTGCAGCTAGAGACAGGGAGTATTATCTCCTTGTATTACATTGCATATAACAATTATCTACAAATTTCTAATCTTAAATAAGTGCAGAGAAAAGTATACTTAAATCAGCTTTTGTCAGTTGATTTATGCAGGTGAATCTCAGCAGCCAACCACTCAGAAGATGAGCAGAATGATTAAAAATGTGACCAGCACAGATTATAATGCAAGCAGAAACCCCCAGGCTAAGTTAACACAGAATTTCAAAAGCAGTCTAACAACTTTCAATGTATCCAGATGGCTACACTTTTTCACACTTCAGGCAACTAACTGCAGCTAGAGAAAGGAGTATTATCTCCCTGTATTATATTATATATAACAATTATCTACAAATTTCTAATCTTAAATAAGTGCAGAGAAAAGTATACTTAAATCAGCTTTTGTCAGTTGATTTATGCAGGTGAATCTCAGCAGCCAACCACTCGGAAGATGAGCAGAATGATTAAAAATGTGACCAGCACAGATTATAATGCAAGCAGAAACCCCAGGCTAATTTAACACAGAATTTCAAAAGCAGTCTAACAACTTTCAATGTATCCAGATGGCTACACTTTTTCACACTTCAGGCAACTAACTGCAGCTAGAGACAGGGAGTATTATCTCCCTGTATTATATTATATATAACAATTATCTACAAATTTCTAATCTTAAATAAGTGCAGAGAAAAGTATACTTAAATCAGCTTTTGTCAGTTGATTTATGCAGGTGAATCTCAGCAGCCAACCACTTGGAAGATGAGCAGAATGATTAAAAATGTGACCAGCACAGATTATAATGCAAGCAGAAACCCCAGGCTTAAGTTAACACAGAATTTCAAAAGCAGTCTAACAACTTTCAATGTATCCAGATGGCTACACTTTTTCACACTTCAGGCAACTAACTGCAGCTAGAGACAGGGAGTATTATCTCCCTGTATTATATTATATATAACAATTATCTACAAATTTCTAATCTTAAATAAGTGCAGAGAAAAGTATACTTAAATCAGCTTTTGTCAGTTGATTTATGCAGGTGAATCTCAGCAGCCAACCACTTGGAAGATGAGCAGAATGATTAAAAATGTGACCAGCACAGATTATAATGCAAGCAGAAACCCCAGGCTAAGTTAACACAGAATTTCAAAAGCAGTCTAACAACTTTCAATGTATCCAGATGGCTACACTTTTTCACACTTCAGGCAACTAACTGCAGCTAGAGACAGGGAGTATTATCTCCCTGTATTATATTATATATAACAATTATCTACAAATTTCTAATCTTAAATAAGTGCAGAGAAAAGTATACTTAAATCAGCTTTTGTCAGTTGATTTATGCAGGTGAATCTCAGCAGCCAACCACTCGGAAGATGAGCAGAATGATTAAAAAATGTGACCAGCACAGATTATAATGCAAGCAGAAACCCCCAGGCTAAGTTAACACAGAATTTCAAAAGCAGTCTAACAACTTTCAATGTATCCAGATGGCTACACTTTTTCACACTTCAGGCAACTAACTGCAGCTAGAGACAGGGAGTATTATCTCCCTGTATTATATTATATATAACAATTATCTACAAATTTCTAATCTTAAATAAGTGCAGAGAAAAGTATACTTAAATCAGCTTTTGTCAGTTGATTTATGCAGGTGAATCTCAGCAGCCAACCACTCGGAAGATGAGCAGAATGATTAAAAATGTGACCAGCACAGATTATAATGCAAGCAGAAACCCCAGGCTAAGTTAACACAGAATTTCAAAAGCAGTCTAACAACTTTCAATGTATCCAGATGGCTACACTTTTTCACACTTCAGGCAACTAACTGCAGCTAGAGACAGGAGTATTATCTCCCTGTATTATATTATATATAACAATTATCTACAAATTTCTAATCTTAAATAAGTGCAGAGAAAAGTATACTTAAATCAGCTTTTGTCAGTTGATTTATGCAGGTGAATCTCAGCAGCCAACCACTCAGAAGATGAGCAGAATGATTAAAAAATGTGACCAGCACAGATTATAATGCAAGCAGAAACCCCAGGCTAAGTTAACACAGAATTTCAAAAGCAGTCTAACAACTTTCAATGTATCCAGATGGCTACACTTTTTCACACTTCAGGCAACTAACTGCAGCTAGAGACAGGGAGTATTATCTCCCTGTATTATATTATATATAACAATTATCTACAAATTTCTAATCTTAAATAAGTGCAGAGAAAAGTATACTTAAATCAGCTTTTGTCAGTTGATTTATGCAGGTGAATCTCAGCAGCCAACCACTCGGAAGATGAGCAGAATGATTAAAAATGTGACCAGCACACATTATAATGCAAGCAGAAACCCCAGGCTAAGTTAACACAGAATTTCAAAAGCAGTCTAACAACTTTCAATGTATCCAGATGGCTACACTTTTTCACACTTCAGGCAACTAACTGCAGCTAGAGACAGGGAGTATTATCTCCCAGTATTATATTACATATAACAATTATCTACAAATTTCTAATCTTAAATAAGTGCAGAGAAAAGTATACTTAAATCAGCTTTTGTCAGTTGATTTATGCAGGTGAATCTCAGCAGCCAACCACTCGGAAGATGAGCAGAATGATTAAAAATGTGACCAGCACAGATTATAATGCAAGCAGAAACCCCCAGGCTAAGTTAACACAGAATTTCAAAAGCAGTCTAACAACTTTCAATGTATCCAGATGGCTACACTTTTTCACACTTCAGGCAACTAACTGCAGCTAGAGACAGGGAGTATTATCTCCCTGTATTATATTATATATAACAATTATCTACAAATTTCTAATCTTAAATAAGTGCAGAGAAAAGTATACTTAAATCAGCTTTTGTCAGTTGATTTATGCAGGTGAATCTCAGCAGCCAACCACTCGGAAGATGAGCAGAATGATTAAAAATGTGACCAGCACAGATTATAATGCAAGCAGAAACCCCAGGCTAAGTTAACACAGAATTTCAAAAGCAGTCTAACAACTTTCAATGTATCCAGATGGCTACACTTTTTCACACTTCAGGCAACTAACTGCAGCTAGAGACAGGGAGTATTATCTCCCTGTATTATATTATATATAACAATTATCTACAAATTTCTAATCTTAAATAAGTGCAGAGAAAAGTATACTTAAATCAGCTTTTGTCAGTTGATTTATGCAGGTGAATCTCAACAGCCAACCACTCGGAAGATGAGCAGAATGATTAAAAAATGTGACCAGCACAGATTATAATGCAAGCAGAAACCCCAGGCTAATTTAACACAGAATTTCAAAAGCAGTCTAACAACTTTCAATGTATCCAGATGGCTACACTTTTCACACTTCAGGCAACTAACTGCAGCTAGAGACTGGGAGTATTATCTCCCGGTATTATATTATATATAACAATTATCTACAAATATCTAATCTTAAATAAGTGCAGAGAAAAGTATACTTAAATCAGCTTTTGTCAGTTGATTTATGCAGGTGAATCTCAGCAGCCAACCACTCAGAAGATGAGCAGAATGATTAAAAAATGTGACCAGCACAGATTATAATGCAAGCAGAAACCCCCAGGCTAAGTTAACACAGAATTTCAAAAGCAGTCTAACAACTTTCAATGTATCCAGATGGCTACACTTTTTCACACTTCAGGCAACTAACTGCAGCTAGAGACAGGGAGTATTATCTCCCTGTATTATATTATATATAACAATTATCTACAAATTTCTAATCTTAAATAAGTGCAGAGAAAAGTATACTTAAATCAGCTTTTGTCAGTTGATTTATGCAGGTGAATCTCAGCAGCCAACCACTCGGAAGATGAGCAGAATGATTAAAAATGTGACCAGCACAGATTATAATGCAAGCAGAAACCCCCAGGCTAAGTTAACACAGAATTTCAAAAGCAGTCTAACAACTTTCAATGTATCCAGATGGCTACACTTTTTCACACTTCAGGCAACTAACTGCAGCTAGAGACAGGGAGTATTATCTCCCTGTATTATATTATATATAACAATTATCTACAAATTTCTAATCTTAAATAAGTGCAGAGAAAAGTATACTTAAATCAGCTTTTGTCAGTTTATTTACGCAGGGGAATCTCAGCAGCCAACCACTTGGAAGATGAGGATAATGATTAAAAATGTGACCAGCACAGATTATAATGCAAGCAGAAACCCTAGGCTAAGTTACACAGAATTTCAAAAGCAGTTTAACAACTTTCAATGTATCCAGATGGCTACACTTTTCACACTTCAGGCAACTAACTGCAGCTAGAGACAGGGAGTATTATCTCCATGTATTATATTATATATAACAATTATCTACAAATTTCTAATCTTAAATAAGTGCAGAGAAAAGTATACTTAAATCAGCTTTTGTCAGTTGATTTATGCAGGTGAATCTCAGCAGCCAACCACTCGGAAGATGAGCAGAATGATTAAAAATGTGACCAGCACAGATTATAATGCAAGCAGAAACCCCCAGGCTAAGTTAACACAGAATTTCAAAAGCAGTCTAACAACTTTCAATGTATCCAGATGGCTACACTTTTTCACACTTCAGGCAACTAACTGCAGCTAGAGACAGGGAGTATCTCCCTGTATTATATTATATATAACAATTATCTACAAATTTCTAATCTTAAATAAGTGCAGAGAAAAGTATACTTAAATCAGCTTTTGTCAGTTGATTTATGCAGGTGAATCTCAGCAGCCAACCACTCGGAAGATGAGCAGAATGATTAAAAAATGTGACCAGCACAGATTATAATGCAAGCAGAAACCCCAGGCTAAGTTAACACAGAATTTCAAAAGCAGTCTAACAACTTTCAATGTATCCAGATGGCTACACTTTTTCACACTTCAGGCAACTAACTGCAGCTAGAGACAGGGAGTATTATCTCCTGTATTATATTATATATAACAATTATCTACAAATTTCTAATCTTAAATAAGTGCAGAGAAAAGTATACTTAAATCAGCTTTTGTCAGTTGATTTATGCAGGTGAATCTCAGCAGCCAACCACTCGGAAGATGAGCAGAATGATTAAAAATGTGACCAGCACAGATTATAATGCAAGCAGAAACCCCAGGCTAAGTTAACACAGAATTTCAAAAGCAGTCTAACAACTTTCAATGTATCCAGATGGCTACACTTTTTCACACTTCAGGCAACTAACTGCAGCTAGAGACAGGGAGTATTATCTCCCTGTATTATATTATATATAACAATTATCTACAAATTTCTAATCTTAAATAAGTGCAGAGAAAAGTATACTTAAATCAGCTTTTGTCAGTTGATTTATGCAGGTGAATCTCAGCAGCCAACCACTTGGAAGATGAGCAGAATGATTAAAAAATGTGACCAGCACAGATTATAATGCAAGCAGAAACCCCAGGCTAAGTTAACACAGAATTTCAAAAGCAGTCTAACAACTTTCAATGTATCCAGATGGCTACACTTTTCACACTTCAGGCAACTAACTGCAGCTAGAGACAGGGAGTATTATCTCCCTGTATTATATTATATATAACAATTATCTACAAATTTCTAATCTTAAATAAGTGCAGAGAAAAGTATACTTAAATCAGCTTTTGTCAGTTGATTTATGCAGGTGAATCTCAGCAGCCAACCACTCGGAAGATGAGCAGAATGATTAAAAAATGTGACCAGCACAGATTATAATGCAAGCAGAAACCCCCAGGCTAAGTTAACACAGAATTTCAAAAGCAGTCTAACAACTTTCAATGTATCCAGATGGCTACACTTTTTCACACTTCAGGCAACTAACTGCAGCTAGAGAAAGGAGTATTATCTCCTGTATTATATTATATAATCTACAAATTTCTAATCTTAAATAAGTGCAGAGAAAAGTATACTTAAATCAGCTTTTGTCAGTTGATTTATGCAGGTGAATCTCAGCAGCCAACCACTTGGAAGATGAGCAGAATGATTAAAAAATGTGACCAGCACAGATTATAATGCAAGCAGAAACCCCAGGCTAAGTTAACACAGAATTTCAAAAGCAGTCTAACAACTTTCAATGTATCCAGATGGCTACACTTTTTCACACTTCAGGCAACTAACTGCAGCTAGAGACAGGGAGTATTATCTCCCTGTATTATATTATATATAACAATTATCTACAAATTTCTAATCTTAAATAAGTGCAGAGAAAAGTATACTTAAATCAGCTTTTGTCAGTTGATTTATGCAGGTGAATCTCAGCAGCCAACCACTAGGAAGATGAGCAGAATGATTAAAAAATGTGACCAGCACAGATTATAATGCAAGCAGAAACCCCAGGCTAAGTTAACACAGAATTTCAAAAGCAGTCTAACAACTTTCAATGTATCCAGATGGCTACACTTTTTCACACTTCAGGCAACTAACTGCAGCTAGAGACAGGGAGTATTATCTCCCTGTATTATATTATATATAACAATTATCTACAAATTTCTAATCTTAAATAAGTGCAGAGAAAAGTATACTTAAATCAGCTTTTGTCAGTTGATTTATGCAGGTGAATCTCAGCAGCCAACCACTCGGAAGATGAGCAGAATGATTAAAAATGTGACCAGCACAGATTATAATGCAAGCAGAAACCCCAGGCTAAGTGAACACAGAATTTCAAAAGCAGTCTAACAACTTTCAATGTATCCAGATGGCTACACTTTTTCACACTTCAGGCAACTAACTGCAGCTAGAGACAGGGAGTATTATCTCCCTGTATTATATTATATATAACAATTATCTACAAATTTCTAATCTTAAATAAGTGCAGAGAAAAGTATACTTAAATCAGCTTTTGTCAGTTGATTTATGCAGGTGAATCTCAGCAGCCAACCACTCGGAAGATGAGCAGAATGATTAAAAATGTGACCAGCACAGATTATAATGCAAGCAGAAACCCCCAGGCTAAGTTAACACAGAATTTCAAAAGCAGTCTAACAACTTTCAATGTATCCAGATGGCTACACTTTTCACACTTCAGGCAACTAACTGCAGCATGAGACAGGGAGTATTATCTCCTGTATTATATTATATAACAATTATCTACAAATTTCTAATCTTAAATAAGTGCAGAGAAAAGTATACTTAAATCAGCTTTTGTCAGTTGATTTATGCAGGTGAATCTCAGCAGCCAACCACTCGGAAGATGAGCAGAATGATTAAAAAATGTGACCAGCACAGATTATAATGCAAGCAGAACCCCAGAGGCTAAGTTAACACAGAACTTCAAAAGCAGTCTAACAACTTTCAATGTATCCAGATGGCTACACTTTTTCACACTTCAGGCAACTAACTGCAGCTAGAGACAGGGAGTATTATCTCCCTGTATTATATTATATATAACAATTATCTACAAATTTCTAATCTTAAATAAGTGCAGAGAAAAGTATACTTAAATCAGCTTTTGTCAGTTGATTTATGCAGGTGAATCTCAGCAGCCAACCACTCGGAAGATGAGCAGAATGATTAAAAAATGTGACCAGCACAGATTATAATGCAAGCAGAAACCCCAGGCTAAGTTAACACAGAATTTCAAAAGCAGTCTAACAACTTTCAATGTATCCAGATGGCTACACTTTTTCACACTTCAGGCAACTAACTGCAGCTAGAGACAGGGAGTATTATCTCCCTGTATTATATTATATATAACAATTATCTACAAATTTCTAATCTTAAATAAGTGCAGAGAAAAGTATACTTAAATCAGCTTTTGTCAGTTGATTTATGCAGGTGAATCTCAGCAGCCAACCACTCGGAAGATGAGCAGAATGATTAAAAATGTGACCAGCACAGATTATAATGCAAGCAGAAACCCCAGGCTAAGTTAACACAGAATTTCAAAAGCAGTCTAACAACTTTCAATGTATCCAGATGGCTACACTTTTTCACACTTCAGGCAACTAACTGCAGCTAGAGACAGGGAGTATTATCTCCTGTATTATATTATATATAACAATTATCTACAAATTTCTAATCTTAAATAAGTGCAGAGAAAAGTATACTTAAATCAGCTTTTGTCAGTTGATTTATGCAGGTGAATCTCAGCAGCCAACCACTCAGAAGATGAGCAGAATGATTAAAAATGTGACCAGCACAGATTATAATGCAAGCAGAAACCCCAGGCTAAGTTAACACAGAATTTCAAAAGCAGTCTAACAACTTTCAATGTATCCAGATGGCTACACTTTTTCACACTTCAGGCAACTAACTGCAGCTAGAGACAGGGAGTATTATCTCCCTGTATTATATTATATATAACAATTATCTACAAATTTCTAATCTTAAATAAGTGCAGAGAAAAGTATACTTAAATCAGCTTTTGTCAGTTGATTTATGCAGGTGAATCTCAGCAGCCAACCACTTGGAAGATGAGCAGAATGATTAAAAAATGTGACCAGCACAGATTATAATGCAAGCAGAAACCCCAGGCTAAGTTAACACAGAATTTCAAAAGCAGTCTAACAACTTTCAATGTATCCAGATGGCTACACTTTTTCACACTTCAGGCAACTAACTGCAGCTAGAGACAGGGAGTATTATCTCCCTGTATTATATTATATATAACAATTATCTACAAATTTCTAATCTTAAATAAGTGCAGAGAAAAGTATACTTAAATCAGCTTTTCTCAGTTGATTTATGCAGGTGAATCTCAGCAGCCAACCACTCGGAAGATGAGCAGAATGATTAAAAAATGTGACCAGCACAGATTATAAGGCAAGAAGAGACCCCCAGTCTAAGTTAACACAGAATTTCAAAAGCAGTAAAACAACTTTCAATGTATCCAGATGGCTACATTTTTTCACACTTCAGACAACTAACTGCAGCTAGAGACAGGGAGTATTATGTCCCTGTATTCTATTATATATAAAAATAATCTACAAATTTCTAATCTTAAATAAGTGCAGAGAAAAGTATACTTAAATAAGCTTTTCTCAGATGATTTATGCAGGTGAATCTCAGCAGCCACCACTCAGAAGATGAGCAGAATGACTAAAAAAATGTGACCAGCACAAACTATAATGCAAGCAGAAACCGCCAGGCTAAGTTAACACAGAACTTCAAAAGTAGTCTAACAACGTTCAATGTATACACATGGTTACACTTTTTCATACTTCAGGCAACTAACTTCAGCTAGAGACAGGCAGTATTATCTCCCTGTATTATATTATATATAACAATTATCTACAAATTTCTAATCTTAAATAAGGGCAGAGAAAAGTATACTTAAATCAACCTTTGTCAGTTCATTTATGCAGGTGAATCTCAGCAGCCAACCACTAGGAAGATAAGCAGAATGATTAAAAAATGTGACCAGCAAAGTTTATAATGCAAACAGAAACACTCAGGCTAAGTTAACACAGAACTTCAAAAGCAGTCTAAACACTTTCAATGTAGCCAGATGGCGAAACTTTTTCACACTTCAGGCAACAAACTGCAGCTAGAGACAGACAGTTTTATCTCCCTGTATTATATTATATATAACAATTATCTACAAATTTCTAATCTTAAATAAGGGCAGAGAAAAGTATACTTAAATCAGCTTTTGTCAGTTGATTTATGCAGGTGAATCTCAGCAGCCAACCACTCAGAAGATGAGCAGAATGATTAAAAAATGTGACCAGCGCAAACTATAATGCAAGCAGAACCCACAGGCTAAGTAAACACAGAACTTCAAAAGCAGTCTAAACACTTTCAATGTATCCAGATGGCTACACTTTTTCACACTTCGGGCAACTAACTGCAGCTAGAGACAGGCAGTATTATCTCCTTGTATTATATTACATATAGGTTCATAGGTTCATACTAGGCTATCTGCCCTAGGGCATATATAAGCCTAGCCAGAGTGTGTTTGGCTTTCGCCACCCATTTTAAATTAATTAATTTTGCTATGCCCTTTTTCGAGGTTAGTATACTGTGCCTCTGTCTAACAGTGACACAGAGGTGATACCTGGGGTAAACCTACGATCTCCCATCCACTCATCAAGATTCCTCTTGAAGATAGTCAATGAGGGACTCTGCCTAACCTGGACTGGGATTTTATTCCAGAGTGAGGGGAGCCTCTGGGTTATGAATCTGTCCCTCCAGCATGTCCTATTTATTTCAGTGCTGAGGTTCAAGTCTCTTGAGCGCATAGCTTGATGGGATTTGGATTTTCTGAGGTGCAGCATGTCCATTAATTCCGGGTTGGACATGGCTTTATACGTCAGGCACAGAACACCTCTGAGCAGGCGGCATGCCACACTGAGTAGAGCTGGAGTTTCTTTAACCGGGCAGCATATGGCATCTGTTTGAGCCCTTTGATCCTCTTGGTGAGGTACTTTTGGGGTCTTTCCAGTTGCTGCAGGTGTCTGGTAAGGTACATCCCAAAAGGAGCATTGTACTCAATTATGGGCCTGATGAGGGATGAGTAAAGAGGCACGCTGACCTCCCCCGATCTAGATGTGAATCCCTTTATGATTAGGTGGGCTATATAAAATGTTTTTCTAACCACTTTGGCCACGTGGTTGTCAAATGAGAGATTGCTATCAACTTGGGTCCCCAGGTCCCTAATTACTTCTTCTGTACTTAATGGATTACCACCTATGTGGTAATTTGTGGGCACTTTGTTTTTGCCAAAGGGGATGACTATACACTTTTTGGCGTTTAGCTTGAGGCCATGGCTCTTGCACCAGTTTGCAGTCATCTGCAAACTTGGTCAGCCACAGTCCTTCTGTGTTGGCCTGTACCTCCGAGAAATATATACCGAACAACAGAGGTGCCAGTACTGAGCCTTGTGGGACGCCACTTGTAACTTGTTTGGAGTCTGACATGGCTCCAGCAATTCTAACCATGTGGGTTCTGTCCTTGGGCCAGTTTGCAATCCATCTAGTGACATAGGGGTTTATATTTAAGCTGGTGAGCTTATCTATAATGCCCGAGTGGGGTATTGTATCGAAGGCTTTTGCGAGCCAGGTAGGCTGTGTGGACCACCTTCCCCTCGTCAGTGGCCTTGGTGACTGTTTCAAAGAAATCAACCAGGTTTAAGAGGCAGGATCTGCCCTTAACAAAGCCAAACTGGGTAGGATCCAGGGCCTGTAGGTCCCCAATATCTTTATTTATGAGGTCCATGATGATCCTTTCCATAGCTTTGCAGACCAAGCTAGTCAGGCTTATGGGCGATAGTTTCCAGGATCCGTTGAGGCACCACCTTTGTGGAAAGGGACCACTGTTGCTGTATGCCACTCTTTGGGTACATATCCTGTAGTAAGGCTGAGATTGAACAGTAGTTTTATGTTTGGGTTTAGCTCTTCTTGGAGTCCATGTAGGACGCAGCCCGGGACACTGTCTGGTCCCATTGATGCTGTGTTTTTTTCTTTGGAGAGGGCAGCTCTTACCTGAGCATCTGAGATGTCAGGGGGGCAGCACTCTGCTGGGATAGATATTTGCCCTTTTGGTGGGGAGGGGGGGGGAGAAGTTTGCGCTGAACCTTTCAGCTAGGATATTGGCAATGTCTGTGGGTTCGGTGTATTTTTTGTCATTCTGGACTAATTCTGAGCATATCTTGGAATTTCCACCCAGGTTCCTAACATAACTAAAGAAAGCCTTGTGATTATCCTTAGCGTCCTGTGCAATTTTTCTCTCGAAGCTGGCCTTAGATGATTTTATGAGTGCCCATAGTTTTTTGCTAATACTGATCAGAGATGCCTTCCCTTTTTGGGATTTTGCTCTATCATGTAGTAGCTTCCTCCTTCTATTGTATAGTTTGTTTATGGCTGGGGTCCACCAGACAGGACGTCTGCCTTTGGAGGATTGGGACTTGGTTTTATTTGGGATTGCATGATCCATGTATTCCTGAAGGTGTTCATAGAATGCGTTTATAAAGGATTCTGCAGTCTGGGACGTATTTTCCACAGGCCCGGGGGCTTTGAAGGATTCCACCTCGGTTTTGAGGAGTGTGAAATTTACATTAGAGAAGTTTTTCACTGTGGTTTTTAGGGCAGGGGGTGGAGTCGGGATGTGAATATCCAGTGAGATTAGTTTATGGTCTGATCTTACCAATGACGGATACACTTCTGGTCTGGAGCATAGAGTCCCCATGTTGGTGTTGATCAGGTCCAGTATGTTTTCCCCTCTTGTGGGAGTGGTAACAAGTTGTTCCATAGCATTTGAGTTTATAAATTCTAGGAACCTTTGGGCTAGGGTGTTGGAGCTAGAGTAATGCTCCTAGTCTATGTTTGGGTAGTTGAAGTCGCCCAATATAATGGTGTTTGGAGAGACCTTCATATTTTCCAGTGTTCTCAGGAAGGCCGAGTGGGGTTCCTGGGCTTGGGAGGGTGGTCTGTAGCAGGCTATAAACTGGAAGGCAGTTTTACCCACTGTTAGTTGCACATGGATAGTCTCTGATGCTTCGTGCTGTGCCACCAACCTGGAGGTGTGGGTATCTTTGATGAATATTGATACTCCCCCTCCTTTTGTGGTTCGGTCCAAGTTTTGGGGCCGAAAAGCATGGTATGAGGTATAACCTGGTAGTGCTGGGGTGCTCTTGGAAGCCTTGAACCAGGTTTCTGTTACTGCACAGATATCGATGTTCTCCATGCTAAGGAGAGTTTTGAGTGCGTGCATCTTGAGGTTTAGACTTCTGGCGTTGAGTAACATTACTCTTAGTTTCTTATCCCTTGTGATACCTATGGAGGTGGGTTTGTCTTTTGAGCCTTGCCTAAAAAAGGCACTATGGGGGTAGCAAGAGTCTTTGCCAATATCCGAAAGCCCAGGGGTGACAGGTGCAAGCTGTCCCTAGCGAAGCATCATGGCTTGTCGAGCACGTCATCCCAGGCTGACAGGCATTGGATCCCCTTTGAATAACACCAATACTTAAGCCAATTTTTGAAATTGATCATCTTGTCTTCATATTGTGGCATCATTCTTGGTGAGGGTAAGATGCTACTCAAGGTCAGGGTCATACTGGCCTGGGCTACATGCTCAGAGAGCTCCTCTATGTCTCTTTTCATGTAGTCCAGGGAGGTACATCTCAGGTCATTCACACCAGCATGGACAATGACTGAGTCATATTTGTACTTACCTTGGAGTGACCTGAGTGCTTGTGTTATGTGGCGGATCCTAGCGCCCAACAGGCAGCTCACCATGACCTTCTCCTTGTTCAGCCTGGTGAGCGGGACGTCAGTGTGCCTGATGATAGAGTCACCTGTTACAAGTGTATCAGGTGTGTTGTTTAGCCTTAAGGGCTGTGACTGTTCGGCACACTGGCTTTGTGAGCTATGTGTTGCACGTGTTTTGTTTTGGGGTAGTGGTTGCTTGGGTGTCTGCTGTGGAGGTCTCTGCTGCTTAGGCAGATTTTTATTTAGAGCCTCCGAGTATGTTTTTGTGTGTTTATGTGTTTGGTTTGCTGTCGTGGTAGGTCTATGTGAGACTGGAATTGTAGTGAGTGTGGTTTCCTTCTCCTCTTGACTGGTTTCGCCAGTACTGAGTTGAGAGAGCTTAGCCTCCAGTATGGCTATATGGTTGCATCTCTCACATGTGTTGGAATTTGTTGGGAGGAGGAGAGGGTTGTCTGTGTACATGAGGCACTTGTAACATTGCCTCAAGATTCCCAGATTCACCAGCTGGACCGGAGAGGATATTGACAACTGATCTTTTGACATGCTAGAATAGTATTGGGAATTCCTTTATAACTGAAAAAAAAGGGCTAATGGGGAACAAGGTACTCAAGGGGAGTTTGTGAGGGTGTAGTGCTTTTAATTTTTTAGTGTGGACTTATATAATTGCTTTAGTGAGCAAGTGCCAGGTAACTTAAATGCAATGTGTTACAGGTAACTTAAATGCAAAAACGACAAACAGTAAATTTCTTTCAAGTGAAACAAGGAAATAAGTACAGTAAGCAATGCAGATATCACTAGGGATCCACAGAAGCGCTGAAAAGCCACGTTTTAGGTGGAATTAGCATTTCAGGGAAATAACAAGCAAACAAACAACAAGCATACAAACAAAGCTAGATTCAGCAGGCCTGGATCTAGTCTATGCTACAGCAAACAAGGTGTACAAATTTCAGTAAGAAACAGTTCAAATACGCAGGCGCTATAAGCCTTTAAACAGAAATTCCCAGCTCAGAAGGGCAGAGTCCAGCCTCTCCTCCCACAAAAGTGCAGACCACGAGCCTTCTTAATGTAAAATAACTGGCCTGAAGCCCAAGTGCTTAAACCAGAACTAATATACTTTTAGAATAACAGACACTGAGCCCTCAATCAGCAGTTCCCAACTTAGAAGGATGTAAGCTACCTGTCCTGCCACCACAGTGCAGGCCACAAACCTTCCTAATATAAAACAACTGGTCTGAAGCCCAAGTGCTTAATCCAAAAGACTTAGAATGATAGCTACACTTTAATCAAGTTACTACCAAGCAGTAATAAATACAATTGAATACTTTAAAGAATGCCTGGATTAGTGCTCAAGTTATACAAACAAAGCTAGATTCAGCAGGCCTGGATCTAGTCTATGCTACAGCAAACAAGGTGTACCAATTTCAGTAAGAAGCAGTTCAAATATGCAGGCACTATAAGCCTTTAACCAGAAATTCCCAGCTCAGAAGGGCAGAGTCCAGCCTCTCCTCCCACAAGAGTGCAGACCACGAACCCTTCTAATGTAAAATAACTGGCCTGAAGCCCAAGTGCTTAAACCAGAATTAATACACTTTTAGAATAACAGACACTGAGCCCTCAATCAGCAGTTCCCAACTTAGAAGGATGTAAGCTACCTGTTCTGCCACCACAGTGCAGACCACAAACCTTCTTAATGTAAAACAACTGGTCTGAAGCCCAAGTGCTTAAACTAAAAGGCTTAGAATGAGATACACCAAGCAGTAATAAATGCAATTGAGTACTTTTAAGATGACGCAAAAGCAAGATAAAGTAGGAAGAAACACAAATACAGTAAAAGCAGATAATTTTTTTTTTCAGAAAAGTAGCAAAAACAGTAGTAAAAACAATTCACATGCAGTGCAAGCTGGCACACTTGAGTATGTAGCAATATTAGTCCACACACAGTTTGAAAAAATGTAATTAAATTAAAAAGAACTAAAAGCAAGTGCAGAAAGGGTTTATTAGGTAGAATGCGGTAAAGAGATGGGACTGGGGAACTGTCCTAGATCAAATCTACAGTGGGGCGGGCACTGCAAAAGCCACCAAATTTAAACTACAACCAAGAACAGGGAGTGGGGAAACCAGTTTCAACAGAGATGTGAGGAATCAGAGTGCAAATTATAAAACCAAAAAATATATACTGATCTCTGTATATTTGCAGAACAGTAAGACAACAGATATCTAAGCAACAATTTAGCTCTATAATACAGAATAATACAGAAAAATATACTCAGCTCTATATATTTGCAGATAGTCTTGTAAGGCTGTCTCTCAACACACAGGTTCCACTTTAAAATGTTAAAAGAGGCAAAAGCAAAATAAGGTAATAAAGTAGGAAGAAACACAAATACAGTAAGGCAGATGAAGTGCAAATTTTTTTTTTTTTTGAGATGGAGGAAACAGAGCAGATTAAGATACTATAGGGAAATGCCCTTCCCAAGTGCTCTCTCTGTACACTGCAGAGGAGATGGGACTGGTAAGAGTATCCAAAATCAAAATATGATCTCACTGTACTCAGTTGAGTGAGCGAATGAGATGGGTCCAGGAGGAGTGTGCAAAAAGAGATTTACAGCAGGGGTGGGCAATTCCAAAGCCACCCAAGATTAACACCACAACAAGAAACGGGGTGGGGGTGGGGAACTACTGCAGAGATTCAGAGACACACACAATATTTACTGAATGCAAGACACACAATACTTAGTCACTCAAATCCTAAATAAGTGCAGAAAATATACTTAAATCAGCTTATGTCCAGTTGATGTATGCAGACAAGTCTCAGTAGCCAGCAACTCGATTTAAAATGATTACTAGAAATGTAACCAACACAGATTTTAATGCTAGCAGAAATCCCCAAGCTAATTAACACTTAACAAAGGAATTTCACAGCAGTCTAACAACTACTGCAGAGATTCAGAGACACACACAATATTTACTGAATGCAAGACACACAATATTTACTCACTCAAATCTTAAATAAGTGCAGAAAATATACTTAAATCAGCTTATGTCCAGTTGATGTATGTAGACAAGTCTCAGTAGCCAGCAACTCGATTTAAAATGATTACAAGAAATGTAACCAACACAGATTTTAATGCTAGCAGAAACCCCAAGCTAATTAACACTTAACAAAGGAATTTCACAGCAGTCTAACAACTACTGCAGAGATTCAGAGACACACACAATATTTACTGAATGCAAGACACACAATATTTACTCACTCAAATCTTAAATAAGTGCAGAAAATATACTTAAATCAGCTTATGTCCAGCTGATGTATGCAGACAAGTCTCAGTAGCCAGCAACTCGATTTAAAATGATTACTAGAAATGTAATCAACACAGATTTTAATGCGAGCAGAAACCCCCAAGCTAATTAACACTTAACAAAGGAATTTCACAGCAGTCTAACAACTACTACAGAGATTCAGAGACACACACAATATTTACTGAATGCAAGACACACAATATTTACTCACTCAAATCTTAAATAAGTGCAGAAAATATACTTAAATCAGCTTATGTCCAGTTGATGTATGCAGACAAGTCTCAGTAGCCAGCAACTCGATTTAAAATGATATATATATATATATATAAAATGATATAACAATCATCTACAAATATTTAATCTTAAATAAGGGCAGAGAAAAGTATACTTAAATCAGCTTTTGTCAGTTGATTTATGCAGGTGAATCTCAGCAGTCAACCACTTGGAAGATGAGAAGAATGATTAAAAATGTGACCAGCACAGATTATAATGCAAGCAGAAACCCCCATTCTATGTTAACACAGAAATTCAAAAGCAGTATAACAACTTTCAATGTATCCAGATGGCTACACTTTTTCACACTTCAGGCAACTAACTGCAGCTAGAGGCAGGCAGTATTATCTCCCTGTATTATATTATATATAACAATCATCTACAAATATTTAATCTTAAATAAGGGCAGAGGAAAGTATACTTAAATCAGCTTTTGTCGGTTGATTTATGCAGGTGAATCTCAGTAGCCAACCACTTGGAAGATGAACAGAATGATTAAATAATGTGACCAGCACAGATTATAAAGAAAGAACCCCCAGTCTAAGTTAACACAGAATTTCAAAAGCAGTAAAACAACTTTCAATGTATCCAGATGGCTACATTTTTTCATACTTCAGACAAGTAACTGCAGCTAGAGACAGGGAGTATTATGTCCCTGTATTCTATTATATATAAAAATAATCTACAAATTTCTAATCTTAAATAAGTGCAGAGAAAAGTATACTTAAATAAGCTTTTCTCAGCTGATTTATGCAGGTGAATCTCAACAACCAACCACTCGGAAGATGAGCAGAATGATTAAAAAATGTGACCAGCACAGATTATAATGCAAGCAGAAACCCCAGGCTAAGTTAACAAAGAATTTCAAAAGCAGTCCAACAACTTTCACTGTATCCAGATGGCTACACTTGTTCACACTTCAGGCAGCTTTACCAGAAAGGCTCATCCAGACTCTGCTACACTTTGCTGTGAAGGAAAGGTTAGTTTGCTTTTATTTTTTGTATTTTGTATATTTTAAATACTGTAGTTTGTTTTCTTTACCTTGTGTTTTACCTGCATTCTGCTTTAACAGCATATTAAAACTTCAAAAGAGACCACAGCTCTCTCTCTCTTCTGAGTCAGGCAGAATTTGTCATAGTTGTCTTGTTAAATACCACTAACTTTCTAGTTGCCTGCCTCTTATGTTAATCTGACCATATATCTTATTTCCTCTCTACTTTCAGTGGCTTGTGTGAGTAATTACTAAATCAAAAACCCCTCCCCTTCAACTATTTAAATTTATTGGCCATCCTACTGTATTCCATAGTACAAGAATACAAAAGTGACCACCCCTTTCAACCCATCTTGCTGTTTTAAAAATAGTACCTCTCCACTAAACCTTAACTTTTTAAACAGGTAAAACTTAAGTTACCTACTTTCACGTCTACCTTCTCTAGTGCACACTGCAGTGTGCATTTTTTTTTCATCTTACTTTTAAGCATCCCTTTGACTAGCACTTTCTCTAATACCTGCTGGAAAGCACCAGGAAGCCTTAAACTGATAAAAGCACTCAACTCTCCTTGTTAATAAGGAGAAATTAATAGTAGGCACTAAACAGCCTATAATTGCAATGTACCTTGCTAAGGTAAGGGAAAACAGCTCCTGTACTTACAAAAAAAAAAAATAAAAAGCATCAAACCAGGCATGTCCAAGGGTCAGCTTCCGGTGATTTCTCCTGTCCACCTGGTGAATCTGGGCATACTGGGGCAATGCAGCAATTGCCTCATGTACACAGACAACCCTCTCCTCCTACCACCCAACACTACAACCTGTGAGAGATGCACTTTCATAGCCAAAATGGAAGCAAAGCTCTCTCCACCCAAGATTGTGCTAGACAGTCAAGAGGAGAAGGTTAACACCCACACTACACCTCAAGCAACACATAGCCCTTCTAAACCCACACCACCAACACCCACATATAGCAACACTAAATCCACATATGCAGAGGCCCTTAACTGTAACCTGCCCAAGCAACAAGGACCTGTGAAGCTGAAACGCAAACAAACACCAATCACAACCAAAGTGTCACATAGTTCAAAACACCTGTGTGCCACCCAGCAACAGCCCCTAAGGCAAGACAATGTACCTAACACTTTAATCATAGGTAACTCTATAGTCTGGCACACTGATGTCCCTCTCACCAGGTTGAACAAGGAGAAAATTAGTCAGCTGCCTGTCGGATGCCAGGATCTGCCACATAACGCATGCACTCAAGTCACTCCACAACAAGTACAAATATGACACTGTCATTGTCCATGTTGGAGTGAATGACTTGAGATGTACCTCCCTGGACTACATGAAAAGAGACATGGAAGAGCTCACGGATCATGTGGCCCAGGCAGGTATGACCCTAGCCCTGAGTAGCATCCTGCCTTCGCCCAGAATGATACCACAATATAAGGACAAAATGACTGACTTCAACAATTGGCTAAGCTTCTGGTGTCATTCAAAGGGGATCCAGTATCTGTCTGCCTGGGACGACATGATTGACAGACCACAATGCTTTGCCAGAGATGGTCTGCACCTGTCGCCTCTGGGATTCAGGTTACTGGCTAAGGCTCTTGCCACCCCTATAGTGCCTTTTTTAGGCAAAGTTCAAAGAACAAAACCACCACCATAACAGGTACAAGCATGCAAAATCTGAAGGTAATGCTACTCAATGCTAGAAGTCTAAACCTCAAAATGCACTCTCTCGAAGCACTCCTAAAAATGGAGAACATCGATATCTGTGCAGTAACTGAGACCTGGTTCAAGGCTCCAGAGAGCACCCCTGCAATACCAGGCTACAACTCTTACCACACTTTTCGGCCACCAAAGCAGGACCGAAACACTAAAGGTGGAGGAGTGTCAATATTCACCAAGGATATTCACACCAAAAGGCTAGCTGCCCAACACAATGCGTCTGAAATTCTCCAGGTGCAACTAACACTAGGTAAGACTGCAATTCAAATTGTAGCTTGCTACAGATCCCCCACCATACCCCAAGATTCTCACTACACCTTTCTAAACATACTGGAAAATATTATTAAGATAGAACCAAACACCCTAATACTGGGTGATTTTAACTACCCTGCCATTAACTGGGAAAGCTACTCATGTACCAACAACTTTGCCCAACGGTTCTTGGAATTCATAAATTCCAACGCCCTGGATCAACTAATCCATAGTCCCACCAGGGGCTCCAATATCCTAGACCTGGTCATTACCAACATGGGAAATCGATGCTCCACACCTATGGTCACCCCCTCGTTAGTCACGTCTGACCATAAACTAATCACCCTTAACATCCACATCCCAGCCCCACCACCCAGTAAGGAAACCTCCATAAAAAACTTCTCCAAAGCCAACTTCATGCTACTCAAGTCAGAAGTGACAAACTTCATGACACCCATGCAGACGGGAGCTGAAAGTTCAACTGCTGAATCCTACACTAAGGCACTGTACGAGCACATCCACTCATGCATAAATCGTGTCATCCCAAATAGAACCAAGATGCTCTCATCCAAAAAAAAGAAGCCAATCTGGTGGTCCCCTGCCATAAACAAACTTTACAACAAAAGGAAGAAACTGTTGCAGAAAAGAGGAAAATCCCAGGATGCAAAAAAACTTCCTTAACAGCCTCAGTAAGAAACTGAGATCCCTCATAGAATCCTCCAAAGCTAGTTACGAAAATAAAATCGCCAAAGATTCCAAAGACAACAACAAGGCATTCTATAACTATGTCAAGAATCTAAATGGCAGTGCTCAGATCTGCTCTGAGCTAAAACAGAATGGCATTAAATATACTGATCCCAAGGATATTGCCAATATCTTGGCAGATCGATTCAGTGCCAACTTCACCCCCTTCTCACCCCCTAAATGGCCCATCTCAATACCGGAAGATTGCCAAATTCCAGTAATAACGGCCACACAGGCAAAAAACGCACTCTCCAAAGCTAAGAATACAGCATCCATGGGACCAGATGACATCCCGGGCTGTGTACTACATGAACTACAATATGAACTGGCACCTCACCTAAGTGTCATGTTTAATCATAGCCTCACCTCAGGTTTCGTGCCCACTGAGTGGCGCACAGCTACAGTTATCCCACTCCACAAGGGGGGATCCACCTTGCATCCCGGAAAATACCGTCCAATCAGTCTGACAAGCCTTATCTGCATGGCCATGGAGCATATTATCATGGAACTTATAAACAAAGACATTGGCAACCTTCAAACACTGGACCCCACCCAGTTTGGGTTCATGAAGGGCCGATCTTGTCTCCTGAACTTGATTGACTTCTTCGAATCAGTCTCCAGAGCCATGGACAAGGGTAAGGTGGTCCACACAGACTATCTAGACCTTGCCAAGGCTTTTGACACCATCCCCCACTCTGGAATAATAGATAAACTTACTAAGCTGGGCATTAATCCCTTCGTCACCCAATGGGATGCTAATTGGCTTACTGATAGAACCCACACTGTAAAAGTAGCCAACTCCAAATCCAGCTCCAGAGAAGCGACAAGTGGAGTACCTCAGGGTTCAGTCCTGGGACCGCTCTTGTTTGGCATCTACTTCTCTGAAGTACAGGCCAACACTAAGGGACTCCGGATAACAAAGTTTGCAGATGACTGCAAACTGGGAGCCATTATTGAATCCCCAAATGATGTGGATACTCTACAAAAAGGCCTTACAAAAACAGATGCTTGGTGCCAGAGCCATGGGCTCAAGCTCAATGCCAAGAAATGTATAGTTCTCCCCTTTGGGAAAAAACATGTATCCGTGAATTACCATATAGGTGGCAGTACACTAAACACCGAAAGTTTGATAACAGACTTAGGGACACAGGTGGACAGTGGTCTCACCTTCGATAACCACATCGCCACAACAGTCAGGAAATCCTTCTATGTGGCACACCTCATCACTAAGGGCTTTTCATCCAGAAAAAAGGAGGTCATTGTCCCACTGTACTCATCCCTCATTAGACCCATTATAGAATACAATGCCCCGTTTGGTATGTACCTCTCAAGACATCTGCAACAACTGGAAAGGCCACAGAAATACCTCACTAAATGAATCACAGGCCTAAAGCAGATGCCCTACGCTGACCGCCTTAAAAAACTCCAGCTATACTCTGTCGCATATCGTCTACTCAGAGGCGATCATTGCTTAACATACAAGGCCATGTCAAACCCAGAGCTGTTGGACATGCTACACTTAAAGAAATCCCAATCCCTCAGAGCCACATGCTCCAGGGATCTAAACCTTGTCATCACAATAAACAAAACATGCTGGAGGGATAGGTTCCTGACCCAAAGACTCCCCAGACTCTGGAATAGATTGCCCATACATGTCAAACAGAGTGCCTCTTTGGTCCTCTTCAAAAGGAACCTTGACGATTGGATGGGAGAAAGGAAATTCACCCCGGGGATCACGTCAGTTGCCCTGCTAGACAGGGGTCCAGGGAAGTAAATAGTGTGGGAAGAAATAGTCAGGGAATTGTTATGGCTAGGCTTGTATAGGCCCTAGGGCTGATAGCCTAGTACCAACCTATGAACTAACTGCAGCTAGAGACAGGCAGTATTATCTCCCTGTATTATGTTATGTATAACAATTATCTACAAATTTCTGATCTTAAATAAGGGCAGAGAAAAGTATACTTACATCAGCTTTTGTCAGTTGATTTATGCAGGTGAATCTCAGCAGCCAACCACGCGGAAGATGAGCAGAATGACTAAAAAATGTGACCAGCACAAACTGTAATGCAAGCAGATACCCCCAGGCTAAGTTAACACAGAACTTCAAAAGTAGTCTCACAACTTTCAATGTATCCAGATGGCTACACTTTTTCACACTTCAGAGAACTAACTGCAGCTAGAGACAGGCAGTATTATCTCCCTGTATTATATGATATATAACAATTATAGACACATTTCTAATCTGAAAAAAGTGCAGAGAAACGTATACTTAAATCAGCTTTTGTCAGTTGATTTATGCAGGTGAATCTCAGCAGCCAACCATTCGGAAGATAAGCAGCATCATTAAAAAATGTGACCAGCACAGATTATAAGGCAAAAAGAAACCCCCAGTCTAAGTTAACACAGAATTTCAAAAGCAGTCAAACAACTTTCAATGTATCCAGATGGCTACATTTTTTCACACTTCAGGCAGCTAACTGCAGCTAGAGACAGGGAATATTACCATCCTGTATTATATCATATACAAAAAGTATCTACAAGTTTCTAATCTTAAATAAGTGCAGAGAAAAGTATAGTTAAATCAGCTTTTGTCAGTTGATTTATGCAGGTGAATCTCAGCAGCCAACCAATCGGAAGATGAGCAGAATGATTAAAAAATGTGACCAGCACAAACTATAATGCAAGTAGAAACCCCAGGCTAATTTAACACAGAACTTCAAAAGCAGTCTAACAACTTTCAATGTAGCCAGATGGCTACACTTTTTCATACTTCAGGGAGATAACTGCAGCTAGAGACAGGCAGTATTATGTCCCTGTATTATATTATATATAACAATTAACTACAAATTTCTAATCTTAAAAAAGTGAAGAGAAAAGTGTACTTAAATCAGTTTTTGTTGGTTGATTTATGCAGGTGAATCTCAGCAGCCAACCACTTGGAAGATGAGCAGAATGACTAAAAAATGTGACCAGCGCAAACTGTAATGCAAGCAGAAACCCCCAGGCTAAGTTAACACAGAACTTCAAAAGTAGTCTCACAACTTTCAATGTATCCAAATGGCGACACTTTTTCACACTTCAGGCAACTAACTGCAGCTAGAGACAGGCAGTATTATCTCTCTGTATTTTATTATATATAACAATTAACTACAAATTTCTAATCTTAAAAAAGTGCAGAGAAAAGTATACTTAAATCAGCTTTTGTCAGTTGATTTATGCAGGTGAATCTCAGCAGCCAACCACACAGAAGATAAGCAGCATCATTATAAAATGTGAACAGCACAGATTATAAGGCAAAAAGAAACCCCCAGTCTAAGTTAACACAGAATTTCAAAAGCAGTCAAAGAAATTTCAATGTATCCAGATGGCTACATTTTTTTCACACTTCAGACAATTAAATGCAGCTAGAGACGGGGAGTATTATCTCCCTGCATTATATTATATATAAAAATTATCTACAAATTTCTAATCTTTAATAAGTGCAGAGAAAAGTATACTTAAATAAGCTTTTGTCAGTTGATTTATGCAGGTGAATCTCAGAAGCCAACCAATTGGAAGATGAGCAGAATGATAAAAAAATGTGACCAGCACAAACTATAATGCAAGCAGAACCCCCCAGGCTAAGTTAATACAGAACTTCCAAAGCAGTCTAACAACTTTCAATGTATCCAGATGGCTACACTTTTTCACACTTCAGGCAACTAACTGCAGCTAGAGACAGGCAGTATTATCTCCCTGTACTATATTATATATATAAAATTATCTTCAAATTTCTAATCTAAAATAAGGGCAGAGAAAAGTATACTTAAAGCAGCTTTTGTCAGTTGATTTATGCAGGTGAATCTCAGCAGACAACCACTTGGAAGATGTGCAGAATGATTAAAAAATGTGACCAGCACAAACTATCATGCAAGCAGAAACCCCCAGGCTAAGTTAACACAGAATTTCAAAAGCAGTCTAAACACTTTCAATGTAGCCAGATGGCTACAGTTTTTCACACTCCAGGCAACTAACTGCAGCTAGAGATAGGCAGTTTTATCTCCCTGTATTATATTATATGTAACAATTATCTACAAATTTCTCATCTTACATAACGGCAGAGAAAAGTACACGTAAATCAGCTTTTGTTGGTTGATTTATGCAGGTGAATTTCACCAGCCAACCACTCACAAGATGAGCAGAATAATTAAAAAATGTGACCAGCGCAAACTATAATGAAGGCAGAAACCCCCAGGCTAAGTAAACACAGAACTTCAAAAGCAGTCTAACAACGTTCAATGTATCCAGATGGCTAAAGTTTTTCACAATTCAGGCAAGTAAATGCAGCTAGAGACAAGCAGTATTATCTCTCTGTATTAAATTGTACATAACAATTAACTAGAAATTTCTAATCTTAAATAAGTGCAGACAAAAGTATACTTAAATCAGCTTTTGTCTGTTGATTTATGCAGGTGAATCTCAGCAGTGAACCACTCGGAAGATGAGCAGAATGATTAAAAAATGTGACCAGCACAGATTATAAGGCAAAAAGAAACCCTCAGTCTAAGTTAACACAGAATTTCAAAAGCAGTCAAACAACATTCAATCCATCCAGATGGCTACACTTTTTCACACTTCAGGCAAGTAACTGCAGCTAGAGACAGGGAGTATTATCTGCCTGTATTATATTATATATAACAATTATCTACACATTTCTAATCTAAAATAAGGGCAGAGAAAAGTATACTTAAATCAGCTTTTGTCAGTTGATTTATGCAGGTGAATTTCAGAAGCCAACCACGTGGACGATGAGCAGAATGACTAAAAAATGTGACCAGCACAAACTGTAATGCAAGCAGAAACCCCCAGCCTAAGTTAACACAGAACTTCAAAAGTAGTCTCACAACTTTCAATGTATCCAGATGGCGACACTTTTTCACACTTCAGGCAACTAACTGCAGCTAGAGACAGGCAGTATTATCTCCCTGTATTTTATTATATATAACAATTAACTACAAATTTCTAATCTTAAAAAAGTGCAGAGAAAAGTATACTTAAATCAGCTTTTGTCAGTTGGTTTATGCAGGTGAATCTCAGCAGCCAACCACTCGGAACATAAGCAGCATCATTATAAAATGTGAACAGCACAGATTATAAGGCAAAAAGAAACCCCCAGTCTAAGTTAACACAGAATTTCAAAAGCAGTCAAAGAACTTTCAATGTATCCAGATGGCTACATTTTTTTCACACTTCAGACAATTAACTGCAGTTACAGACAGGGGTGTATTATCTCCCTGTATTACATTATATATAAAAATTATCTACTAATTTCTAATCTTTAATAAGTGCAGAGAAAAGTATAATTAAATAAGCTTTTGTCAGTTGATTTATGCAGGTGAATCTCAGCAGCCAACCACTCGGAAGATGAGCAGAATGATTAAAAAATGTGACCAGCACAAACTATAATGCAAGCAGAACTCCACCAGGCTAAGTTAATACAGAACTTCAAAAGCAGTCTAACAACTTTCAATGTATCCAGATGGCTACACTTTTTCACACTTCAGGCAACTAACTGCAGCTAGAGACAGGCAGTATTATCTCCCTGTATTATATATATTATATATAACAATTATCTACAAATTTCTTATCTTAAATAAGTGCAGAGAAATGTATACTTAAACCAGCTTTTGTAAGTTGATTTAAGCAGGTAAATCTCAGTAGCCAACCACTCGGAAGATGCGCAGAATGATTAAAAAATGTGACTAGCAACAGATTATAATGCAAGCAAGAAACCCCAGGCTAAGTTAACAGAGAATTTCAAAAGCAGTCAAACAACTTTCAATGTATCCAGATGGCTACATTTTTTTCACACTTCAGACAACTAATTGCAGCTAGAGACAGGGAGTATTATCTCCCTGTATTATATTATATATGAAAATTATCTACAAATTTCTAATCTTAAATAAGTGCAGAGAAAAGTATACTTAAATAAGCTTTTCTCAGCTGATTTATGCAGGTGAATCTCAACAACCAACCACTCGGAAGATGAGCAGAAGGATTAAAAAATGTGACCAGCACAGATTATAATGCAAGCAGAAACCCCATGCTAAGTTAACACAGAATTTCAAAAGCAGTCTAACAACTTTCAATGTATCCAGACGGCTACACTTTTTCACACTTCAGGCAACTAACTGCAGCTAGATACAGGCACTATTATCTCCCTGTATTATATTATATATAACAATTATCTACACATTTCTAATCTTAAATAAGGGCAGAAAAAAGTACACTTAAATTAGCTTTTGTCAGTTGATTTATACAGGAGAATCTCAGCAGCCAACCACTCTGAACATGAGCAGAACGATTAAAAAATGTGACCAGCACAGATTATAATGCAAGCAGAAATCCCAGGCTAAGTTAACACAGAATTTCAAAAGCAGTCTAAATTCTTTCAATGTATCCAAATGACTACACTTTTTCACACTTCAGGCAACTAACTGCAACTAGAGACAGTCAGCATTATCTGCTTGTATTATATTATATATAACAATTATCTACAAATTTCTAATCTTAAATAAGGGCAGAGAAAAGTATACTTAAATCAGCTTTTGTCAGTTGATTTATGCAGGTGAATCTCAGCAGCCAACCACTCAGAAGATGAGCAGAATGATTAAAAAATGTGACCAGCACAAACTATAATGCAAGCAGAAACCCCCAGGCTAAGTTAACACAGAACTTCAAAAGCAGTCTAACAACTTTCAATGTATCCAGATGGCTACACTTTTTCACACTTCAGGCAACTAACTGCAGCTCAAGACAGGCAGTATTATCTCCCTGTATTATATTATATATAACAATTAACTACAAATTTCTAATCTTAAATAAGTGCAGAGGTAGGTTTACTTAAATCAGCTTTTGTCAGTTCATTTATGCAGGTGAATCTCAACAGACAACCACTCGGAAGATGAGCAGAATGATTAAAAAATGTGACCAGCACAGATGATAAGAAAAAAGAAACCCCCAGTCTAAGTTAACATAGAATTTCAAAAGCAGTCAAACAACTTTCAATGTATCCAGATGGCTACATTTTTTCACACTTCAGACAACTAACTGTAGCTAGAGACAGGGAGTATTATCTCCTTGTATTATATTATATATAACAATTATCTACAAATTTCTAATCTTAAATAAGGGCAGAGAAAAGAATACTTAAATCAGTTTTTGTCACTTGATTTATGCAGGTGAATCTCAGCAGAAAACCACTCGGAAGATGAGCAGAATGATTAAAAAATGTGACCAGCACAAACTATAATGCAAGCAGAAACCTCCAGGCTAAGTTAACACAGAACTTCAAAAGAAGTCCAACAACTTTCAATGTATCCAGATGGCTACACTTTTTCACACTTCAGGCAACTAACTGCAGCTAGAGACAGGCAGTATTATCTCCCTGTATTATATTATATATAACAATTATCTACAAATTTCTAATCTTAAATAAAGGCAGAGAAAGCATACTTAGATCAGCTTTTATCAGTTGATTTATGCAGGTGAATCTCAGCAGCCAACCAGTCGTAAGATGAGCAGAATGACTAAAACATGTGACCAGTACAAACTATAATGCAAGCAGAAACCCCCAGGCTAAGTTAACACAGAACTTCAAAAGTAGTCTAACAACTTTCAATGTATCTAGATGGCTACACTTTTTCTCACTTCAGGCAACTAACTGCAGCTAGAGACAGACAGTTTTATCTCCCTGTATTATATTTTACATAACAATTATCTACACATTTCTAATTTTAAATAAGGGCAGAGAAAAGTATGCTAAAATCAGCTTTAGTCAGTTGATTTATGCAGATGAATCCCAGCAGCCAACCATTCAGAAGATGAGCAGAATAATTAAAAAATGTGACCAGCACAGATTATAATGCAAACAGAACCCCCCAGGCTAAGGTAACACAGAATTTCAAAAGCAGTCAAAACAACTTTCAAGGTATCCAGATGGCTACACTTTTTCACATTTCAGGCAACTAACTGCAGCTAGAGACAGGGAGTATTATCTCCCTGTATTATATTATATATAACAACTATCTACAGATTTCTTGTCTTAAATAAGGGCAGAGAAATGTATAGTTCAGTCAGCTTTTGTCAGTTGATTTATGCAGGTGAATCTCAGCAGCCAAATAATTAAAAAATGTGACAAGCACAAACAATAATGCAAGCAGAAACCCCCAGGCTAAGTTAACACAGAACTTCAAAAGCAGTCTAACAACTTTCAATGTATCCAGATGGCTACGCTTTTTCACACTTAAGGCAACTAACTGCAGCTAGAGACAGGCAGTATTATCTCCCTGTATTATATTATATATAACAATTATCTATAAATTTCTAATCTTAAATAAGTGCAAAAAAAAGTATACTTAAATAAGCTATTGTCAGTTGATTTATGCAGGTGAATCTCAACAGCCAACCACTTGGAAGATGAGCAGAATGATTAAAAAATGTGACCAGCACAAACTATAATGCAAGCAGAAACCCCCAGGCTAAGTTAACAGAGAACTTCAAAAGCAGTCTGATAACTTTCAATGTATCCTGATGGCTACACTTTTTCACACTTCAGGCAACTAACTGCAGCTAGAGACGGGCAATATTATCTCCTGTATTATACTATATATAACAATTATCTACAAATTTCGAATCTTAAATAAGTGCAGAGAAAAGTATACTTAAATAAGCTTTTGTCAGTTGATTTATGCAGGTAAATCTCAACACCCAACCACTTGGAAGATGAGCAGAATGATTAAAAAATGTGACCAGCACAGATTATAATGCAAGCAGAACACTCCAGGCTAAGCTAAAACAAAACATCAAAAGCAGTCTAACAACTTTCAATATATCCAGATGGCTACACTTTTTCACACTTCAGGCAACTAACTGCAGCTAGAGGCAGGGAGTATTATCTCCCTGTATTATATATAAGAATTATCTACACATTTTGAATCTTAAATAAGTGCAGAGAAAAGTATACTTAAATCAGCTTTTGTCATTTGGTTTATGCAGGTGAATCTCAATAGCCAACCACTTGGAAGATGAGCAGAATGATTAAAAAATGTGGCCAGCACAAACTATAATGTAAGCAGAACCCCCCAGGCTAAGTTAACACAGAACTTCAAAAGCAGTCTAACAACTTTCAATGTATCCAGATGGCTACACTTTTTCACACTTCAGGCAACTAACTGCAGCTAGAGATAGGCAGTATTATCTCCCTGTATTATATTATATATAACAATTATCTACAAATTTCTAATCTTAAATAAGAGCAGAAAAAAGTATACTTAAATCTGCTTTTGTCAGTTGATTTATGCAGGTGAATCTCAGCAGCCAACCACTCTGAAGATGAGCAGAATGATTAAAAAATTTGACCAGCACAAATTATAATGTAAGCAGAAACCCCCAGGCTAAGTTAACACAGAATTTGAAAAACAGTCTTACAATTTTTAATGTATCCAGATGGCTACACTTTTTCACACTTCAGACAACTAACTGCAGCTAGAGACATGGAGTATTATCTCCCTGTATTATATTATATATAACAATTATCTACACATTTATAATCTTAAATAAGTGCAGAGAAAAGTACACTTAAATCAGCTTTTGTCAGTTGATATATGCAGGTGAATCTCAGCAGCCAACCATTTGGAAGATGAGCAGAATTAGTAAAAAAAATGTGACCAGCACAAACTATAATGCAAGCAGAAACCCCCAGGCTAAGTTAACACAGAATTTGAAAAACAGTCTTACAACTTTCAATGTATCCAGATGGCTACACTTTTTCATACTTCAGGCAACTAACTGCAACTAGAGCCAGGCAGTATTATCTCCCTGTATTATATTATATATAACAATTATCTACAAATTTCTAATCTTAAATAAGTGCAGAGAAATCAGGTTTTGTCAGTTGGTTTATGCAGGTGAATCTCAGCAGCCAACCACTCGAAAGAAGAGCAGAATGATTTAAAAATGTGACTAGCACATATTATAATGCAAGCAGAACCCACAGGCTAAGCTAACACAGAATTTCAAAAGCAGTCTAACAACTTTCAATATATCTAGATGGCTACACATTTTCACACTTCAGGCAACTAACTGCAGCTAGAGACAGGGAGTAATTTCTCCCTGTATTATATTATATATAACAATTATATACAAATTTCTAATCTTAAATAAGGGCAGAGAAAAGTATACTTAAATCAGCTTTTGTCAGTTGGTTTATGGAGGTGAATCTCAGCAGCCAACCACTCGGAAGATGAGCAGAATGATTTAAAAATGTGACCAGCACAGATTATAACGCAAGCAGAAACCCCCAGGCTAAGTTAACACAGAATTTCAAAAGCAGTCTAACAACTTTCAATGTATCCAGATGGCTACACTTTTTCACACTTCAGGCAACTAACTGCAGCTAGTATTATCTCCCTGTATTATATTATATACAACAATTATCTAAAACTTTCTAATCTTAAATAAGGGCAGAGAAAAGTATACTTAAATCAGTGTTTGTCATTTGGTTTATGCAGGTGAATCTCAGCAGCCAAGCACTAGGAAGATGAGCAGAATGATTAAAAAATGTGACCAGCACAGATTATAATGCAAGCAGAACCCCCCAGGCTAAGTTAACCCAGAACATCAAATGCAATCTAACAACTTTCAATGTATCTAGATGGCTACACTTTTTCACACTTCAGGCAACAGTTTTTGATCCTAAGGGCATCCCAGAACCTTGGCAATCTTTGCATTCATTCAGGGTTTTTTTTCTTTTATCTGTTCTACCCACTCTCATCCCCACCTCCCATGTTCATCAACTACATCTAGGCGAAACTCCTCTCTTTGGTCCATGCCACGGTTTATGGAGCTTCATTGATGAACACTCTCCCATGCAGGACAGGCACTCCTATCTCTCCCTGCCAGCAATCAGGGCTTTAGCCCTCTATGCCACCGGAGCAGCTAGGGTCAGAACAATTTTTTTTTTTGCCAAAACAAGTGACAAGACTTTTTGTCATTTTTAGCTGTAGTATCAGTTTAATGTGATAATGGAGAATACTAAACTGAGTAACCAGATCACTGCTTATTCTGGGAATGTCTTGTTCTCCATTATTGCTATCTTCAGGAGCATCAGGTTTTTTGAATAATGGAGTGAGGAGAGCAAGCACTTTTATTCACTGTGTGGTTCAGTCAGTGGAGTGTCCGTTTTGTTTTCTTACTGATAACCCCTCTCTTTTACGTTACTTCAGAATCAGTCTACGCAGGACAGCAAACCTTAGTACTGGTATACATTTAGTAGGAGGAAAGAACTGTAGAAGCAGCATTCTGCACTGCACAAAGGGCAAAAAATATCAGAATGTTACCACAACAACCCACAAGTTATACTACTGCTGTAACGTTCTGACAGTTATGCAATAACACGGGTTGAAGTCCAGTGTTTTCCATTATTGACATTTTTTTCTTCTGTTCATGTTGATTTTCTCTTACTTTGTCCAAATTTCTCCTTTGCAGACATCAAGGCAGTATAATGGCAAGGCAGTAACTGAATTTTACCCACACTTTCAGCTTCCACTGAATTCTTTACTTCTGTTTTCTTTTTCACACTGGTAGAGTCCTAATCAACCTGCTCCTCAGAGTAAAGACATCTTGGAATCATCCTTAGGCTATTTTTCCTTGATTAATAATAGACTTATAAGGATTTCAAATGCAGTATTTGAAGAGATTAATAAACTAACCCTCAGTTTTGTTTGGAATAACAAAATGCCCAAATTAATCCAAATCAAAATATCCAGTCTAAAGAAGAAAGGGTTATTG